>NC_137975.1:19746556-20254056 GCF_963924665.1 Micromys minutus | reverse complement strand
ATGCCGTATGTGTGGTGCTGGGATGGAGCCCGGGGCTTCATGCCTGCTGAGCAAGTACTGTCCCGAAACATATTCCCAATCCTCAAAAGATGTAGTGTGTGTGTGTGTGTGTGTGTGTGTGTGTGTGTGTGTGTGTGTGTGAATCAGAACAACTTTATAGGAGTGACTTACTTGTCCTTTCACCCTGTGGATTCTGAGGCTTGAACCCAGGTCATCGGGTTTGGTGGCAGCAGCTTTGCCTGCTGAGCCATCTCCCCAGCACCAAAATGGTTTTTCAACTTTGATTTTGGATTGTCCATGAACTCACATTGTACAGAACTAAAGAACGAAACACTTTCTTCCCAGTCTGGAGATGGTTCGAAGCCCCCTGAGCCTCTCTGAGTCAGTGTCCCTTGCACTGTGCCTGTGTGTCTTATGTCTCCAGCTTCCGGAGGAAATGTTTGATGGAGCCCCGATCTGACTTCCTCACAGGTGACCATGTATCACTGGGACCTGCCCCAGGCCCTGCAGGATGTTGGGGGCTGGGAGAACGAGACGATTGTGCAGCGGTTTAAGGAGTATGCAGATGTGCTCTTCCAGAGGCTGGGGGAGAAAGTGAAGTTCTGGATCACACTGAATGAGCCCTTCGTCATTGCGGCCCATGGCTATGGCAGTGGGGTGTCTGCTCCAGGTAAAGGCCCCGGCTCCATTGCTCAGCTCTCTGGGTCATAATATTCTTAGCACCTTGAAGACCCGAGCTCCAGGTGTCATGAGAATCCTGGCGAGGCAGTGTGTTGGAAACCATGGGCTGGGGAAGATGGGTCAGTTGGTAAAGTGCTTGCCATGAAAATATGGGATCAGATTATCTCCCCAGATCCCATGCAAACAAACAAACAAACAAACAAAAAGCCCAGGTACATTTGTAATCCTAACCCTGAGAAAGCAAAGTCAGCTGGCTCCCTGGGGCCGGCTGGTCACTCAGTCTAGCTTGTAGGACACAAATGACTGTTTCAGAGAAGTAGACAGTCTTTCTATGAATGACACCTGAAGCTGTCCCCTGGCTTCTACCTGCACTCACCCAGGTGTATCTACACATATTCTGTTTTTTAAACTTGCAATGGAACAGGGAGGTATTTCTTGAATTACCGATAGACATATCTTCTGGGCTCTCAGTTGGAACTTTGATTTGAGTACTTATTCTCACGGAGTGTGTCATTGTGGCCACTGGGTGTGTCCTCCAGTCCTGACTTCATGGTAGTCCTCTAGAGCTTCAGGACCTCAACTTCTGAGCATACCCCATGGTAGACATCCCACAGCAGAAGCCAACAGAGATCAAGTCCCATCTCTCAGCTCGAGGGCTGCTAGCTGCTGCCCACAAACAATCCCGTTCCTTTCTTCTAAGAACTCTTTGCTGCCTGTTCTTTTGAACAAGACACTACAAGGCTGAGCACTCTCGGCCATTCAGTAGGGGAACTGCAATCCCAGTTCCAAGTGTGGAATTCTTCTTTCCACACACTGAGAGGATGATGTTTTCTGCTGTCAACCCTGTGTGTCTCCAGGAATCTCTTTCAGGCCTGGCACAGCTCCGTACAGGGCGGGACACAACCTCATAAAGGCCCACGCTGAGGCTTGGCATCTCTACAACGACACGTACCGCACCAGCCAGGGTGGCACCATCTCAATCACTATCAGTAGCGACTGGGCTGAGCCCAGGGATCCCTCCAACCAGGAGGATGTGGAGGCAGCCAGGAGATACGTCCAGGTCTGTGCTCCCTGTCTCAGCTCAGCTACCTTCTCTCTCGATGTGTTTGACAGGAGTAGATGGAGACTAAGGATCAACCGTTTTGGATCTAGACTCAGTTTTGCTCTTACTTGATTTTTCAAACGTGAGAGGAAATGCTGAGCATTTCTGTTCTTTATGGTTTTCATCTGTGTCAGAATCTTTCCCGTTCACCCAGAGGTGTGCTGGGACAAAAGCCATGAATTATAAGAGACTGAGAGATTTTTAAAGATTTCTTTTCATGTGCATGTTTATGTGTCTGTGTGTGGACATGTGTGTGTGAGTGCAGAAGCCTGTGGAGTCCTGAAAAGCACATCAGATACCCAGGAAATGGCTGTGTGTCACCCGGCCAGGCTGCTGAGAACCAAACTCAAGTCCCCTGGAGAGCAGCACGTGCTCTTCTCCACCAGGAGCTGATGTTGTCTTAAAGAATTGCTCGTGGCAGGATGGCTTGGTGGGCAGGTACTTGCCAATGCAAACCTAAAGGCTTGAATTCTATCCTCAGAACCCACATAAGAGCGGAAGAGAAGACACTCCACAGGGCTGTCTTCTGATCTCTATATGGGCACCTGTGGTATCTACCCTTACTTTATCATGCACACGCACACACTGAAGTACGCACACACTACTATAACCACTCCTAATGATGTTTAAATATGTGTTAGTAGGGCTGGAGAGATGGCTCAGTGGTTAAGAGCACTGACTGCTCTTCCAGAGGTCCTGAGTTCAATTCCCAGGGCTGGTGAAGGGCTGGGATATAACTCATTTGGTTGAGTGCTTGCTTAGCATGCAGGAAGCCTGATTCCGTCCTTAGCACTGCATAAGACTGTAGTGTAGCACCGAGGACACTGAAATGGGAGGGTTGTGAGTTTTAAGGTCATCCTTGGCTATGTGTGGAGTTTGAAGCTGGTCTGGGCTGCAATGAGACCTGACTACAGTAGGCAACAGATCCCCGCTGAACCCATCACTTCTGGTGCCAGAACCCTTGATTTCTGAGAAACTCCTCAGTGTCCCTGATTTTCTAATTCTCCAAACAAGGGATGCGCACACACTCCCCTGGACATCCATTCTGTAGTAGATAGATGTCCACATGTTCGGTGAAGGACCCCTGCACAGGAGGGAGTGACCCTCATGGTACAGCCTCTCCTAGGACCGCCTGTGAGAGGTGAGAGACTGCTCTCCCAAGTCAGCTTCAACAAAGATTTACCACTCCCCTCCCCCCACAGTTTATGGGAGGCTGGTTTGCTCACCCCATCTTCAAAAATGGAGATTATCCGGAGGTGATGAAGACACGGGTCCGTGACAGAAGCCTGGCAGCAGGCCTCAACATGTCCAGGTGCGTGCTGGGTCCACAGTCTGTGGGGTGTGGGTGGCAGGGCCAGGCAGGGCGTCATGACTACAGCTCTGTCTTTGCTAAGAAGACAGGCTGCATGTGAGACTCGCTCAGGCCTGCTGTGTCCGAAGTCACTGTTTCCTTGGAGACATCCATGACCTCTGACTCCTATCTTCTTCCCACCTCCTGTTCTGTGCACAGATCCTTTAGGGCGGAGGAGCTCGGTGGAGGCCTTTAGGATTTAGGGCTCCAATCTCTTCCGGTCTCTACTCTTTGTGTGGTTGGGTTTCTGTGTTAGCTCCCGTCTATTACAGAAAGAGTTGAGTCTCTGATCTATGGGTAGTTTTTGTTGTTGTTGTTGCTTTGAGGGAGAACACAATGTTGGCTAAGTAGGGAGATGAGGAGGATCTGGGTAGAGCTGGAGAAGAGAAAACAGAATCTGCATGAAAATAAATTTTATGAAAATTATGAAATTATGAAAATAATCAGCTCAGAGCCTGATATGGGGCCAGCGGTTGTTATTATGTTACTGTTCCTCAGAACAGCATGGCTCTGTCTGAAGAGCACCCTCTTCTAAGCAACCCCATTCCCTCACTCCGAGGACAAATGCCCCAGTTTATCCAGCTCCCGTTTGGGGACTGTCAGGTACTTGCTTTTTGTCATTCAGCCAGCAGAGGGCAGTGGCTCACCTCACAGCGTCTCTTCCTCGCTCGCTCACTTCCTGTCAGGAAGCAGCTTCCATGAGGGCTACAGATGGGTACTAAGGGCCAGGGCAAGAGTGTCAACCACGGAGTGATGCTCCAAGCAGGGCTGCCTGCCCCCAGAGCCAACCTCTAGGCTTAAGAATTGTCCGGTTGCCATCAGAAGTGTAGCACGTGGAAAAGCGCAGAGAGATGGCCCCTGATTTTCTGGAGACAGACTCACCAGCTCTCCACTTGCTCATGTGGCCAGTAGAGGAGGAAGGAACTCAGCAAGCGTGCATTTCTAACAGCCTTTGAGTCTTCCCCCATGTCTGACATCTCTCCCACCACGGAATTATTCAAATTCTGCTTCTAATTACGTAGCATGCGCCTGGCCTGTATACTGCGGGAACGCACGGATAAGGCTAGGCCAGTGTCTGATGTGCAAGTGGGCATTTTGGTTCCTCCACACAGCTTTGCTGGGCAGCACTGGTACATCTGGGTCAGAACCAAGTAGGGTCCACAGGCGGAGTCTGGCCCTCCGGTCGCTGACAGAGCAGCTGTCGTAGTGACGTGGAACCCCAATTCCTCAGTTTCTTCAGTAGAAAGGAAACTCCACAGAAACCTGGGAGTCCGGCTGTGTAGTCTCTGGGATTTTATAGCTAAGGTAGGACATTGGTAAAGCTGGGCCTTCATAGCAGTGAAGACTTGGGGGAGCAGAAGTCCCTATGTCTTGGGGTTAGGGTATGGGCACTATATGCAACTCAGAGCTGAGACTCTGGAAGCTAGACAGGGCCTTGGCCTGGAGGGCACCAGTGCAGGAGGAGTATGGACTCAAGGGGGAGAAGCGAGGGTGGGAACACAAGCCCCGAGAAAGAATGAAGGTAGAAAAGTGCATAGACATCAGAAGGCGCCTGAATACAGCCAACCCAGTGAGAGCGCGGGGACTCACCACGGGCGAGCTGGGAGGACGCCCAGTCTGAGAGCATGAGGAGGGTGTCTTAGGTGATCGCCTGAGATGTGCGTGTGCGCCTCAGATCTATCAGAAACGGTAAATGAATGAGGAAGTGGGGCAGGGGGCAGCCTGCTGGGGGCTTCCACAGGACAGTGAGGCCGTGCAGAGTGGAGAGAAGGGAGGCTGCACACAGAAGGCTTCTCTCCCCAGGGAGCTGCTCTGCTCAGACAAGTGCCTGAGTTCTGAGTGCTCCCTGCCCTGGCCAGATACGCGCCTCAAAGTGTGATTCTTTCTGAAGTTCCTTCCCCTATTGCTCCCTCTTTCTAGGCTCCCAGAGTTTACAGAGAGCGAGAAGAGGAGGATCAAGGGCACCTTTGACTTTTTTGGGTTCAACCACTACACCACTGTCCTGGCCTACAACCTCAACTACGCCACCGCCATCTCTTCCTTTGATGCAGACAGGTAAGGTGGTCAACAGGGCCTGCGAGGCAGAAGGAGTTCCCTGCCCAGCTTGTGCGAAGCTCTGCTTGGCCTCACAGCACATCTCATCAGGGTGTACTTGACACTGTAACCACACCACACTGCCGTTTCCGGCTGCTTTCCCTAACACATGTCCTTGGCTACTTTCGTCAATGCCAAGGTCTAACTATTACTTATGTGGTGTATACATAGCACACCATCACCATGGAAGCACTGGGAATCAAGAATAAGAAATTTCTGCAAGAACCCAATAGCGGTGGCGCACATCTTTAATCCCAGCACTCAGGAGGCAGAGGCAGGGGGATCTCTGTGAGTTTGAGAACAGCCTGGTCTACAGAGTGAGTTCCAGGACAGCCAGGTCTACACAGAGAAACCCTGTCTCAATGAGAGAGAGAGAGAGAGGCAGAGAGAGACAGAGAGAGAGAGAGAGAGACAGAGAGACAGACAGACAGACAGAGGGAGGGAGAGATTTTATTATTGTTGTTGTTGTTGTTGTTGTTATCCTCTTAGTTGTGACTTATTTATAACAGCAGAAGTTGTTGTTGCTTCTGTGTGTGAGTGCTCACGCATGTGCAGGGCTTTCTCTGTCTGCCCCCACAGCACAAACAGGTACTGCTATGCCCCTTCCCCCTATTACTCATGCTTACAAGACAGGCGCTTCACAGAGATACCTCTCCAGCACTTGTTCTCCATCTGTTTTGCACACCAAACCTCTTTCTGGTTCTTTCTTCACAAACAAGCCTTATGTTCCCCACCTCCACTTGGAGCCAGAGTCAGACCCTGCTTGCTCCCTGTAGTCTGGAAGTTCTGAGACTGTCTCCCCAGAACCCCCTCCAGAGCCTATGAGATACAATATTCAGTTCAGCTGCGTCGAATCAAGTGCTGCAAAGAATCTGAGGACGGAGACGTCCTCATCTGTGAACACAGGCTCATGCCTGCGTCTCCCGCAGCAGGCATCCCTCTGCCAGGAGCTGTTCCCCTTTTCTTTGTCATCCTTTTAGAAGGCTCAGGGATGTGGACATCTGACATGGTCCTCAGTTGTCTGCCCCTCCAAAATGGAGGTCACTATGTGGACAGATGACTTGAGGGCCCGTTCTCTGAAGGTGGTGCCTGTGTTTCAGCAGAAGATGGGACATGCAGAGCTGTTATGTTACTGTGACCCATGTTCTGTGGGCAGGGTAGGTTTGGTAAGCAAGTCCTGGAGCTCATAAACAAGAGCTGACTTTCCCTTGTAACCTTGCAGGGGAGTTGCTTCCATTACAGACCGCTCTTGGCCGGACTCCGGCTCCTTCTGGCTGAAGATGACCCCCTTTGGCTTCCGGAGGATCTTGAACTGGCTGAAGGAGGAATACGACAACCCTCCAATTTATGTCACGGAGAATGGAGTGTCCAGACGAGGAGCCCCAGAACTCAATGACACCGACAGGGTCTACTATCTCCGCAGCTACATTAATGAAGCCCTCAAAGGTAAGAGCTCTCGCTTCCACCCTGCCTGGCCCACATGAGCCGTCACTGCTGAAGCACCAGTGTCTGTCGGAGGATACTCTGAACCCCAAAGGCCCCCAAAGGCCTTTTGCTCTTGAGCTTAAGCATTTGTTTGAAGCTAGACTCTAAGGTATTTTTCCTTTCTAGATTTACCTACAAGTAAAACCAGTTGCCTGAACTGGCCAGACCTTAGTGTCTGTCTTGAGTCCTCTGAAACCTTTAGGTTTTCTTGCTTCTTGGCATCTCCGCAGCAGACCAAGAATAGTCTGGGCTTTTTTTTTTTTCCCCTAAGACCATAGGACTGGGGAGATAGTTCAGTTTGTAAAGTGTTCACTGTACAACCGTAAGACCGGAATTCAGTGCCCCAAACACCGGAGGATTATCTCTGGCCTCTACATGCACCCACACATAGCACTCACATGAACACATAGCTACATATCACATATGTGTGTGATATGTACGTAGACCCTAGGCTCTACTACAGCCAAGGAAATGGCCAGAGGTCTTTTTACAGTTCAGATCTTTTGCTTCTAAAGGCTCCTGCCTCTCCACGGGAAAGCGTATTTCTGGGTACTGACTCAGATCAATCTCCTAAGCTACAGAAAAATGCAGTGGGGTTAGCTCAGGCTACCTAAGTTCCACTCAGAACTGAGCCTTTCTAGAACAATACCGAGGGCCCTGCATGTCCACCACAGAGGACCTGCTAAGACACAGGATGGGGCCTCCGAGCTGAACTGACACTCTGCTGTTAGGACAGTGGGGAGAACCATGGCTGAGGAGGCCTGGCATGCAGGTGTCTTGATGTGACGAATACTCACTGCAGGCCTGTGTTTGAGCAGCCGTACAGGATAAGGTGGACCTTCGAGGGTACACGGTGTGGAGCGTTATGGACAACTTTGAATGGGCCACAGGCTTCGCAGAGAGGTTTGGCGTGCACTTTGTGAACCGCTCTGACCCTTCTTTGCCAAGGATCCCCAAGGCATCAGCCAGGTTCTATGCCTCTGTAGTCCGATGCAATGGCTTTCCAGACCCTGCACAAGGACCGCACCCTTGTCTCCACCAACCAGAAGGTGAGGTGGCTCTGGGAGGGAAAGAGGGAGATGCTCTTTCCACCCACCTTCTAGTTCAGATGTCTGCCCACAGTTTTGACCCCTTTTGACCCCTTCACCCATTAGCAGGTGTATCCTTGGGCTGCTACAGGAAGGACCCTGAGCTAGTATTGCCTGTGGAGACTAGGGCCTTGTCATGGGAATAAGCAGATCTAGGTTCCTCTAGGCCTACCTAACTCACTGTAGCATCTTCCCTGAGGACAGATGCTTCCAGGAAGTTACTAGGTCAAGTTTAAGGACTGGTCCGACACTGAGGCTAGTACTCACTGGGTGATTTTAAAAAAGTGACTATGAAAAAAAAAGACCATTACCCAATTCAGTCTATACTTTAGTTGCCCAAAGTGATACTTAAAATAGGGTTGGGATATGGCTCAGTTGGTAGAGAACTCATCTAGTATGCACGAGCACCTAGCACCATATAAACAGGGTAGCACACCCCATATGGTCTCAGCACTTAGGAGGCAGAGGCAGTAGAATTTGAAGTTCAAAGTCAGCCAGGCTGCCTACCTAGAGGCCAGTCTCGGGAGAAAAATGGTGTGTGTTTGGGTGGGGCATAGTGAGAAGTCTCAGTAGGTAAAAGCCTTATAGCATGAGTTCAATACCAAGATAGAATTCCTGGAAGTGGTCTTCCGACCCTACAGGAGCATCATGCACATGTATACATTATAAAAACAAATTAAGAATTAAAAAAATTACAAAAACAATGCAGCAGTGAAGGGGACCCATACCAAAACCAAAGCCATAAGCCTGCTTGTCCTGTGTATGTTTGGGGTGCATGTTTGGGGTGCATGTTTGGGGTGTATGCTATGCAGCCTCTGGACTGCAGGAATCAGGACTGTCTTCAGAGCGGACTGGTGGCTAACAGTACCAGAGCCTGAGCCTCCATTGCCTTTTCCTAGATGCTGGGCCCACTGCCACCCCCGCCAGCCCCGTGAAGTCCGAAGTGCCCTTCCTGGGGCTGACGCTGGGCTCCACAGAAGCGCAGACGGCGCTGTATGTACTCTTCGCTCTTCTGCTGCTTGGTGTCTGCAGCCTGGCATTTCTGTCATACAAATACTGCAAGCGATCCAAGCGAGGGACAGAACCGCCAAGCCAGCACAATCTGAGTACAATCTCTTCCTTCTGACAAGTCACCGCCTCAAGCTGTACAGTGGCCTTGTAAATAGGCCGCTAGCACCAGACTCCTGCAGTGGGCTGCTTCTTCCTGGCTTTGTGCACTGTTGGAGATAATTTCCATCTTGAAGCTTTTCAAGTTTCCAATCTTAATGAAACCATCTTCGGTGAGTTCTTCTGTGGACTCTGAGAAGCCTGCCTGATGGGTTTGTGTACTGATTTCAGTGTTTGATGCTCAAAGCATGGCTTCCTTTAGTAAAAGCCAGCTCTTGCCCCCTCTTGCTCTTCTTTCCACAAACCTATGTAGAATAATAAAACTGAAAATAGAGACGGCGTATTGAGTCCTGCTGTGGCTGCTCTTGAGAAGTAGGTTCAGTGGGAATAAGACAGACGAAGCGCTTCCAAACACAGGCCGCGGCCGCTCGCTTACACTCCTTGGCGACTTCTATGGCACTTCTGGCTCTCCTGAAACCAGATGGCTGACACCAGTCATGGCTTGAGGGCCCAAGTGATCTGAACCTGCCCCGTGGAGCTCTCTCTCCTGTCTGTGGTGGTGCTCCCGCACAGGTGGATCCTTGACCATCCACTTTCCCTTCCTTCCCTTTGTCAACGCAGCCTGGGAGTCTTTCTGAAAACACCTAGTCTAAGCTCAGGCACCACAACCCCTGGCCACTTCCCTGCTTCTGCTTTACAGCTTGGCTACGTTATCCTGAACTTTTGTTTCTCTCTACTATGAGTTTCTTGGGGCCAGTGGCCTTGCCTGTTTATGGCCAGAATACGCTGAAAGCCAAAAAGGGAAAGCGTAGCTGCTCTATGTTCATCTGTTTACAAAACACCTCCCAGCACCCACAGGAGAAGGCGAACATAGAGCCTTTAGCAACTGTCTTAAATACACAAGGAACAACCACAGTGGAAAAAACTTGGACTCTTTTGTTCAGATAGCTAAGAAAACAATATTATCTAGTGAATTAACTTTTTAAAAATTATTTATTAATTATAAGTAAGTACACTGTAGCTGTCTTCAGACACACCAGAAGAGGGCATCAGATCTCATTACAGATGGTTGTGAGCCACCATGTGGGTGCTGGGAATTGAACTCAGGACCTCTGGAAGAGCAGTCAGTGCTCTTAACAGCTGAGCCATCTCTCCAACCCCCCCCATTTTTTTTAAAGACAGGATTTATCTGTATAACATATAACATATCTGGCTGTCCTGGAACTCTGAGATCCCTCTGCCTCTGAGTGCTGGGATTAAAGACCTGCACCACCACATAAAGCAAGCCAGGTGTGGTGATACACATACCTTCAGTCCTAGTACTTGGGAGGCAGACACAGGAGGAGCTCTGTGAGTTTGAGACCAGCCTGGTCTAAATAGCAACCTCCAGGACAGCCAGGGCTACATATAGAAACCCTGTGTCAACCAATAACCAATTAAATAAAATTGAGAAGCAAGTCTATCCATGTAGAGTAGAAGTTTCTGGAGATGTCATGTGATACTGACTCACATGGTGTTTGGCTGAGGCAAGACCTGGGGGAGGACTCATGATGTTTGGAGAGAGTACAGGTAGAACTCAGCAGTGACGGGCATCTGCAGAGCTAGCCTTGCAATGCTTCCTCGGTCCAAAGTCTTCGTCTTCACTCATCTTCCTCGAGAGGCATGGCAGAGAACGTCCGGCATCCCAGCTGGTGTGGCCGAGTCTCCTGACTTGGCAGGCCTGGTAGCTCCTGCTAGATCATGTCACCGCTGCCGGTGTCCTGAACTGACACTGCTGGTGTGTCTGAAGACAGCGACAGTACACTCATACATAAAATAAATAAATCTTTTAAAAAGGTTTTAAAACCTCTCAGTGTACAGCCGTGATAGTTCATGCTTGTCTGGAACCCTAGCGCTCAGGAGGTAGAGGAAGGCAGCTTTCCAGGCCAGGAGCACAGATGGCATGGTGGCAAAACACTTGCTTACCAGACTCAGGTTCAAAGGTTCAGTTCTTAGCCCCTTACCTCCAGTTTCTGGCTAATTTTAGATTATTATGTGCGTAGAGAGATGGTTCAGCAATGAAGAGCAACTGCTGCTCTTCTAGAGCACCTGAGTTCTCATTCCCAGCGTCCCCCTGGCAGCTCCTAGCTGTTGGCAACTCCAGTTCCAGGGGATCCAATGCCTTCTGGCTTCCCTGGAAACCAGGTGCTCATGGGACACATAGGCATACGTGTTGGCAGAATACCCATATATATAAAGTAATAAAAATTTAAAAACAGGGAAGAGTGATTCTGTCTGAAGTTGGTTTTTTTATAAGTATTCCCAACCTAAAGTATATCCATAGAAATTTCTATTCAGGGGGCAGAATACATGGCTCAGCAGTTAAGAGCACTGACTGCTCTCCCAGAGGACTTGGGTTTGATTCTCAGCATCCATACAGCAGCTAGTAACTGTCTATAACTACAGTTCTGGGGATCCAATGCCCTCTTCTGGCTTCTGTGGGCACTGCATGCATTGATATACATACAGGCGAAACTATCTTTAAAAAGTTCTTTATTCAAAGGCTGTATGCCTAGCTTGGCAGTCAGGAACTTTTAATGAATACACATTCTTTTTCAGTTGATAGGGAAAGGCTGCCAGATGGGTTTGGTTTAATCTTTTGAAAAAGGGCATAATTATTTATCCAAGGCTGACACTGGAACGGCATGTAGATCAAGGCAACTTTGCACCACTGTCTGCTTGAGAACACAGGGGTTAGACACGTACTACCCCAGGTCCAACGTGGGAGCTTCTAAATCTGAGATTCCGAGGGCGTCCTTGGGCAGAAAGATTCATGACCAAATGTTATAGACTGCAGCTAAAGAGATGGCTCAGCAGTTAAGAACTCGCTAGTCTTGCAGAAATCCCAGGTTCAGTTCCTAGCACCAACAGTGGCCTACAACTGTCCCTAACTTCAGTTGCAAAGGGATATGGCACCTCCACTGGCCTCTACAAGCATTAGGTAGCAAGTAGTATGGTTACTTCAAGCAAAATGTAAACTATATTAGAATTTAATATAGGTCTAGAGTTCCAGGACATGTGAGGCTACCCAGAAAAACCCTGAATGATGTCTATGACTCTTTCCCTAGAAACCTAGAGGCTAAAAGGAAACACGCCAATAACTGACCATGGTAAAAAAAATAAAATAAAGGGGCTCTTGAGCCTGCTCTCAAACCTGACAACCAGAATTTGTTCCCAGGACACCTACAGTGGAAGAACTGATTTCTACAAATTGTTCTCTGACCTCCAAGCTCATGCCTGCTCTCCCTTCCCTCCTTCCTTCCTCCAGAACTACAGTAAAAAACAATTTTGGCTGGAAAAATGGCCCAGCATGTAGGAGTGCTTTGTCGCTCCTGCAGAGTTTGTTTCAGTTCCCAGCCTGTGACCTCAGCTCCAGGGGTTCTAACACTTTTCTTGTTTCTGTGGGCACCCACCAACATATATATATATATATATATATATATAATCTTTTAAAAATAAAAAGTAAAGATTAAAGGACAAAACAGCCACAGTATATGCTAGTGAAGAGTTGGTTTTCTTATGTGCATAGAGTTTTTACAAATCAGTAGGAAAAATACAAAAGAAAAACTGGAAGACAGTTTCAAAGTAAGTCCGCGTGACCAGGAGTGTTGACGGCTGTCTCATGGTTGTGAGGCAAGCCTTTAACCCAGCACTCAGGAGACAGAGACAGGCGCCCTATTAGTTCAAAGCCAGCCTGGTCTAAACAATCAGTCTGTGGAAAGACCTTTTCTCAAAAAACAAAACAAAAACCAACCAACCAAAAACCATCCTCCCAAACCCCCGAAAACCAAACCAAACCAATCTGAAGTTCCTGTTCACTCAAGATGAACAGTGCCTATACAGTACATACAACCTTCATCCACGTGCGCAGAAACGAGGGATGGCTGATAGGCAGAAGGGGCTCACACCCCTATGGAGGAATTTGTTAATTGATACAATTTTTAAAAGAGCTAACCTGGCATCTTTCATAATCTAAACCTCAAATATTCTCTAAGGTAACACATGTCCCACAGGTCCACTTTCAGTCAGAATACATCTCACCTCTAGGATGCTCATGTCTGTAATAGAAAAACCAAACAAGCAATTGTGTTTTATTTTTGAGAAAGGGTCTCACTGTGCGGTCTGAGTCAGCCTGGAACTATGTAGACCAGCCTGGCCTCAAACAGAGATCCTATTGCCTCTGCCCCCAGAGCTTGTGCCACCACACCTGGGCTAACCAAGTAACTTTGAACAACCACAGAATATAACCAATAGTGGGTAATCAGCTGGGTCCTTCTGTCCAGCGAACTGACACAGACAGTAAGAATGAGGCAGAAGATGTGTATGGGCAGGCCAAGATCTTTGAGACTGTAAGGAAAGAGCAAGATGCAGGGTAGTACATACAATATGATCCCATTTATTTAAAAATAAAGATTACATATTTGCTTATATGCATAAAATTTTTCTGAAAATTACATTAGAAATTGTTAATAGAGGCTACCTCTGGGTAATGTGAGTGGGGTAAGATGCCAGGTCAGAGACACCATTTTCTTATATTTTGGAACTTTTTCAACCATGCGTACTTTTAAAAAGAGATAAATAATGTTGAAGAAGAATCCTCTTATTCACACACGAATTATGGACACTTTAATACTTGTATCTGAATTTCTTCAAGACAAGTTGACTTGAGGTACTTCATGTTTTTCCAGGATTCATACCCACTTGACAAGTATTTTTAACAAGTCACATATTGCCTTGTTATTGTAGAGACAGATCTCATTCAGCCTAGGCTGGACTTGAACCTGTACCTGAGGATAATCTTGAACTTTGGATCCCCCGGCATCCACCTCTCAAGTACTTGGATACAGGAATGAGATGTCACCCCGAGATTGCTGCAGTTTTAAAAGATGACTGGATCTTAAGTGCAATGTTACTACAAAGTTTTTAAAAAACTCAACATTTTTGTTGTTTTTAACCTTGTAGCCCTGGCTGGCCTGAACTTGCTATGTAGACCAGGCTGGCCCTTAAACTCAGAAATCCACCAGCAATCTGATTCCTAAGTGCTGGGATTTTAAGTGTGAGTCACCAAGCCTTACAAAAACTTCTCTTCTAACAGTGTAACTAATGTGATCAATGCAGAAGATGGCAATAATTTAAGAGTCCAAGAGAACTACAAGGGCATACAATCATTACCGTTTTCTCTTTACACACACATTAACACAGTCCTCTACACACACTATTTACAAAGCTGAACTCATCCTGTGCCTACAGCTATGCCTCCTGCCTTCTTTCCACCAACACAGCAGACATTCAGTAAACACAGCAAAGGCTGGATTAGTGTGTACCATTTCTCAATACAAGTTATGTCCACAGAGGCATTTGGTTGTTTCCAGTTTTTAAGTTAACTAATATCAGGCCTACTCACTGCTAAGCTTCTAAAATGAGGACCATTGCTTAGAAAAAGCCATTGTGTCAAAATATGAAACATTTAAAAGCTCCTGGGCATGTTTTCAGAAAGGCTGTTGCCCCGGCACTTTAGCTGCTACACTGCTCCCAAGCACCGCCAGCTCACAGGTTCATCACTCCACAGGGGACAGGAGTTCTCGCTCCCATATCACAAATCCAAGTCCTCTGACACACGGAAGGCAAACAGACCCCACGTTTCAGACGTCACGACTTTTGTGGAAGTATTAAATTTGAGAACTTAACTTAGGAATAATGGGAGTGAAGTGTCTACACTAGCCCTACACCACTGGACTTTGGTCCGGCAAGTGTGATTGCTGAATGTGAAATTTCAGTACAAACATGAGTGAGCAATCTAAGCGGCAGACTGGCCATTCTCATCTGTCTCGCACTGATGAGAAGAGATTATAAAACATATGCATCAGTAACCTAGGACACAGTCTCTACGTTTTATTTTTAAAACAAAGGTAGTCATTTTGCTGACATCTTCAGGACAGCACTCGAAGGAAAAAGTCAAACAAAGTGACCTCAATACAGCCCTGTACAACAGAAAGATGCCTACAGCAAAAATAAGATCATTCTGGTTTTTTGAAAACTTTTTTTATTTGATATTTAAGTAAGATCAAAAACTACTAGATTTTTTTTTTTTTTGTTTTGTTTTGTTTTTGAGGCTGATGAGTGCAAAGAAAAACGCTAAACATCAGTTATCACCTGATTAGCTCGCTTAAGTGCTCGGGGCTCAGACTACTCAGTGACATACCAATTACTGTGTGTGGCTTGAGAACCTTGCAGCATGAAGTATCCTAAATGAAACACTGGACTAGAGGGCTATGACGTCTGAGTAGGAACTGGCGGTGGTGGTGCAGCCTTGGGATTCTTTAGGCTGAGCAGCTGGTTACCCTATACAAGGACCTAGCATCCAGCTATTTCATGTTTTGACTTTTTCAGGTTAAACAACTTAACTCAAAACCTCTTAGCAGAAATAAAGACTAGGCATGGTCTGAAACATAAAGCAGACCCCCTTGTCCAGCACGAGTCTAGCTGAGCGGAATCCGAAAGGAAACGGTGATGACTGCACACCTGCTACACTACATCTGCTGCGTGGAGTTCCCATTCCAAGTGTTGTTCTCGTCTTCCCCGTCATCCTGAGTCCTCAGTCTGTATATTTTCCCTTCCTTCTTAAAGTCTTCGCCTCGTTTTTCCAGCACTCTTTTTCGGACCGGTTCCCTGAAATGAACAAGAAAAGAAAGGTGACATAAAATACAGACATACAGAAGTGTTTTCTTCTCATATAGGATAGGCAACTATAATTTATTTTTAAAAGTCTACAGGAGATACCTGTACTTCTGCTGCAATAATAAATTTTATTAGTCTTTAATAATTGAATCTCCTCAGTGATGTAAAACTAGCCAAATCATACTGTCCATTTTCCAGATGACTTACTAAAGCCTAGAAGAACTCAATTATTTGTTAACTGTTCCTATAAAAAACTCACAACAAGTTGACACACATACTAGATATAATTTACAGAGTGCCCTAGAAGCTAAACAAAGCTCCAGTTGTACCTTAAAGGCAAATTCAAGCCCTTTCCCCCTTTTGAGAAAGGTTTTAACAATTCACATGGTATCCTATTCCATTGATAGTAGTTACAGAATTAAATATTGCTAACTACTCTTCAGCAAGAGTAAGGCATTAATCTTTGTGCCTAATAGTCAAGATAAAGACCATATCAGCCAATCACAGCATTCATATACACTGCAGTGGTTTGACTATGCTTCTGCTCATGGTAAGTGGCGCTATTTGGAGGTGTGGCCTTGTTGAAGGAAATTCATCACCTTGGGTGTGGGCTCTTGAACTATGCTCAAGCTCCACCTAGTATGGAAGAGAGCCTCCTCCTGGCTGCCTGAGGAAGTCTGAGTCTTCTCCTGGTTGCCTTCTGATCAAGATGTAGAATTTTTGGCTTTTCCAGTACTATGTCTGCCTGGATGCTGCCATGTTCCTGTCTTGATGATAATGGACTGAACTTCTGAACCTGTAAGCCAGCCCCAATTAAAGGCTGTCCTTTATAAGAGCTGCCTTAGTCATGGGGTCTCTTCACAGTAATGAAACCTTAACTAAGACAACCACAATGAATCAGTGAACCATAGGACTAGGTGTCTCCAGACAGCAGAGTGATAGGTTCTAGGGCTGATACATTTGCTACAATGTTTAAAAGTGAGTGTAATGGTCAACAACTATAATCCTAGCACTTGGGAAGAAGAGGCAAGAAGATTGAGGTCATAAACAGAGGTGAGCCTGAGCACCCCCTTCAAGACACAAGCTAACAGAGAATGCATAATAAGAACAAATATTATTCATCAGAGGGTAGAATAACCTCCTTCTGGATAATACTTCCTGTTAACCTGGTTTGAATATGCCACCAGAGTACGGGGTGAAAGCTACCAGTGCTGTTTGTAAAACCAAATCTTTGATCTGTAATAAAAGTGAGGCCTTTGGTTAAAGAATTAACAGTAAGTCTGATGGCATTCTTCCTCTTTTCGTGTTTTGTATTTTTCTTTTGGCTCAGGGTTTGACTATATAGCCTAAAAGGACTCAAACTCATGATCTTTCTTATCACCAACCATGCTAAACTCATGATTATCATATTCACCGCAGTGTGGTGGCACAAACCTATAGTCCAGCACTTGGGAAGCAAAGGCAGAAGGATCTCTAAGTTTGAGGCCAGCCAGGGTAACAACTGGGAACTCAACTCAAAAACCACAAAAATCATGGCTGGGAGGAAAGATACTACATTCCTCGGGGGGAACTGTATTGGTAGTTTTGGAATAAGAGTGCTTAGCGAATGGGAAAAAGAGGCAAAGTTGCTTTACTAGCACCAAAATTAAGGGAACCACTGTACGTGACCTGTGCATCTTAGGTTTAAAACAGAGAAGACAAGCATATGTACCTTTTGTCTGGCTTGTTGGACGATGCAGAGTTTGAAGGCTCTGTGGATGTGGCTCTTGCTGAAGTCTGTGCAGGAGGAGGATTACTAAATAAAAAATTGCTAATTAGTCTCCATATGGCCAGGAATGGATAAAGCACTGTCCCCAGTAATGTCCAAATGTCTCCACTAGGAGAGTGGACAATGGATGTGGCTGGCCGTCCTGCCTAGAAATTAAAAAACAAAAGATTAAAAGTTAACAAAGAAATAAAAATTATATCACTACAACTGAATCACATTTGGGTCTTAGATGCTTTTTTATTAAGGCAGTCTTACTATGTAGCTCTGGCCACCCTGAGCTCACTCTGTAAACCGACTGCCCTGGAACTCACAAATATCTGCATATCTGCCTGCCTTGGTGCCCCAAGCCCTAGGAGTAAAGACATACACCATCATGCTTTTAATCAAATAATTTTATGAGTTTGTGTGTGCATGACTGTGTATCAGCAGGAAGTAGAGTTACAGACAGCTGTGAGCCACAGTGTTGGGACTAGGAATTAAAGCTGGGTCCTCTGCAAAAGCAAGTGCTCTTAACTGGTGAGCCAATCTCTCCAGCACCTCACCAAACCTGGCTTTTAAAAAATTAGTTTTCTTTTATGTGTATTCATGTTTTTACCTGGATGTTATGTTTGTGTACCAAGTATATGCTTGGTGCCCAGGCAGATCATAAAAGGACATCAAATCCCCCAGAACTGGACAGCTGTAAGTTGCTGTGTGTGTGCTGGGAGCTGAACCTGCGTCCTCTAGCACACTCTAATTGTCAAGCCATTTCTGCAGCTCTGAACTAGCTGTTTAAGAAATAGTAAACTCTGGTAATAAAATTAACAACTTTGATAATAGAAGTCTCACTAATTAAAAGAGAAAAAAAAAACCCAAAGAAATAAGTAATAAAATCTAGTGAACACCATGAAATCCTGGTTGCAGAGCTGTTTCCAGTGTGAAGGCATCTCTAGTTTAGAGCAGGGAAAATTACAGTAACCAGAACATGAAGACTCAGTTGACCCTTCAGGTAGGACCTTGGCAGTATCTTAGCTTTCTGAGTCTCTTCTCTGGAGGAGATGAAAGTGCTATACCTACGGGGTGTGGTGGTATGCACGCCTTTAGTCCCAGAACTTGGGAGGTAGAGGCAGGAGATTTCTCTAAATTCAAAGCCAGTCTAGTCTACATAGTGAGCTCTTGGACACCATACAAGCTATACTTGAAGAAGTAAATGTTATTTTTATGTTATATATATTTCTAATGTGGTAGACGGTACAGTTATTGGCTGCTAAGAGTTTACAGATGAAACAACTCAATATTTGTTTTTTTCTGTTACTTTTTTGCATCCAAAACAGCTGAAATTTCAAAGTCTCACAAAACATTAGCACTACAAATTTATAAAGCACAGAATAAATAAATGTACTATAAATTGACCTAATTTTGATTACTCTGTTATTTTAACTACACACAGCCTTTTTTCTTCTTCAAATCTAAGAAATGTCCAGGAATAGAACAGACAGAAAACCCACAGAGCAGAACAGAACTGTGTGCATACTGGCAGCAGCACCACAGAGGCGCTGGGGGCGAGCTCCAGGTCCAGCAGCTTCTTCTTGTAGTCTTCTCTGGTGAACTCTCTTCTGGGAAACATGGTTGCTAGTGAAAAATTACCATAGGTGTTGCCAACAGTCTGAAACAGAGCAATGAATTTTAAACCTTACTAAGTTGCCTTTAAGAAATAAGGCACTACCAATATGCATTGTTTTAGACTTTGAAATAACTGTTATATAAAATTATATTATTTACAAAATTTAGTTAGACATAAATTTAAAATCACTTAGAAAAACCATGTTTCAAAGAACATATGAGAAATACCAAATCTAAATGGTTAAAAAAAAAAAAACTTTAGCATCTAAAAAATGACCACTGCCTTGCTTTATTACAACTGCTGTGTAAGTGGAGGGCTACGTGGGAAACAATGTCTCTTCTGTGGGCCAGCTAGGGAGAAACTGACCTCTCAATTTGTCCCCTGGTCTCCACACGTGTCATGGATTACATATGGCTCTCCTACTTCTCACACAAAACAGGATACTGTAAAAACTTTTAAATGGCATCTGTTGTATTAAAGCTCCTCTATGCTGCGGCCAGTTTTGTATTTATATTTATTAAAGAACAGTGAAAGATCTATGATCTGCAGTTTAAATTCCCCAATCCCCTTCTCTTTTTTGAGAGACAGGGTAGAGACCAGGCTGGTTTTGATATAACAGAGATTCACTTATCTCTGCCTCCCAAGTCCTGGGATCACAGAGTTATGCACAATGCCTAACTTTAAAAAAAAAAAAAAATTTCAGAACAACAAAGCCCAAATGTGATAGAGACCTAAGCACCTAAAAGTAGCAGATGATCCTGTTTGATTCTCAAGGGTCAAAACATAAAATCAGCTGAGCTGACGAGTAGACAGAGAAAATGTCGTGTATATATATTAATAAGTTTTATTCAATAGAATTAAAAAAAAGAAATTATGTCATTTATAGAGCAAAGCAAGCCAGACAACTACTACAGCCTTCTGGTATGTGTCCTCTCGACTGACAGACATCTGAGTGTATACACTGATGTGCACACACAAATCATCTATGACAGGAAAGCTGAAGACACACTACTAAGGGACAGAAAGACTAGAGGATTCAGGGAAGAGGAAGGGTGAGAGAGGGAAGAGTTAGTGGGCATGAACACGGAAATGTTCTGTAACATACCGTGTCATAATTAAAACTCATTATTTTGTACACTAGTCTAAAAACAAAAGAACATGTGGTATTTGATATAAAAAGCAAAATGAAAAACAAAATAACAAACAATGGACCAGTAAGGTGACTCAGTGACTAAAACCACTTGTCATGTAACCCTGATGACTTGAGTTTGAAGGAGAGAACACCTGAAAGTTGTTCTCAACACACACATACACACACATGCACACATTCACACACCCACACTCAAACATCAGCCATAAATGAAATAAAGTCATAAATAAAAATAAAATAGGAAAATGGCATCCACAGAATATGCTGAAATGGGGTTTGCCTATGTATTAAGAGAATTATTTAACATATTTGGAGACATGATCTCAATGTGTAGGCTGAGCCATTCCAGATTTTTAATAAGAAATACTGGTAGCAATCCAAGTATGTGTTGGTGAGTCACTAGCCTAAGTTTTTCAAATGCTAGCAAAGACCCCAGCTGCATAAAACGTGCAGCTGCCACTCTGGTGCTGATTTACAGTACTGTGGGGGAGGTGGCGGGGTACACACTGTGCACATATGTGGGGATCAGAGGACTCCGGTCCTAAGGCTGTTAGGCTTGGCAGCAACACTTCTAACCACTGAGCCATCCAGCTGTCTTGCAGCAGAGCTCTCTTTTCCCTCACAGTCCCCCATATACTTGCAGCTGCTGTTCTAAAGCAAGCTTTGTGGGTCCTCAAGACAATAAACAATGAAGCTACCATTCAGGGTGAGCTCTACAACTATTGTGGCATGTTCCCTTGTGACTCAACATGATAGAAACACTATTTTGAAGAGTAGTTTGGTGAAAAGGTCTAAACTCATTATCCTAACTTTCTAATTTTAACCATGAAGTTATGAGAAAAATTCTGGAACACACAAAGAGCTTAGATCTTAAAGGATGATTTATACCCAGAATCCATTTGAGTCAGGTCTAAGAAGAAAAAAAACAGTACTGGAAACTACTCCTCTCTCACTTTCTATGTTATCAAATTCCATGGCACTTAGATTTTGAGTAAGGCCACACTTCTGAAGTAAATTCCTGATCTTTTGCCTTGACCAATAGAAAATTAATCAACCTTCAGAAAACAAAAGAGAAACCTTTCATTTCTAGGACAGACAAATTCTTAGATCTGACATCTGAGACCACTTGCTTTTCATTCCTCTTAGTAAGCACGCTAGAACTTTCCTGAGCCTGTTGATGTGATCATGTATAATACAAGCCAAAATCCTTCCATCTCAGGGCTGTCTTCTGTTATTCTTCTGGAGCTAAGTCAAAATTTATGTACATCCTTCAAGCTCTGCTTTGAAATATCTCCTGCAAGGTTTTACTAACCCACACATCTATTTTAATAAACACACCTGTGCAGCAAACTGCCTTGCTTCTTCTAAAGGAGCATCAGAAGGAAACTGGTTTGTAAAGGAAGAACCATCAGGCAGCCGGAATTGAATTCTTGCAATGGTGCTATGAAAAAAGAAGAGTCAAGCTGAAGTCAGTTCTTTGGTCTACGGAGTCTCAAACAGTATCATCAACTACCAGACAAAGGGTTGGTGACACAGCTCTGTGGGTCAGGACTGGGTCCCAAGTTTGATCATGAGTCTGATCCCCATGGTGGAGGAAGAGAACTGACTTGCCCAAGCTTGTCATGTGACCTCCCCAAATGCACTACGGAATGCTTTCCCACCTCCATAAGCAGTTTTCTTCCTTTCTTTTATTTATTTTTTTAAAAGTATTATTTAGGGGCTGGAGAGATGGCTCAGTGGCTAAGAGCACTGACTGTTCTTCCAAAGGTCCTGAGTTCAAATCCTAACAACCACATGGTAGCTCACAACCATCTGTAATGGGATATGATGTCTCCTGGTGTGTCTGAAGACAGTGACAGTGTACTCATATATAATAAATAAATAAATCTATCTCAGAATGCTAGGATTAAAGACATGTGCCATCATACCCAAACTGTTACTGTTTGTAAAAATGGGTTATGTTAGGGAGTGTGAAATGAAATCTTTTGGATTGTTTGGTTTTCTGAGATAGTTTTACTATACAGTATAGGCTAGTTTGAAGCTTGATGTATTACCCAAGCAGCTTGCTGTATCCTTGATTAAGGTTTTTAAGTGTTGGATTTATAGGCACATTCCTAATGCCTGGCTTGTTTATTGGCAATTTTCTTTAGAAAACGGAATCTTTAGAAAAATAACGATTCCAATCCTTTTCCTATATAAGATGTGGGCTATCTTCTTATTGTTGGGCTGTACAAATAATTTGTATAACCCAGGCACAAATTCTTTATCAAATGTATACTTTCTAGTATTTTCTCTAATGCCTTATGAAGTTCAGGATTAAAAGTTCTGTAAAAATCAGGAATGGGGAGATGGCTCAGGAGTTAAGAGAACACATTGCTTCTGCACAGGACATGAGTTTGCCTCCCAACTGCCAGGGCTGTGAGTTGCCTAATTGTAGCAGCAAGGCAGCTAACCAACATTATCTTTCTGGACTCCATGGAAGTGCTCTTGTAAATTTAAAAACAAAAACAGAATCAAAACAAAACAACATTTTTACCTGTGGAGAAGATTTGCGAATACATTTGTGCATGCACCTATGCAGAGGCCAGAAGGTGACCAGGATTTCCTTCTCTGTAACTCTCCACCTATTCCTTTGAACCTGGGCTCTCTACTGTCTCAGCTATGCTATAAGTTAGCAAGCATTGGCAATCCAGTCCTTGTTCTTGGAGTTGGGTTAGACATTTGGTAGACTCCTGGCTTGTTACATGGGTGCTGGAATCTAAATTTCAGTCCTTATGACTGCACAGTGAGCATTTATAATTGATAAGCCATTTCTCCACCTCCTAGTATGGCCATCTTAATATAACTTCTGAGAAATGAACATAGCATTTTTCCATTTAGGTTTTAATTTTTTCAATATCTTTTTTACTTTTTACTGTGTCAGACATACATTTATTAAATTTTTGTTGCAAATATTTGTTGCATTTTCTAAGAAACTTATTTTAAAAAAATTTATTCCACTTTTATTTATGTGTACTTGTGTGTATATGTCTGTGTGAATGTATACCTATAGGTGCCGTTGGAAGCCAGAAGTGGGTTTAAGATCCTCTGGAGCAAAACGTCACGGGTGGTCTTAAGCTTCATGATGTGGGTGAAAGGAACTCAACTCATGTCCTCTACAAGAGCAGCAAGTGCTCCCAACCTCTGAGCCCTTTCTTTAGTCCTTCTGAGAAATCAAGCATTTTTTAAAGTAATTTTTGAGCAGGGTTATTGTGTAGTCCTAGAACTCACTATGTAGGTTAGGTTAACGTCACACTCACAGAGATCTGCCTGCCTCCCAAGTATTGGTATTAAGGTATACACCCACCACAACAGACATAATATTTGATCATGAATGTTAGCAATTGTCCAATCTTAAAAATACCTAAATGTTAACCAGGAGCTGGGCTTAGTTGTGCAAGTCTTTAAACACAGCAATTTGGAGGCAGAGGCAGGTGAATCTCTGTGAGTTCAAGGCCAGCATGGTCAACATAGTTTCAGGTTAGCTAGGGTAACATAGGGAGATCCCACTTCAAAATAAATAATAGAAACAAATACTACATCCCCCGACGCATAGCCATTTCAGGGTGACGTTCATAAAGCAAGAAGTACCTTCTGTCTCGTGTAGAAGATTCCCTCTTGACTTCTGCTCCTGTCTGTTTGGTCAGCAAGGCAGCAGCTTTGGCAGCCTCTGCTTCCTTTGTCTTTGCAAAACGAGCAGCTCTTTCTGCACGATCCTTTATAATAGTATATAAAAGTAAAATATCATTAGACACATTACTTCTCACTGTCAGAACCCACACAAGTCTAAACTCAGGAATAAACACAAACATACAAAAGTCTTTAAGTTCACATGCAAACATTACACATTTATGATCTGAGTTTTTGTTTGTTTTCTTTATTTAAGCAACTGTGAAGAATACAAGTTACTATTACACAAAAAAGATGAATTTCGCTTCATAGCTGAGGAACAAAGTCTGGAACAAAGCTGATATTAAATTAATATTAAATATGAGTATCTGTTAAACAATATTCAGGCAGGAATACTTTTCATAAATATAAAACAGCTTAATTTAAAAAGAAACTGCTGGCTAAAGAAATGGCTCAGTGGTTGAGAGCACTCACTATTCTTCCAGGAGATGTGGGTTCCCAGCACCCACATGTAACTAACAAACTTTGTAACTCTAGTCCCAGGGGACCCAACACCCTCTGTCCTCTTTGAGCACTGCATGCATATAGTGCCATATGCATGGATCTGCACACACACATCTAGGCCAAACATTTATATACATAAAGCAATTTTAAAAAGAAAATAACTGGCTATTAAAACATTCTAAGCTGTGAGTTGTGTCTATATCTTTTGAAAGTTTGGAGACTGCAAAGTAACAAATTTTTAGTTTGTTTCCAGGGGAAAAAAGGGGGGGGATTAGGTAGTCACTGTGTGGCCCTGACTACCTAATGATTTCCTCTGTAGATCAGGGTGGCTTTGAACTCACAGAGCTCTATCTATATGCCTCCTAAGGGCTGGGATTAAAAGCATGCACTACCATGAATCTTTTAATGCTACACTTTCTTACAAAATTCGTTTTGTTTTATTTTGATTTTGGAGACATGGTTTCTCTGTGCAGTGGTAGTTATCCTAGAACTCTCTGTGAAGACCAGCCTGGTCCCCAACTCACAAAGATACTGTGCGGGCACTAAACCAAACAGAAAGAAAATAACTTTAAAAAAAAAATGGCTCAGTGGTTAAGATCAAATGCTGCTCTTCCAAAGGACCTGAGTGCAGTTCCTAACATACTTATTAGGAAGCTCACAACCATCTTTAACTTCAGTTCCAGAGGATTTGATGCCTATTTTCTGTGTGTGGCCATACACACACAGAAATAAAACACAAAACAAAACACCCTATCTTGGACTAATGAAATGGATTCAAGGGTAAAAGCACTTGCTGTAATGAGCTGGGCCACCTAAGTGTGAGCTCAGAATCTATACAAAGGTTGAGGAGAGCCCTGACTCCACAAAGTTGCCCTCTGACCTCCAAAGTCTCATTACACACACACAACTTTTTTGAGGGGAGCAATGGTAGAGAGAAAGCTCAGTAACTTAAGTACCTGCTGCTCTGTGTAAGCTCTGGGTTCAGTTCCTAGCATTGCCATGGCGACTTACAACCATCCAGAAACTCTAGTCCCAGAGGATCCAATGTCCTCTTCTCACCTCTGAGGGCAACACGCACACACAACCTATATTCATGTAAGCAATATACTAACACATATGAAATAAATAAACAGTAAGAAAAAAAAAGTACTTTGTGTTGTCCTGGCTGTCTTGGAACTCACTCTATAAACCAGGCTGGTCCTCAGACATCTACCTGACTCTGCCTCCTGAGTGCCACCACTGCCTGGCAAGAAAGTACTTTAAAAACCTTTTTTTGAGGGCTAGCCATGTGGAAAAAAAAAAAGAAAAAGTGATTATCGGTTAATTTCTTTTAACTACTTAAATTCAATATAATCTCTTTTAAAAAGGAAGTCCAGATTGTTATTATTTTTGTTACTAAAATGAGCTATTATGCGCACCATTTGGTAATGAATGAAAAGCCACACCCTAACCCACACCCAAATGTCATGGAGTACAAGCCAGCACTGAGAGTCCCAGCCCAGCACCCAGCAGTGGAGGACACAACAAAGCTCACCAGTGCAATCTGCTGCTTGATGCGCTCTCGAGCCGCTCGGTCCTCTGCCTTTTCTCTGCTTCTTTCTTCTAACATTCTTTTTGTTAATTCTTCTTCTTGTTTTCTTTTATAATCCAACATTTCCTTTCCAGTTTTTCTCCTTTCAATTTCCTTCTTAATCTCCCTCTGAATCAAAAAAAAAGTTTTATAAATCAAAGGAAAATTTTATAAACCAAAACTTATTCTGTTCTAGATAATACTTTGATGTAATAAAGGCTGATTATTAAATATAGTTAAAAGAACAGCTAGAGAAATGGCTCAGTGGTTGACAGTACTGACTGTTCTTCCATAGGACCTGAGTTTAATTCCCAGAACCCACATGGCAACTTACTATTGTCTATAATTATAGTCCTATGAGATCCAGTACTTTCTTCTGGTGTGCAAATGTACATGCAGACAAAATACCCATATACATAAATAAATCATTACAAAAAGAACTTCATAAGATGTTTGTTGGTGAGAGGGTGAGATGGCTCAGTGAGTAAAAAACAGATCACTCCAAGTAGTCCACACACACACACACACACACACACACACACACAAACACACACACACACACAAGAGACAGTACATTTTTAAAAAGGAAAAAGAGCTGAAGAAATGACTCAGTTATTAAGCACACTTAGGTTTGATTTCCAGCACCTACATGACAGCTCACAACTGTCTGTAACTTCATTTCCACCAGGCATGCAAGTACTGTACAGATTTGCATGCAGGCAAAACACCCAAATAAAACAATTAAAAAATTATTTTACTGACAGCACAGTTACTGGTCAAATATCTATCAACTTA
The DNA here is from genome assembly GCF_963924665.1 of Micromys minutus. Classification (NCBI taxonomy): domain Eukaryota; kingdom Metazoa; phylum Chordata; class Mammalia; order Rodentia; family Muridae; genus Micromys; species Micromys minutus. The sequence goes on along the minus strand of NC_137975.1, from coordinate 20,227,372 downwards.
AAAACTTTTGTCAGTGCCTGTTAAGAATAGAGTGTAATCTATAACCAAGCAAAATTACACATCTTGCCCAGGGCAAGTGTGTTGTTACCCCTGAAGACACATGGCAATCATTTGGCTTAGAAGAAAAAAAAAAGACCCAAACAGATGGGGCACAATTACCATACGAAAGATGATGAACACACTAAAATTCAAAATTACATTAAAAATTCAGAAGTATGCATACAAATTGGACTTTTCGCAAATCTAGCGATTTTAGATCAACTTCCTTTAGATATTTAGTATGAAAGACTTGCTGCACAGAGGAAAAGAAAGGTATTATTCAATTATCCCTAGTAATTTATCAAACAAGAAAATAAACAGCTGGGCATGGTTCAAACACATGCACAAACAGCCAAAAATCCTAAATGTAACCACGATAATCTGAGCGCACAGAACTGAACATTTCCTTCACTACAATACAACACTGAGCTCTACGGATATCTATCTGCTAAGTTGGACAACAAATCAACTATAGCCTTAAATAAGAGAGTGAAACATTCTCATCCAGAGTGTGAGTTCTACCTGAGCTTCTTCCTTCTTCTTCTCTTCTCTCCTTTCTTCAAGTTTTTTTGTTAGTCTGTTTAAAAAAAAAAAACCAAATCAAAACACCAAGATAGATTCTATTATTCAAAGAAGTTGGGGTGGAGGATGGGATTGTGGGAAAGGGATAATATCTAAAATGTAAATGCAGAGAATTTCCAATAAAAATTTCTGGAGGAAAAAAAAAGTCCACTGGGGTGGGGAGCAGGAGTGCTGGTGCACACCTTTAAAATTAGCACTTAGGAAACACAATAGCTAGGGGACACACATTCAGACTGTCTCAAAAGAGTTTATTTGTCTAACACAAAAGGGAACTATCCATGAATGAACAGGAGTACGTCATAAGCCCATCTCTAACCCTAACTGCCTCATATTTATATGTAGAGTTCTCACTTTTTGATGACTTATCTTACTGACAGTGCTTGAAAAATAGACAAATTTAAGCTGGAGAGCTGGCTCAGCAGTTAAAAGCTTATATTATTCCTGCATTGGACCAAACTTTGAAGGGGTTGTCTGTTATTTTTTGTTTTTTTAAAGATTTATTTATTTATTTCATGTATGTGAGTACACTGCTGCTGTGTTCAGACACACCCGAAGAGGGCATCTGACCCCATTACAGATGGTTGTGAGCCATCATGTGGTTGCTGGGAATTGAACTCAGAACCTCTGGAAGAACAGTCAGTGCTCTTAGCCACTGAGCCATCTCTCCAGCCCTGTTTTGTTTTTTAAGACATGGTTTCATTGTGTATCTCTGGCTGGCCTCAGAAATCCATCGCCTCTGCCTCCCAAGTGCTGGATTAAAAATGTGTGCCACCACCAGCTGGCTCTATAACCACTTCTTGACATTCACACTGCCTGTATTTCCAGTTGCAAGTGGCCAGAAAGATATCAATTCCTTTGAAGGAATTTTATTTTATTCATTATTGTCATCATTACTGTTCTTGTAGAGCTGAAATTTAACCCAGAACCCCATGTCTGCTAAGCATTCTAGCACTGACGGACCTAGACCCTCGTCTCCTCTAAGGAGTATTTTTAACTGCCATGTAATATTAAATAGTTTTAGGCTGGGATTACAAATATTATTAGGCACTGACTAATACTTTTTAATTGTAGCACAACAAATACATTTCATAATTACTACATTTTATAAGCCCTGAACTGGAAACTACAATGGATCAGAGATGTTTAACTGATTAGTCCAACGATAAACAGATGACATTTAGTGATTATGCAGAACCCCAGCTCAGTACATATGTATAATATGAGCTAAGGTTTTGTTCATCTGGAGCTTATTACTCTTCTGGCATAAAGCAATAAAAGCAAGAATGACAGATGGATATACACATATATGTACCAAAAGGGACTCACAGAGTGAAATGCTCAGATCTACAGCTGACTCACAACTTCAAAGATACAGAAAAGCTATACCTTAGTTTTAATTTTCATGGAAGAGTTGAGTTATTGAGGCAATCAGAATTTTAAACCTGCAACTCTTAATCTTCATTTGAGTTATGTTTTGGTTTCATTCAAGTTAACAAAATGACTAGAAACTATAATTTATTAAACAAAAGTTAAAGTCAACCTTTCCACTCTGACGGTGAGGTCCTCTGCTGGCTTCTGGTTTGAACATCCATGAGGCTCCTGAGAGAGGCTGTCATGACCTCCACATTCTCCTCCTTAATTATTAAAATGAAATAAGAATATTGCATTAGAGGCAGGTAGATCTCTGAGATTGAGGCCAGTCTGGTCTACAGAGTGAGTTCCAGAAGTCAGGAATACACAGAGAATCTTAAAAACAACAAAAAGCAACAACAATAACAAAAAGGAAATCAAATCAAACACTACCGCCCTCAAACACAAAGGAAGCTGCATTTAATGCAGCCTGTAAAAGATATAAATCAACTATTAACCTTGCCTCTTAAGTATTAGGATGGCAGAAATGCACCACTGTGCCTGATGGAATGACAAACACTCTACTAGCTAAGCCCTAGCCCTAGGTTGGGTTTATCAGGATGTAACCCCATCTGAAAAGGTTTGATGTTATCTGTCTGGGATGTAAGACTAATCCATGCCATTAAGTATGAACTGAAGGAATACTTTTACTATACCTGTGGCAGTATCTGACTTTGTGTCAGGAGTAGCTGGTCTCTCACAAAGCTCTGTATTTCTGGACTCAGCCCTTTCACATATGTCAGGTTCAAATGAGGCAGATGGGGTAGATACCGAACTTTCTGAGTTGTTGTCATTTGTCACTGATGTTTCACCTTTTGATAAGTGCATCTTGGGAGAAAACAAATCAGAACTTAATTAATATAAGACCGTATAATAGATGCTTTATAAATTCTCTCTCTTTTTTTCTCTCTCTCCAGGACAAATAGAAAATGTAGAGTTGTTGACATACTAAAAATCTGTATTATGGGCTAAAAACATGGTGGCACAAGCCTTTAATCCTAGGCAGAAGGAAGTGGAACTCTGTAGGTTCAAGGCCAGCCTGGACTACATAGCAAGTTCTAGGACAGCTAGGGCTATACAGAAAGACCATCAAGATCACAAAAGAAAAATTACATTATGGGATTTAACTGCAAACTGGGAAGAGCATAATCCCCACACCACACCCCATACAGGGGAATGAGCTGTATCTCCAATCCATAAAAAGTTTTAAACCAGAGTGACTTTTCTGACTAGGGGAGGAAGCTCAAGACACTTCTGAAAGGCAGGGCAGTGCCACCCTCAGGACAAGCTCACTTCCCTCAAGGATCTCAAATCCCAGCAGGTGCCTGATAAGATGGGTCACTAGCTGGGGTAATCCTACTTTGTCAAGCTATGGTATTCAGAGGGCAGTTCTGTTATCTTCAGAGCATATCCATTGTTAAAAACTGAACTACCCCAGGGGCTTGAGATCAGAGTACGTACACAGGTTAGGAAGCATCAACTTGGCCTGAGTGGAAGTACAAATAGACAGCTGAGGAGAGCAGGAGGGAAGGACCCTCTGGACTGAAGAGTGCAAGTGGCAGGAAACTGGCTTGGGCTTGGAAATATGTTAAGAGATATCTCCTCCCTCAGTGGCCAAAAGCAGAGCTTATCAAATGAGAACTAACCTGGAGCTCCATAGCTCTAAACTTAAGACCAGTGGGTGAATCAAGTTCTAGAGTCACTCTTCTTTCCTCCACTGCTGTAGTCTGACAACTAGGGTTCAGAAGTGTACTTGACACTCACATAGGCACCATTCTCAAGGGTGATTAATACTCAAAAGTCTTGAAAGCACAACAGTGAGTCTTGTATCTACACCAACAGTTGCTTTCTTGTCAAGAGCCATTAGGAAAGGCTAAGGATAGCAGGTGACCTTCCAGAAGGTGGCCCACCATTTCTGCATGGTCTGTGATGGGTGAACTCTATGAGGTAAGATCCCAAAAAGACATCAGCTCAAGATCATCTTGCAGCTGATATGCCTTTCCTGTCATTATTAAATTAATATAATAATCTCTGAGCATTATACCACTCTACTGAGCATATTTCCTACAGATCAACATAAAGATAAACTTTCATGAATTAATGCTGTTTAGGATGAGTTAATGATTTTTTTAGACTTTCTGATTAAAATTGATTAAATTGATTAAAATAATCTTAAGAATAAAGTTTTAAGAGATGGTTTTAGTTGTTTTGCTAGAAAGATGTAATCAAGTTAGAATCAAGAACAGAATGTGTCCACTCCTCATATAGTAAGTAAAGACTGAATAATAAGGAATACAACCAGCTTTCACAATTACACTAAAAAGAGAAATAGGCTTGGGACAAATCTGCTTTCAAGGAAAAGCATTCAGGTGTGTACTGTGATAAGCCATATGTAAAACTGTTCCTTTGAACTTATATTCCTTTGAACTTAAAATGAGCATACAGAAAGAAACACTGCTTTGAACTTAATATCAATGTCCTTTTGTAACTTCTATTTTGTAACATTTTATCTATGAGGTAATTTTCTTTCTTTCTTTCTTTCTTTCTTTCTTTTTTTTTTTTTTTTTTTCCCTCTTTCAACTTTATTTTTTTAAGAAAGAGAGACATGTACAAATTTTAAAAGGCATTCTGGCATAACACTATATGAATAATTTTTGTCAGTACTTAATTCTTTTAGAAGTTTGATAGTATGCATTGAAATCTACTAGTTACCATAAGCATAAAGTACATGTAGAACATGGAAACAGTCAGTTTTCTTGGTCTGTATAGATTAAACATAATAATTTTTGAATACCAAAAATTGCCACAAGGCTATATTCTTACCTCTTGGAATATTAATGATTTAAGGTCCAGGAGTACCACACTCTGAGAGGGTGTTAGACACTTATTTTTTTCCTCAGAAGGACTGAGGTTTTCACTTTTTGGCCTTTGTTTTTCTTGAGTTTCATATGGCCTGTGAGTTGTTTCTGGGGTATTTAGAGCTTTCTGGGGTTAGTATCCAATTATCAACGACTGCATATTATGTCTGTACTTCTGTGACTGAGTTACCTCACTCAGGATGATATTCTCTAGATGCATCCATTTTCTTAAGAATTTCATAAAGTCATTGCTTCTGGTAGTTAAGTAGTACTCCATTGTGTAAATATACCACAATTTTCATATCCATTCATCTACTGAAGGACATCTGAGTTCTTTCCAGCTTCTGGCTATTATAAATAGGGCTGCTATGAACATTGTGGTACATGTGTCCTTATTGTATGTTGGAGCATCTCTGGTGTATATGCCCAGAAGTGGAATAACTGGGTCTTCAGGTAGGACTATGTCCATGTAGTCAATGCTCTTAACCACTGAGCCACCTCTCCAGCCCATGAGGTAATTTTCTAAGAATTTTTGTTTATAAAAAGGGCCAGAGAAAAGAAATAAAGATGATGTTAGCTTGGGCACCTTTCCCCCATCCTTCCACCCACCAAATGTATTTGTCCATTTGTCTATGTGTAGGTATGCATGAATACTTGTGGAATAGATGAAAGACAGTCAGGCCCAGCCAGAATGTGTGTGTGTGAATGTATATGTGTCTGTGCATAATTGCCCGTGTAAAGGATTTTAATTCTTTCCTTTCTTTCCTCTCTGTTTTACAAAGAGTTAACCAGTCTAGTCATCGGGAAGCATCTGTCAGCCTGGCCAGAGCAGCATCTGTCATTGCCAGAGAATTATATCATAAGTTTATAAAGTAGGAGGAGTTAAGTTTTCCATAGCTTATCAATCACAGAGAATTATAAAGTAAATAGATCATCTATTTTGTTTCCAATGCTGTGTCCTATCCCAGCTGGCCAGGCTCCTAGCACTTTCTACACTCAAATAAATAATTAAAAAAAAAAAAAGCATTGTACCCTAAAATTCCAGAAAACAGGAACAATCCAAGTCTTGAAGCAGTAGATAGCAAGAAATAATAAAAGCAAAATTAATGAAAAAAAAAAAAGACCAATAAACCCCTAGCTAATTAACCCAATGGAAAGAGACAGAAGACCCAAATTAAATAGGACAGGTTACTACAGAGATCAATGAAATACAGAAAATAATTAAAGATTTACTTAAAAAAAAAAAAAAAAAAAGAAAGAAAAAGACAACTTGAAACTCTTTAGGGCCAGAGAGATGGGTCAGAGGTTAATAGCATTTGCTGCTCTTATACAGGATTTGGGTCACTCACATCAGATAGTCATAATTTAGTTCCAAGGAATCCAATGCCCTCTGACCACAAGCTCCTGAATGCATATGGAGCACATACATGCAATCAGTCATATGCTCATACACACAAAGTACAGTAACTTTTTTTAAATTGAAAATTGCCAGGTATGGTGACACACACCTTTAATGCCAGCACCCAAGAGGCAGAGGCAGGCAAATTTCTGAATTTGAGCCTAGCCTGGTCTACCGAGTGAGTTCTAGGACAGCCAAGGTTATACAGAGAGACCCTACCTCAAAAATAAAAAAATAAATTATAATTAACTGAAATTAGGGCAGGAATTTTAAAAGATCCTTCAATAGAAACTATTCAGGATTAAAATAAAATGTTAAAATAAGCTGTGGTTCCTTCTTACCTGCTGGACTTTGTGAATTCTTGTAACAAGTTCATCTGCAGAAACACTCCCTGCTATTACTTCCAAAGGGATTCCACTGTCTCCTATAAAGAAACTGGATGGAACACATACTACAGGATCTGTACAGGTTAGTTAAGTTTAATATTCACACTTGGAACAAGATGTTTTATAAAATACAGGTAACAAAGCAAGTGACCATATCATGCCTTTAGTACATGTGGTGCGTAAAATGATACATGGTATCAGAACAAAGAATGTATTTCATTCTCCTACATCACAGCTTTACTTTATCCACTGCCTCTTGCCATCTACTTATAACACTTCAACCAAACTGCTTTATACTGTTCTTCAGATATTTGCATTAAAAAATGTACTTTGCCACTAGCTACAATGTATTACTTCAAAACACAATCTGCAACATTGCTTCTGCAAATATAAATTAAGTTTTCCTAAGTAAAACTAATTTCTTTGTGTAGCTTTGGTTGTCCTGGAACTTGCTCTAAAGACCAAGCTGACCTCCAACTCAGAGACCCCAGCCTCTGCCTCCCAACTGCTAGTATCAAAGGTGTACGCCACCACTGCCCAGCTTAATTCCTAATTTTTTTTAATATAAAAGAAAAGCAAATATTCATAAAACCAATTCTTCAATGAAAGGATACAAATTTGTGAAAACTGCAGACAGGCTTCACTGTAAAAAAAGATCAAGAGAAAAACCATTACCCAAATTCAACTATTTTCTAAATATGTTGCTTTTATTAATTTTATTATACCAGTATAAGTACTTTTAAAGTTACTAATTAGCATAGCAATAAGGAGAGAAATGAGAATTTTATTTCACAAATCATTTTTGTTCTTTTTAATTACTGTTTTATAATTTTCACATTAAAAATGATTTGTCCTTATAACCCAAAAAGTGGTGGCTGGATTTGCTAGAATCCCAGTGCTCTGGAAGCAGATTTTTTTTATGAGTTCAAGTTCAGTCTGACCTACACAGTAAGTTCCAGGATAGCCAGAGCTACATAGTGAAACCCCATTGAAAAACAAAAGAAAACAGAGGTATCTCATGTTCCTCCTTTAAGAACTAATTAATATACCTAAATTTAAAAAAATCTTGGTGGCTGGAGAGATAGCTTAGTGGTTAAGAGCACAGACTGCTCTTCCAGAGGACCAAGTTTGACTTCTAATATCCATACAGTGGCTCACAACCATCTGTTAACTCCAGTTCCAGTTACCCTCTTATAGCTTCCTTGGGCATAGCATGCACATGGTGCACAGACATACATGCAAATACTTATAATAAAATAAACCTTAAAAAATCTTAGCCTCTAACAAGATACAGTGACTATGAATTACCTGTACACATGATTAACATGTAATGATGGATTAAAACATCCTAGATGTCCATCAAGAAAAACCATATAAAATAATTGATGAGGAAAAGGTATAGAAAGCTCTTAAATACCATCATTTCTACAAAGAAAGTATGAGGGTCTCTGGCATGGCTCAGTGGGCAAGGCAACCGCCATGCAAACCTTTCACCTGAATCAATCTCCAGACCCCACACAAAGGTAGCAGCAGGAGAGAATCAATTCCAGCAAGTTATCCACATGTGTGTCCCTCCTCCATACAGTAATAATAAAAATTCCTAAAACTGGAAACTATTTTAAGCACTTGCTGAATTCCAGTAAAGAGCTTGATGGTCAGGGATGGGAGAGAGGACCGAGATAACAGTGAAACACGTGCCTAGCATGCACCTTTCCTCAGTTCAACCACCTGTGTGTGTGCCAGTGCTTGTGGGCACACACATAAGCAGGGATAAGAAAGCCTTTTATAATAGTATCATTTAGAACAAAGTGAGTGATTCTAAAACTCAAAAAAGCAAGGTGGGAGAGTGGCTGAGCAGTTAAGAGAGCTTGCTGCTCTTCCATAATATTATAGTTAGATGCCAATACCCATGGGGTGGCTCACAACCACTTGTAACTCCACTTTGAGAGGACCTGAACCCCCTTTCTGGCCATGTACTACATGCATACGTATAGATTCAGGTGTGTGTACCTGTGAGCACGCGCACACGTGTATGCAACACACAAATAAGACATAAGCTAGATAGTTCAATAACTATAAAAAAGGTTTGCTTTATGCTATTTTGTCAATATGAAACAATGTAAGTGAATATTTTATAAGCTTACAAGTAAATTTCTGAACATTCATGTATTTAATGTATATGGGTACTTTGTGTATGTATGTATACCACATGTGTGCCTAGTGCTCACAGAAGCCAGAAGAGGACATCAGAGTCCCTGGAACTGGAGTTACAGGTTGTTTTGAGCCTCCATATGGGTGTTGAGAATTGATCAAGATCCTCTTGGAAGAGTAGCAGTGTGCTCAACAACTGGGTCACCTCTCCAGCCTGAACATGTTAATCCTTTTGTTTGTTTGTTTTTTGAGACAACATTTCTCTGTGTAGCCCTATATGTCCTGGAACTCAATTTGTAGATTTGGCTGACCTTGAACTCAAGCAGATCTGCCTGCTTCTGCCTCCCAAGTGCCAAAACTAAAGGCAGGTACCTCCACCGCCCAGCTTCATTGATTTTTATTTTTTTAATGATTTTTATATATTAGTGTGTATATGGGTAGGCATGGTATTCAGGTCAGAAGACAGATTGTGTAAGTTGGTTCTCTCCTTTCACAATGCATGATATGAAAATTAAACTCAGGTTGTCAGGCTTGGCTGACATTTTGTTTGCTGATCCTTTTTGTTAACCCTAAATCATAATCCTTGTTACATGATACATGGATGTTTGTTAGACAAGATAAACAAAAAAATTTTTTAGCAAGGTTTAATGATGAATTTGAAAACAGCAATCAGAAATTAAGTTCCCTTGAAAATATTAATTTTGAATTACAAGTTCTTTATAAAAAAGAATGTTTCCCATATACCTTAGTACCTTTGTTATCTATATGTATAAAATTAAAAGTCTTAATAGTCTCTAAGATATCATCATAGGTAACAACAAAAATTCATTACAAATTAAGAAGTAATGAGGCATTAGAGTGGAAATGTACCTTTTAGTATCAATTTTAATAGCAACAAAGTTGTTTGAGGATGCTTCTGTCACTTTTTCATCTTCCCAACTTGCAGCCATCTGTGAAGACTGCTCATCATCCCCTGTGAAAAAAATTCAAGGACTTAAGAACTTAAGGTCAGGATTCGTTAATTCTAAATTCCTTTCCCGGTGAAACCAGAATTCCAAATAAAATATAACCCACAAATATTTCTTTCCTTTCAGATTTTATTTTTGTGTATGAGTGTTTTGCCTTGCATGTATTTAAGAGTGTGTGCAGTGCTCTAGGCCAGAAAATGGATCTGGAACTCCTGGAAATGGAGTTATAGAGCTGTGAGCTGTTGTCACGTATGTGTTGGGAACCAAATTGGTCCTCTGCAAGAACGGCAAATGTTCTTTTCTTCTTTCTTTCTGTCCTTTCTTTTATACTGAGTCAAGGTCTCTATGTAGTCCTGAAACTTCCTGTGCAGACTAGGCTAGCCTACAACTCCCAAGAGTCCCAAGTGCTGGGATTAAAGGCATGCACTACCCCATTCAGCTTAGCAAGTACTTTACCAAATCTGAAAACTGATCTTTTTTTTTTTTAATTTTATTTATTATATATAAGTACACTGTAAAAGAAAAAAAAGTACACTGTGGCTGTCTTCAGACACACCAGAAGAGGGCATCAGATCCCATTACAAATGGTTGTGAGCCACCATGTGGTTGCTAGGATTTGAACTCAGGACCTCTAGAAGAGCAGTCAGTGCTTAACCACTGAGCCATCTCTCCAGCCCTGAAAACTGATCTTCTGAAGTCATGAAAGACAGTAAGTTCTCTTAGCTTATCCAGTCTCACTAGAATGTCTATTCTGACACAGCAACTGATTATCATGTAGCCAATATAACAGCAAGTGCTCTTAACCACTAAACCATTTCTCCAGTACCACTTAACACTTAAAAAAAAAAGCCCTTCTCTTTTTTATTAACTTTGTTATAAGAACATTGAACAGCAAAGCCTAAAACAGGTTACCCACCTTTTAATACACTATACATTTTAATTATCTTTGTCTACTGTCTTTCTCTCTCAACTAGAAAAAAAATATTCCACAAGGACAAAGACAGTTTTCCCTGCTATCTTAAGACTGAAGGTTTATGTAGTAGATATAAATCAATATCTCTCTCAGCACAGATTAAAATCTAGTGGTGCAAAAAACAAAATGAAAAACACCAAGCAAACAACAGCAACAACGCAGTTAACTGTCAATTACTTAAAGAAGTAATTGCTATGGAATGAGTGTGTTTGAATTTGGGAATATAGTTATGAGAAGACTGAGTTTGATTTCCAGCATATGAGAACACATATAAATAAGTAAAATCTAAATAAAATCCCTTTGAAGCCTTCTCTGAGATGGAATCCCTTTTTTTTTTTTTTTTTTTTTTTTTGGAGACAGAGTTTCTCTCTATGTAGCCTTGAATGTCCCAACTTTCTATATAGACCAGGCTGGCTTTGATTTCCCAAGTGCCTGGATTAAAGACTTGCAGCACCACATCGGTCTCTGAGGTGACATTTAAGGTAGAAAACAAATAGAATTGAGCCCATACCAGATACAGGAAAGTTTACCATGAAGAAAGAATGCATGTGTAGGGAAAGGTCTGTGTGGCAAGAAAAATAATAAACAATGGAGAACATGAGACAAATGAAACTGAAAAGCTAAGGAGGGCTACCCACACCACAGCTTATCTGAGAGAGTGCACAATGGTGACATTTAGCTAGAAACCCTGGGAGAGAATAACAAGTGAGGGCACTAAACATCTTTAGCCTTGAGTTAGACTAAGAAAGAGGCTGTGGCTTTTGTGAAGTTGGTGCCTCTCATTCTCTTACATATACTGGGTAAATTATGGTCCTAATTTCACATTCCCACTGGCGCTGTGTTTGTCACTCAGTCTTGTGATGGCAGCAATAGCTGAATCCAAGTCTCAGTGAGAAGCTTAATACAATTACCAGTTGCCATTGTCAATATCTTTAGTGTCTTATTTTTAGTCGAAATATTAACCACCTAAAGAAATCTCAATTGCTCAAAACAGCATCAGACATGAACAATTTTCAGCAAATACCACCGACTAGGCAGACATCTCTGCTTCAGGTCCTCTTTAGATTTTTTTCTACAGCACAACTTTCTTTACATCTTCCAGTTTAAACAGATACAATTGAAGATTCTTGTTAATTTGTCTGTAGTATTTCTAGTTTTTAGTACAACTCTACAATTTTGAAATTTTTATTTAATTATTAAATGAATAATATAATTCATAAAAACTATATTTTAAAAAGCCAGATGCAGTAGCCCATGCTTGAAGATATGTGGGAGGGCAAGGCCAGGAGAATTACTAAGCACAGGAGTTTGAGGATAGCCTGAGCAATAATAGTAAGGCCTCTAAAAATGTTAAAGAAAACAATCTCATAAAATAAAAACTTGCCTAAAACACTTTCTATAAAATTATTTTTAAAAGGTATTTTATGTATGTGTGGTCCTATATGTGCGTGCGGGCGTGCGTGCGTGCGTGCGTGTGTGTGTGTGTGTACTTATTTAAAATATCTTGAGGAGTGTGTGTATGTGGGGAGGGGAGAGGGAGATTTGGTGGAACTGGTGGAGTTGTGTGACTTGATTCTATGGTTCTAAGGTGTGAACTCCGTAGACAGCAATGCCATGTCATATCACATGTCAAAAGATTGGAGTTACTTATCTGTGAGGTGCTGCTGCTCTATGATCTCAGTGTCTATATATTCCTAGAGTAACACTCATCCTGCTTTGTGTTAAGATGACCTAGCTAAAACTCTAGAAAAGCTATCTTTATTTTGAGAGAGGGTAACGGACAGCCTCCACTGTTCATCCTTAACAGTATTTCTGCAAATGTTCAATAGTTGCTGATACTCTAAACATACATAATACCAGCTCACCTCAGTAAGGCTAACTGAGGAATGTGTCTATTCATAAAGCTCTGTGAACTGTAAGTCTTCAATTACTTCTACAGCTTTCCAATCTTTGTTAATCAAATCTAACACTTTAGACTAGAGGTACAGTTCATTTACTAGTGGGGTAGAGCAACTACCTGCATAAGTAAAGCCCCAGGCTTAGACCTACCCATTAAGTAACATTTTAGGAATTTTTAGTATTTTTTAGGAATGTTTAGGTACCATCAATTGCATATTCTGTTAAAAAAAACATGGATACCATAATCCTAAATCGTATTTCTCTATTGACTTATTTTACCACATAACCTACACAACTGTCACCTTCCTTTCTCTTCCTCTTCAAAACAGGGTTTCTCTGTTCAGCCTTGGCTGTCTTGAAACTTGGTAATCGAGGCTGGTCTTGAACTCATAGAGATCTGACTGCCTCTGCCCTTCAAGTGCTGTGATTAAAGGGAAGTACCACCACTACCACAATTCCCTTAACCCTCTCTGTCTCTGTGTCTCTGTCTCTCCTCTCCTTTCCCTCTCCCTTTCTCTCTCTCCAAGGTTTCTCTGTGTAGTAGCCCTGGCTATCTTGGAACTCCCTCTAGAGAGCAGGCTGACCTCAAACTTGGAGATCCGCCATCCTCAGCCTCCCAACTGCTGGGATTAAAGGTGTGTGCCACTCCTGCTCAGCTGTTTTTTTTTTTTTTCCCCCCTTAATGTCACCAGTTATGGTAGCACACACCTATAATTCAAACACTTGGGAGGCTGAAGCAGAAAGATAACTGTGAGTCTGGAACCAGCATACACTACAAAGTGAAGGTCTACATACCTTTGATCCCAGTACTTGGGAGGCAGAGGAAAAGGCAAAACTCTGTGAGTTCAAAGCCAGTCAAGGTTATACTGTCAGACCCTATAACCTTTCCCTCTCCAACATTGTTAAGATATAAATGTTAACCTGTTGAGGTTGCACAAGACTGTAATCACACTTGAGAGTGTCAAGTCATTACAGCCTGGGCTATAAGAAATTCTGTCTCAAAAACAAACAAACAAAAAACCCAACAACAAATAAAAACCAAAATCCCAGAAAACCAACCAAACAGTTTTTGTGAGCCTTTATGAGTTACTTTAAAACTCTGGACCTAAGTTGCTCAACTACAAAAACAGGACAATAAAATTTCTCCCCGCCCCCAGAACTATTTTGTGTGGAACACAGTTTAGAGAGATAGCTCAGTGGTTAAGAGCACTAACTGCTCTTTCAGAGGACCTGAGTTCAATCTCCAGCCCCATGTGGTAGCTCACAACCATACTAAAATCTCATAAGCCTCATGTGACTAATCTTACTGGATTATAAGACTAATTTATTAATTTAAAATATAACCTAAGTAATTTATACTCTTCTAGTCAACAGCAGGCACCAAGCTGAAAATTTAGCATAGTAAAACAGACATTTAAAATTTAATGCTCAAATTCATACTTCAGTCATTTTTCTTCACAGAGATGGACAAAGTTACGGAACTCCTAAAAGACGTGGGTCGATTATGAGTAATCTCTTACTAAACACAAGTGACTGAAGAAATACACTAAAGATTAATAGCTGTCACACAAACTGGTCCATGCACCAAGAATGTACAGACTATAGAAAGAGATGGTTGACTGCTAATATACAAGATTTCAGCAATAAAACAGGATACTATGGAACATACTGATCCAGAGCAACTCAGGGTAAATGAGTTAGCATATGTCTGGGAAAACTAGATTTTAGGTTAGAAGAATCAGGACTGAATGTGTATTTTCAAAACTATGTTAAAAGTAAAAAATGGAAAAAAAAAAGCCAACGTGTAATAAAGCAATTACTGCATCTTAGAGATCCCTCCGAGCTCTATGATAAAAGAGTGCCCATCTGTGGGCTCAAGTTTATGTTTCAGGAACATTCTAAGACATCAGGTGGTTTCTTTGTGGTTTACCGATGACACAGCTTTCTTGACAGCTCACAACTTTCTAGACCAAATTGTCTGCCTAGTGGCCTGTCCCAACCACATCTACACACCAAGATTAAAAGGTCCGAGTTGCCAGGAAAGGGGATCCTAGACGACCAAGGGGACACCAGGGTGGAGGTCGGGAGGGGGGTTCTGTCTGCGACAACCTGACTGCCAAGGCCTGCAGGGCGCGTCTCCTCGCGGGGTTCAGTGATTGGGGGACAGGGCCTGGACGCGCTTCTCACACAGATGCAGAGAGCTCACGCCGGAGTCCCAAACAGACCCCAGAGACACCCAGCGGCCCTGGGCCCGCCCGCGGCCTGCAGACGCCGCGGCTTGGCGTCTGGGTCGGCCCCGCAGCGGAGCAAGCCTGGAGCCATATAAAACCCTACTAGTCGGGAGAGGAGCCGAGTGGGCCCCGAGCAAACTCAGCGGACCCGAACAGATCAAGCGGACTGGGCGACAGGGTCTTAGGCTGTCGGAGCCCAGCCCACCGTAGCTCCTCCTGCCTCGCTCATTCGACGCTAACGAAAATCAAGGAAAAGCCAGAAGCACTATCAGTCTCAGGCCCTCTCCCCAGTCACCTGCCACGAACACCACGAAGACAGCGCCGCTCCTCTTCGCAGACGCGATGGCCGCCGGGATGGCGCCCTGGAACCACAGCATCGCTCCCCTCAGGCCCAGGCGCTCGCTCGGTGTGTCGTCGCCGCGGTAGCACAGCCGACCCCGCCCTCCTCGTTCTCTGGCCTCGTGGCCCCGGCAACCACCGGCTAGTTCGGGCCCTGGTCTGAGGACCCGGTTGGCCCTTCGCCCAATAGCCGCCCCCTGGGACGCGCACAGGAGCGCGCTAGCCAGGAAAAGCACGCCCCGGTGTCACGTGACCACACTCCGCGTCAGGGGTCGCGCGCCCCGGTGCCTTGTCTGCTAGGTAAGTCCGTGAGTGCGCGCCCCCGCGAAGCTTCAGGTTCCGACTCCGGGAAGTGGAAGACTCAGGAAGGATGACTAACCGCTACGGCACGTTGACGTCGCCTGCAGTGAGGCTTCCTGGGAATTGTAGTCTTCCGAGGCTTGTTTGTTTCCTTATGGAAAGGTAAACTGGTTTTCGAGGCATGAAGTAGTTAGTGAACGGGAGTAAATGTTGGGTATCGAGTTGCTATCACCCTCTGACTTTTGCAAGCAATCTGCCCCACAAAGAAATAAACAAGCATTAAAGGGGTTGACCTGAAGCCTTTGGTTTTTATTTACTTTTTATTTACCCTGTGAAAAAGATGGGATCCAGAGGGGCATAGTGACCCACACATTTAATCCCAGCAATCCGAAAGCAGAGGCCTGCCTATTTGTATGGAGCCCAGCTTGGTCTACAAGGTGAGTTCCGAGGACAGTCAGGATTTGTACAGAGACCTTGAATAAATAAACACCCGAAACAAACAAAAGAAAAAGACCGGCTAGAGGCACAACAGTGTTTTTTCCCCCACGAGTACAACGTAGCCCCGTTACCTGAAGGGAGGTAGTGGCAGAATGCTGTTTGGGGGATATAATGGGCATTTACTAACTGAATCACATTGTAAAACCTCCAACCACTATGCTCTTGAAACAACTTATTATTTTTAATTCTGTGAAGACAATCCTCCTGCCTATGCCTCTCAAGTGCTGGGATGAGAGGTGTGTACCATCTTGGATGGCTGTACTTAATTTGTATGAAAATCATGTAAAGAAAATATTTCTCTTCTATTTCCTTGAGTGAGAGAGGGATAAAGAAAGTTGACTATCTGGAGTAAAACCAACTTGCGTATAGGCCAGTAAGAAAACAAATTAATAAATATGTAAGGTTTATGGGTGTATACGAAATAAAAAAGGAAGATAAAAACATTTGCTAAAGTTCCTAGTGTTTGGTTTCAGACCTGGGGACTAGGGATCGAGGTGCATATTTTACATACCAAAGCAGACCTGGCTTCCCTGCTTCCCCCAGCACCCCTCAGTCCCTAGCTGGCATACCCTGTCCCCAACCTTGAACTCTCCAGTCCAGACGTTTTGGTGTCTCTCTTCTCTCTTTCCCCTTCCCTCCCTTTCTCTCTTATGCCCTCCTCTCCCTTTGGCAACTTCCTTGGTTTCAGTCCGTGGGCCCAGTGAACTCGCTGACCCAGAGCAGCTTCCCAAGAACCTGCCTTTAGTATAATCTAATCTGGTTTAAATTGGCTCATTTCTCCTAGCTTCCTTAAAAAAAAATTTTTTTTTTTTATGTGAACTACGACATCCCTCTTCTGCTTTGAGGGCAGATACAAGTGAATAATATAAACCAGCTTTAGTGTCAGGATGGGGAGTGATGACAAGAGGTAAACCCATCAAGTTGGAAACAGCTACCCCAGTTCATGAGCTCCTCCATTTCTTTCTGGCACAACTCTGAACAAATTTCCTAACCTCTTGACAGTTCAGTTGTTTCACTAGTCAACTGGAGCCATAAGGGAACCTGCTGTGTGATCACACAGAGACCCTTTTAAGTGTTCAGCAAGTACTTGTTACTTAAGTGGCAATTAAGTGCTTTACAGATTGTTTCTGAAAGCCTGTCTAAATCATGTTTAAGAAAATTGTGCATGTACATTTCAGAATTCAAAGTTTTGCACTTCTAAATCACTGAGCAAATATTTTGTTGAGGTCTTAGTAAATAAAATAGACAACCTGTCTCAAGGACTACATTCCTTTGACCAGTGGTAAGACATTAAGCAATAAACTGGGCAATTACTTGTGTAATTGCCACTGTAATAAATGGCAGAGAAGAGGAACTATGGGATATTTTAATTTACACTAAGTCATTAATTATAGTTTATCATAAATGGCTCTCACAGTAGGGCTGAAAGGCACCATTGTAGAAGTTGACTTCTTGAAGGAAGATAGTATTAAGTATGAACTGAGGGGCTCCATGGAGAGAGGCACCACGTTCAAAGGCACACGTTGCTCTTGCAGAGGATGTGAGTTCAATTCTGAGTACCTACATTAGGTGGCTCACAACATCCTATAATTCCAGCTGCAGATGATCTCACAAGTGCCTCCAGCCTCTGTGGACACTCGCATACATATGCACATATTACACACACACTTAAGAAAAATCACAGTTTTTTTTTTTTTGAGTTAAATTAACTGGAAAATGCCAGTAGAAAAAGAATAAATGTTCTGTGAAGAGTTCAGTTCACAGCCTCCTGCTATCTCCAGCCAGGCAGTCTAGCATCTTCTGACCTCTGTGGGCACTCACACACACAGGCACAGGGAAATAAAACTAATCTTAAAAAGCACACCAACCCAAACACGACCCTTGGAACTGGGGTTACAGGTATTTCAGAGCTGTCTTGTGTGGGTGCTGGGAACGGAACTGCAGTCCTTTTGACAGAGAAGCAGACACTCATAATGTCTAAGCCATCAGCCATCTCTTGAGCCCTCCTCCCCTTTGAGGATTAATAATGATGGAGTTATCAAGCATGATCAAACGTATCTGAATGTGGAGGGTGGCTGGTAAGAATACTGAGGGTAAACAGACCACTCAGGAGGAGCCTAGTGCCAAAGAACACTTTAGCCCCCAGTTCTTTCCCACAACACTGACGAGGGTTAAATTAAGACGATTAGCTAACTACTCCAGCTCATTTATCTGCATTTCTAAAGATAACTTTTGTCATGAATCTACATTTGACTTTCACTCCATTTGTAGTCGGATTACTCAATATTTACTGGTCAGGAGATGATGGACTGTAAAGATAGAGGACCATATCTGGGGTTTCTAGGATGACACTGTCTGATACCATTTAGAGTTCTGGTCCAGGAGCCAGCATGCCCACCTGAGCACCGGAACACACGATTGAAGAGACCCGAGTTGTCCTTTGGCTTGTACAAGTTACACCCACATTAAATAATGAAAATTTTAAAGATGTTCTGAGCTAGGGTGTATAGAGGTATCAAAGGGAGAAATACCTAACCTCTGTATACACATTCCACTTGAACCTCAAAATAATTGAAGCCAGGCATGGTGGCTCAAGCCTATAATCACAGTTCCCAGAAGACAGGCATGATGGTAGTAAAAAGTTCTACATAGAGTCTGTTCTCAAATAACTATAATAAAATGGTAATCCTGGACCAGAAAGATGACTCATTTGTTAAAGGCACCTGCCACCATGCAGTTGAAGATAATCTTGAACTTCTGATCCTCTTGTCTTCATCTCCTAAGTGCTGGGGTTACAAGTATGTGCTATCATGCCTGGCTTATGTAGCACTTGTGGATAGAAGGGCTTCATGCATGCTGGGTAACCTTGATCTCTACCAATTGAACAGCATCTCTGGCAGCTCCCAGCATCAGTACTCTTGAGCTGAGGGTCAATATTAGGAAATACTAGCAATAAAGAATAACGATACAGAGTTGGAGAGATGGCTCAGAAGAGCACTGACTGCTCTTCCAGAGGTCTCAGTTCAATTCCCAGAAACCACATGGTGGCTCACAACCATCTGTAATGGGATCTGATGCCCTCTTCTGGTGTGTCTGTAGACAGCTACAGTGTACTCATGAGTAGATAATTTAAAAAAAGATGGGGCAGCTCTGAGGTGACTTATAGGTTGGTAGTATGATGGTGTGGGCACTCTGGCAAGGGATGATTAGTGGGAATGACAGAGCAGAATAGCACAAGGTTTCATCATAAATCATGTGTTTTGAATGGTATTAAGACCCAAATAGATTCTTAATGAAAATTCCCACATATTTTAGAATATAGGTGATGAAAACCACAGGAAGTGAAATCAGAGATTATATGATTCAATCCAAGTATGTTAACGTAGTATAGGATAAACTGGCTTCTATTGTTCTGACCACAACACATGACTAGTTTTAGGTCTAATCTCTTTGAGAGTTTCATGAACTAAATAACAGAGGATAGATAACCTTAATTCTAAATTCTTGTGTGTTCACAATCTGAGTGCTGGAATCACAGTTGTGTACTGTATTGACCACATTTTAATTTCTTCAAACTTTGTGGGACATAGTTTAGCAACATATCAATGAATAAATTTTTAAATTACATTTATCTCTTCATGTGTGTATGTATTGCAATATGGGGAACATGCCTGGCATGGTATTCATGTGGAGGCCAGAGGAAGTTTGTTCAGTCCTTCTTTATTTTTTTTTTAAATATTTATTTATTTACTTATTTATTAAATATTTATTTATTTACATCTCTCCAGCCCCTTGTTCAGTCCTTCTACTGTGAGTTTTCTTGTGAAGTCATTAGTCAAAGATGGTGGCAGGTGTCTTTAACTAATGAGTCATTTTGCTGGTCCATGATTATCATTTTATTTTTGAGACAGCCTTATTTGTAGACCAGGCTGGTATAGAACTTTTTTGACCACCATCATGCCTGTTTCCTGAGAGTTAATTTGAGTTTCAAGTGAAAAGAATATACAGAGTTTCTGCCTGTCCAGTGTTTATCCTTTTGCCGTGTGACCCGATTTCAGTCTTCCTGAGGATGGTTGCTCTCAAGTCTATGGAGGCTTTACTTGGTGACAACACCTTTTTCCCTTTTTTCAAAAAGCATATGAGCAAGTACCCCCCCCCCCGCCCGGCCTTTTTTATTTGACCATAATATACTTGATACAAGTCAGACCAGAAATAAATTCCAGGACCTCATGTAGCCCAGGCTGTCTTCCAACTTGCCAAAGATAACCTTCTGGTTCTTTTGCTTCTATTTTCCAATGCTGAGATTATGTGTGTGTACTATCATATTTGGTTTATGTGGTGCTGGGGATCAAACCTAGGGCTTGCCAAATGTTAAGACAAGCATTGTCTTATTTACTTAGCTTATGTACTCAACCAGGAGGACTTTGTGTGTGTGTGGAGGTCAGAGGGCAACTTGTAGGAGTCAGTTTTCTCCTTCCGTGACATGGACGCTAGAACCAACCTCCTTCCCAAGCGCTCTTACAGACATTATGGACATTCACTTTGAACACGTGGTTTAAGGCTTATGTTAAACAACTAAATTTGCTAAGTAATAAGAAAACTGAAACTTTACTTGGCTAATAATTTTATCAGCTTTATTGTTTCCTCTCTCTGTTCATAAAGAACTACTTTGATCACTTTATTGTTTTCTGCCTCAGGTTTTTCTGTAATTCCCTTATGGCCTTTCTATCTCTGTGCCCCCCACGCCCCAAAAATAAAACAGTCCAAAATGAATTGGTTTAGAAATAATCCAGAGGGCTGGAGAGATGGCTCAGTGGTTAAGAGCACTGACTGCTCTTCCAGAGGTCCTGAGTTCAAATCCCAGCAACCACATGGTGGCTCACAATCATCTGTAATGGGATCAGATGCCCTCTTTTGGTGTCTGAAGACAGCTACACTGTACTTATATATAACAGATAAATAAATCTTAAAAAAAAAAAGAAAGAATCCAGAGAAAACCACTATGCTGCCTAAGCTGACGGAGCACAGTGGAGTATTAAAATGCAGCCGCAGCAGTGGTGGTGCATGCCTTTAATCTTAGCACTTGGGAGGCAAAGGAAAGGGGATCTTTGGGTTTGAGGCCAGCCTAGTCTACAGAGGGAGTTAGGACAGCCATGGCTACACAGAGTAACCCTATCTTAAGAACAACAAAACTAAAACCAACCAACCAACCAACCAACCACCAAGCAAGCAGCTGCAGTTTTATGCTGGTGAAGACTGACAGGTTGAATGTGTGAGTAGAAGCCTTAAGCTTTTTTTTCAGTGTCAGATCTCAAAGCTTCAAGAATTCCATATATGGCCATTGTGGATGAGTGGGGTACCGGACCATGAAGACCATCTTCACAGACCTTCTGCTGAACCTCTACTGAGGTCTGATGTTGAGAACTCAACATGTTTTGTGAAGTAGTGTGGAATATGCTGCCTTGACTTACATCAAGCCCACAGGACTAATGTGTTTTTATTCTGAATCTATTTCCTCTGGTCACAGACCACACATTCCTCCATATTTGGATCAGGAAAACAGTAAAAACAACAGCAACAGAACTTTCCTTAGCCTGAAGGAGAGGCCAGTCAGATTCTAATTTGTTGCCAGCTACGATGGGAATTATTTCCTCTTACCACTTTGACATCATAGGAAAGCACACTGTGGTCACAGAAGTCTGGGTGGTGGATCTCTCCTCCTTTCATGGATTTTAGGGATTGATGTGCAACAAGTGCTTTCACCACCTTACCACTCCCTTAAGTGCCACCCTACCAGTCCCTAAGCACATTTCTAATTAAAAAAAAAAAAAAAAAAAAAAAAAAAAGACAAAGTGGGTCTACATTTGTAAACATTTATTCTCTTGAACTGAAAAAGGCTTGCATCAGCACATTGTACAGCCTTGCAAAATTACACAGAAATTGAAAATAAGGTTTCTTGTTCATAAGTGCAATGAATCTTTGATGTCCAGTCATCCGCTGCAAACAATGAAAACAAAATTTAAACCACTTAAGAAGTTCTCACCACTCATCAAGTGCATTTCCTCAGGAGACAAAATTTCCAAGAGGACAATGCTGACGAGTGGCATTTAGTTATTGGAAGGACACTTAAAAAAAAGTGGAACAATTTTCCTGCCTAGGATGATTCCTATTTCTTTTTAACCTAAGTGGTTTGATTAAGAGGCATTGAGAACATAATTTACCTTACACTTAACGGCCATACTACCTAAATGAAGAAGAAAGGACCCTGTAGGGGAGTTTTGGATTTCCTGGAAATTTTCTGTGTTTAGCAGTTCAGTGGAGGAGTAATTGTTTATTTGTGGGTCTCTGTAGCACCCTCAGCACCCCCAGGATAGTTTTGACATGGTTTTGACTTGGTTATTCCATTCCTGCATTCTTTTTCTCCCAAAGTCTGAGATGTTTCACACTGTGCTGGCTGCGAAAAGAAATACAGGCTATAACTGGTTATAATCACTTTGAAGAATAATTTGCTGTACAATAGAGCTTTGGATCTGATACAAGAATTCAGAAATATAAAACAAAATAACTATAAAAGTTAGGAGGCATCTGAACAGCATTTCCTTAGAAAAAGCTGCTAACTCTGTATCATTCCTGTGTGGATTCCTACAGTCACTGGGGTGAAATGGGTATCATCCCCTCCCTTTACTGGGTCCCTGGACTTTCTTCATCCAAAAGCTGTAACATATGGCCAAACATCCCAGGAGTCTCTATATTACATACGCTCCACTTAACAAGCCAATTAGATGGGAGAGGGCAGGGAATTATAGAGTGAGGGTCCAAAGGTAGCGGCTGGTTTACTGAGAACTCGCCCTTTCCAAGATGTGGAAGTCGTAGTGCTTCTTGCTCATTCTCAGCTTAAACTTGTTCACTGAATGGATCTGCTTCTTCAGTGCACTCTGTGCAGCTGAAATGGAGGGGAACGTAGCTAGGACAGTGTACGTAGAGGCCAGGTCACTGGGTTTAGAGCGCTCGGGGTTGACAGTGTTATCCCCACTACCACAGCAGAGAGGATGACGACGTAGCTGGGGCTGAGACTGGGGGTCCCGGAGCCATCGGATCTTGGCGCCAATTTTAAAGAGTTCCCCAAAAAGCTTCTCAGCTTCCATTCGAGTTATTCCGTCTGGTAGTTCTGTGATTTCCAAGACCTTGCCGACAACTAGCAAAAGAGGTGAGAGAATCAGTGCCCACTACAAGAGAGGTGGGACCACATATTGCTGCCCCACATGACACAGGAAACAACATTCTGACATATAGACTCACATCTCCATTACTCTTTAAATCATTCCAATTCAGCATTAAGTGCCAAGGTACTAATCTCAGCCTTTACTGTGTGGACTAAGCAGTGTGGTTTTCTCTAGACCAGGCCAGCTTGGCAAACTTTTCTGACTTTCCCATGTGAAGTAAAGATAACAGCACCCACCCTTATGACCCAAGGCTGCTTAGCAGAACTGCTAAGGCAAAACATCATACCAAAGACAACTAACTCCTTCTTCGCTGTCTGCCTTCCACTGGTATGAGACTTTCTCTACCTGCTGCTCTCAGGCACATTTTTACCCTGTGACCCTCTTTATACACCCTCACATCTTATCTAAGACCCTGAAGGTGGAGATAGAGTAATTTCTAGAGACTTTCGTTTTTTAAGAACTCTACAATAGGGGCTGGAGCGATGGCTCAGCGGTTAAGAGCACTGACTGCTCTTCCAAGGGTCCTGAGTTCAATTCCCAGCAACCACATGGTGGCTCACAACCATCTGTAATGGGATCAGATGTCCTCTTCTGGTGTGTCTGATGACAGCTACAGTGTACTCATATGCGTAAAATAAATAAATAAATCTTTTAAAAAAAGCTCTAGAAGAACAGAGCCCATTCTTGTGCTGTGGTAGTGAGGTGGTATGACCTCATCCACGGACATACCTGCTTCTCCTGCTCCAAGGTCTGTAGATGCAGCTTTCTTAGCTTGTCTACGTCCTCGGTTCCCATGCCTGCTTCCAGACTGACCCTGGAAAAGCAGGAATAGTTGCAAACTAAGTTGTGCTATTTGAAGATATAGCAGCACACCTAAACAAACTTTGGGTTTTGTACTTAAGCATAAATTAAACCAGTGCCAGGCTGGATTCTGCTTTGTAACACTGGACTTTGAAACTCTGGCATTCATTAGGACATTCCCTACAAGCTGTCTTTCAAATAAGCAAAACTCTCATTTTTTGGTATAAGTAACAAAGAACTATTTAGACAATTGTCACCCTGTCCCTTGCTCTGCTCTGCACTGGGACGGTGCTAGCAAGCATCAGCAGTTGGCTTTAGCATCTCTGATATCTTAAAAAAGAGTAAAGGTATTCAGCAACAAAGCTTGTGGAGTAGGAACTGCCTGTCATACCTGTTGATGTGGAATGTGTCCATGCAGAAGAGTAGGAGGGTTGTACTGCAGGGGCTGACCAAGCAGTGGATACCTGGCATCTCCTGAAAGTCATTAAAAACACTTTTCATGGTTCCCTCTTCTTGGCTGTAATGTACTTACCAGAGTTTGCTAAACTGTTCAGGAAGAAGATAAACATAGAAAACATACTTGGTGGGAAACAAAGGTAATAGATGTTTTTAAAACTGTTATTTGTGTGTTTGTATGTGTGTGCATGCAAAATAAACTGTGGGTGTGTGGAAGAAGAGGACAACCTGTGGACATTCACTTTCTCCTTCTATCACATGGGTTTTGGGGATTGAATTTAAGAGTCATTAGAATTGGTGGCAAGTTCCTTTAACTTCTGAGCTATCTCAGCCAGACTTGGCTGGCCTCAAACTAGAGATCTGCCTACCTCAGCCTTTCTAGTGCTAGAATTAAAGGTGTGCACTACCACCACCTTTTATTTATTTATTTTTTCATAAATGAAAAATGTTGCTTAAATTCTTCAAAGGGTCAGTGTAAACTTCTGAAAAGTGAAAACCTGTCAACAGGATTGTGGAAAAGGATTGAGTGGTAGGAACAGAATAGGAGAAGGGATGGAGAACCTATATTGTATTCTTATGTAGACCAAGCTCAAAGAAACCTGACTGCCTGGCATAAGAGTTGGGATTAAAGGTACACACCACAAATGGCCAAGTTATTTCTTAGTTCTGTGTGTGTTTGTCTGTGCACAGGAGTGCAGGTGTCCAAGGGGGCTTGAGGATGGTGTTATGTCCCCTAAGCTAGAATTATAGGAGGTTAGGAGCTGCTCAATATGGGTGCTGGGAACCAAATTCAGGTCCTCAGTAAGAGCTCCTTTTAACTGAGCAGCCATCTCTCAAGCCCCATCATTTCCTTAAAAAAACTCCATCTATTTATTTATTATTTACTGCATGGGTGCCCATGCACTTTTCATAAAACAAGTGTGGAGATCAGAGGACAATCCTCAGAGACAGTTCTTTCCTTCCACCATAAGCATCTGTCCTGGGAATCAAACTCAGGTTGTCAGGCTTGGCAGCAAGTCAAGTGTCCTTATAAATGAAGCAATTTTGTCAGCTTTTCACTTAAGAGTTTGTAAAAAATAAATTTAATTATGTGTACATGTGTATGTGTGTAGGCATGTACACAAGAGAGCAGGTGTCCCAAAAGACCAGAAATGCTGGATTACTTTGTCAGTAAGATGATAGGCAGTTGTGTGCTGTTGGATTTGGATGTTTAGAACCTTACTCAGATGTTCTGCAAGAGCAGTCTGTACTCTTAATCATTAGCCATCTTTCCACTGACTTTTCAGCCATGTCCATGGATTATTTGTTTTTTGAGTTGGGTAGTAGTGGCTTATACCTTTAATCCCAGCACTTGGGAGGCAGAGGCAAGCAAATCATGGAGTTCAAGGTCAGTCTGATCTAAAGAATGAGTTCCAGGACAGCCAGAGCTACTGAGAAAAACCCTGTCTTGAAAGACAAAACAAACATACCAAAAAAAAAAATATCAAACCAAAACAAAACTAGAGGCTGGCAAGGCAGGAGAGACAGTTCAGAGGTAATGAGCACTGGCTTTTCTTCCAGAGGACCTATATTCAATTCCCAACACCCACATCACAGCTCAAAATGTCTGTCAATCAAACCAGGGGATGACACCCTCATACATATAAAGGCAAAACTCCAATGCATAGTATATAAAAACCAACAAACAAAGAAACAGGAAACAGGGGCTAGAGAGAGAACTCAGCAGTTAATACAACTGGCTGCTTTTCTAGAGGGCCTGTGTTCAATTCCCAGCACCACATGGTGGCTCACACCAATCTGTAATTCCAGTTCTAAGGGATCTGACTCCCTCTTCTGACCTTCACAATCACCACAGACCTGTGTGGTACATTTAAATACTATTTAAATAAAATAGTATTACATATATAAATTTATAAGTATTAATTACATATAGACATTTTCAAAGTAGATAGATTAAGTTCACACCCCTACTGATAAAATAATAATGGATGAAATATTTTAGTTTTATAAAGAAGAACAAACAAGTCATCCTGGTAATTCTACCACTTCTGATATTTTGGTGCATATATATTTATATAACTTTGTTATATAAGTGTGCTCATTTTTGCTGTGTATATACTGTATCCCTCTTTTAAAAAGTGAGTTAGATTTATCATGCAATAAAGATGGATATTTAAAGGGTTGTATTCGGTGAATTCAGACAGTAGTACCTCTCTGTAATAACGACTATAAAAAGAGCAAAGGGTATTTGCATTCTTCCAAGGGTTAGCCTCAATAATTTTGCCATCTACCTCTACATACATCTTACTTCTAACACTTTCTGACTTCTCATTTACAGATTGGATGAACTTGCTGTAGGCAAATCTTGTATCATTAGAATCATATAACACACCTTCTTATGTACCTGGATTTCTGTTTAAAACAATACATTAGATTTATATATATATATATATATATATATATATATATACATACACACACACACACACATATAAAATACATTCTGGGCAATATATAATTTAATCATGTCCAGTTTGAGCGACGTTCTCTGTGAATGTTCTTGACTTGATGTGTGAATGCAATTCATTTTCCTTCTAGCTAGGAGTGGGGTGGCTAGGCTATGCAGCAAAAGATTAACAAGAAGCTTCTTCTACTTTCTCTGAAGTGCCTTTCTTCTTTTCTATTCTTACCACCAACATGTACTTTCCGTGTTGACAATCCTTTCGGTCATAGTTATCCTAGTGGCCACAAAACAGCAACTCATTCTCATTCTTTCTTTTTTAAAGGTTCATTTCTTTATCATACACTGTCTTCAGACACACCAGAGGAGGGAAATCAAATCCCACTACAGATGGTTGTGATCCACCATGTACTTGCTGTGAATTTAACTTAGGACACGTGGAAGAGCAGCCATTGTTCTTAACCGCTGAGACATCTCTTCAGCCCCCTCATTCTTGTTTTAACATAAAATTTCTACAATATAAAATGTCTCTAGCAATTAACTATATTAAGTCAAAGGCTTTACGGAATTCTGTATACTGGCTTTTACAAAATATTTTACAAAATCGTGCTGGGAACATTTTCCCAGTTAATAATTCTTTGTTTATAAAAAATTATGTGCATATCTGTGTTTCAATCTGCTATGAGTGAATACCTTTCTTTATTCATAGAGCAGGGGCACAATAAACTTTGTATAAATGCTCACTGAATCAATTTCTTAATAAATAAACTATACACTCAGAACAAATAGAAATCAGTGTGCATGATTACTATGAAGGAATGAATTAAAATCATTATTAAATTCCTAATCAAGCATTAGCACCAAGTCTGACAACTTGAGTTTATCCCTGGAACTAACATGGTAGAAGGAGAAAACGGATTCCTGGAAGCTATCCTCGGACTTTCACATGTGTGCACATGCATACAAAATAAACAAATGAATGCAGCTACACAGAGAAGAGTGACAGGTGCCATCAGGATGGTTTACAGTTCTCTGAAGCTATGAGCAGTTTCATGAGCACTTACCCTGCCCAGGAACAAAAGGTCTGGCAAACTGGGACATGATGGACAGTGGTGGTCCTGAGGGACGGATGGTCTTCAGGGTAGATAGCTGAGCTGGTGCTGGTGACTGCACTGGAGAAAGGATGGGGCTGCTGAGCTGAGGGCTGTGCTGCAATCACAGCAGAAAGAGGGGAAATTAGGTCACACTTGGGGTAGGCTGTTGGGAAACTTCCTTTTGGAAAAATTTATTATTCATTGAATTATAAATTGATACTTGTTAAAAAGTTAAAGTCATTATGAAAAATTAGTATGCACTCACACATCATTACTGTTCAAAAAAAAGAATGGAGTATAATATGTTTGGAACCTGCTTTGTAACATGGGAATAATGTTGCTATTTTTTCAAGAAGTATATATACCTATCTCATTCTTTTCTAAACTAAATGTTTATAAATTTAATTCAAAATAATTTCATCCAAATAGATACTGAGAGTCACTAATGAACAGTGTTTATAAATTCCTGTTATTTTGTGGTGGCGGTATTTATTTTTTATTATTATTTATTTATTTACATCCCAAATTCTGCCCTTCCCTGGTCCCACTTGCAGAGTTCCAGAGTTCCTTCCCCTAGCCCCCTCCATGTCCTTTGCCTCTGAGACGGTGCCCCCCATATTCCTCTCCCCCTGCCACACAAGGCAGCCCTCTACATATGCACTGAGGGCCTAAGACCAGCTCAGGGACGCTTTCTGGTTGGTGGCTAAGCCTCTGCGAGCTCCCAGGGTTCCAGGTTACTTGACAGTGTTGGTCTTCCGATGGGTTTGCTGTCTCCTTGAGGGCTTTCTTAGATTTCTTTTGATTAACAACTCTTGTGAAAATATTTATTACTTGTGCCATCTCAGGTATGTTAATGTTCTCTGCAGACTGAAATATTTCTCTAGTATCCTCTGGAAATCAGGGGCTATTTTCATGGGCCTGCTTTTATGTGTAACTGTCTTCCTCTCTTATAATATCCTTTATTTGTTTTGAAAGAGGTTTTTGCTATGTAGTTGCTGACCTGGAACTTACAATGTATGCCAGGCTGGCCTTCAATTTTTTTCTACCTCTGCTTCTAAAGTGTTAATATTATAAGCACCACACCTAGTGCACCACACAGGTCCGAGGAGAATGTCGTATTCCCCAGAACTGGAGTTACAGATGGCTGTAAACCAACATGTGGGTGGAAAACAAACCTCGGTCTTCTGCAACAAAACCAAATACTCTTAACTGCTGAGCCACTTGTGAGACCCATGCTAGGACTGGAAGGGTGGGAGGGGATGAAGGGGTGTCTTAGCAGTTAAGAGCACTGGCTGCTCTTCCACAGGTCCTGAGTTCAATTCCCAGCAACCACACGGTGACTCACAACCATCTGTAATGAGATCTGATGCCCTCTTCTGGTGAGTCTGAAGAAAGTGACTCTGTACTCACATACATAAAATAAATAAATCTATAAGAAAAAGATAAAGTAGGAGAAAGAATATTTTAAGTATATGTGATAAAATTATAGCTAAACAGACAATTTATGTTTAGGTTTGCTCATAAACTATAAATGGCCATTAGATAGTAAAACTGTTTATTTCATTTGGTGTCTTACAGTTGTGTGTGTATGTGTATGTCTGTGTGTCTTTGGAAATTGGGTTCAGAGCCTCATGCATGTACTTTGGCACTAAGCTTAAACCCTGATCTTAAAGTACTTCATGTTTTAAATTGGGGAAGTTCAGTGAGACAGAACTTAAAATGTTTATAGATATATCTAGTTGCAAGTTTTCTTAAGAGTTTCTGGGTTATAGTATAAATTGGTACAGCTCTTTCTGGAATGCCAGGTGGTAACATTTTCCCGTTTTTTCAAAACACACAAGGTACAAAACCTGAACCACAAATCCACTTTTGGAATTTTGTCCACTAAAAAATGGTATAACAAGCCATTCACAGTGGTCATACATGCCTGTAATTTCAGATCTCAGGATGCTGAGGAAGGATAATCATGAGTTCAAAACCAGCCTGGATTTGAGCCTCTATCTTGAGGAAAAAAAACAAAAGTCAAAATAATTGATCTTCAAAATGATCTTTATAGAATTGGGTCTTCTAAGACATCAGAATTTTTAAAAGAAGTTGTACCAGCTAAGATAGTGCTGAAGCACCATAGTGGCTCAGACTCATGGCAGCTATGATTACAGTCTGAATTCCAGAATCAAAGGGGATGTTACTGCCTCTCTTCTGTTACAAAGAACCTTGTTGAGACATTTGTCAAAACTGAAAGATCTCTGTAGTCTGGAGGTAGTATTAGACTATTGATGTCTTTGATGATTCAGTGAAGAGCACTTGCAGAGGACGTGGGTTGGGTTCCTAGCACCTACATGGCAGTTTACAACTGTCTGTAACTCTATTTCAAGGGGTTCTATGCCCTCTTCTGACCTTCATAGGGACCTGGTATACACACAGCACTTTACATACTTGTGGGCCAGACACCCACATACACTATGAAACAGAAAAGGTCACTGTTTTTAGGACATAGACAGGAAGATGTAACCTGGGTGTGGTGGTTTGTGCCTGGAAACAGCACAAAAGAGACAAAGTTGGGAAAATCAGCAGTGAGTTTGAGGCCAGTCTGGTCTACACATTGAATGTGAGGGTAGCCAGGACTACAAAGTAACACTGCCAAAAAGCAAACAGTACCATTTAGAAAACATGGGAATCATTTGCATTATAGTCACTATTGTGACTATTTTCAAACAATAAAATAAGGCTATAAAAGACCTAATTTTAAAAGTTGGAAATTAATAATATTTGAATTTTGATATAAATGTCTGGATGAAAAGAATGTTCAAATGTCTCTATTATTCTTAGGATTTCATATTCAATGTTAAGTCATGGTATGTGATGAAAATGTTTCTAAATAACAAACCAAGCTATAAGTAGTGGTTTATGCTTTTAATTTTAGGGAGGCAGAGACAAGCAGATCAATGTGACTTCCAGACCAGCCAGGACTATACAGTGAGGCCCCAATTCAAAAACAAACAGGTAACAGACTATCTTACCTGGACAATATTATCCATGTTGCTAAATTCCATACACTTCTGCCCTCTCTGATGGTCACAGTAGTATTTGTTTTGTTTCCACTGTGGGGGTGAGTGCGCCCGAGCCTGTGGATTATTTGGTAGGTTGAGCTGCATCATCACCATTCCTCCACCAGGTGGCTGCTGAGGCACAGCTGGAAATGAGGAGAATTAGCACACTGAGACCAGCCCATTTTAACAACCCTTATTCAGAACACTAGGAAAACAGCATTAGCTCCACATCTCCGAATTGGTTTTTACGACTATATATACAAGTCAGATTTAAGTTCTAGTGAGACCTGCAGAAGAGTCATGCCCGAGTGAGCCTGGCTCATGTATCTAACTAGTATGAACTTACTTCAAACAAACAAAGTCCAAATCGTCAAGAAAACAAAAGCAAACAAACAACAACAAAACCTTCAAAAAAAAAAATCAAAAATAAAAAGCAGGAATCCTTTAGAACTAAACATCTTGAAGGACCTAGTAGATAGAGAACAGAAAGAAAGGGGGGGTGGTAATGAGGGCAGAAGAATGAACCTAATATTCGAAAAGGAAGGAGGGAGGTGCATGTGACAACTTGACTCAACACAGGACATGAGACATTGTGGTGCATGTCACGCCCAGCCATCAAGAGCCAGTCAGCCATCCTCAGTGAATGAGCCATGACCCCCCATCAGCTGTCTAGGCATACAGACCTGCACATTGGTGGCCTTGGAGCTGTTGAGAACTGCATGGTGATGTGGTTCGAGGAAATTGTACTTGTTCTGACCCTGGATGTTGTAAGTAACCAACTGCAGAGCTATAGGGTAAAAAAACAAACACAGAAAACAGCACAATGAGATGCAGGTGACCAAGGAGTCTTCAGAATAAACATTACTCCAAATTTATTTAAATGGGTATATTTTTCATATTGGCTGACAGAAGCCAAACCTAATTTAACTATTCTCTGAACTGTGATCACTCAGTAAAAACTACTTTATATTCACAACACTTACCAAGACACTGAAAACATATGTCAAAATCCCACCACTGAAAATTTTACAAATTATCCTAACCTTTCTTTATTACGAAAGGGAAGGGAGAAATTTAATTAAATTAAAATCTTAAAGAAAAAAAGAAAGAGAAAGGAAAAAAAGAAAGAAAGAAAGAAAAAAAAAAAGAAAAAGAAAAAAAAAAGGGACAGGACGGGCAATTTGACAATAATTAGACTCAGAAGAAAATGTCATTTCTTGAAAAACCTAGTAAGCCAGGCAGTGATGGCACATGCCTTTAACCCCAAAACTTGGGACGCAGCAGCAGGCAGATGGAGGGCAGCCTGGTTTATAGAGTGAGTTCCAGGATAACCAGGGCTTCACAGAGAAACCCTGTCTTGAAAAGAGCAACCGCCCCCCCCCCCAAAGAACAGAATACAAAATACAAAACTAACAAGTAGTGAGAATAAAGACAACAAATCTGACATATTTTAACAAAACAGAAGCCAATTAGATAAAAACAAACACACAAACAAACACAATAGAACAAAAACACCAACCCCAAGTTGTTGAAATACTGTGAATGGCATTTCTAGTCAAAGTCTATGGCTTTATTATAAATCTTCAAAGTTTTCTCTTTTAGCAAATGTTTTTCAGACTAATGGTATAAAGTTTTAAAATAATAAACTCACAAATAGTTAGGAATCTTAATTTATATTAGCCTGATCAGTTTCTATTCAGTCATCTTCTTATTGAGAACTTGAAATAAGTATTACTCAATAACTTCAACCATTTCTTGGAAATGTCTCACACAATTGCATTAACACTACTGTGAACCTAACTACCAATAAGGTAGAAACTACAAAGATACATGTCAGAAAACCTGATAGATATAATCGGTCAAATCCAGAGACAGACAATTCTTAGGACATATACAGAACGTATAAAGTATTTATAGGGCATATTCACCTTATTTCAGGAATTACAAATAATAATGATGAGAGGTATGAATGGCATAACGGGTATATGCATTTAATAATCCTTTAGGGATAAATTTACTGAAATGTTCATGAATGAGACCTGGTATCTACAGGAGAATGAGCTGGAGAGCTGGCTCAGTGGCACAAAGCACTTACTGCTCTTGCAAAGATCACGTTTGATTCCTAGTGTGGTGGCTCACAACTGTATAAAACTCCAGTCCTGGGGGATCCAGCGCCCTCTTTTGACCTCCAAGGGTAACATGCATGCAAGTGGTGCTTGCACATACATTCAGGCAAACATGCATACCCATAAAATGATAAAATAAGGAAGCCTTAAAAAAATAATAAAGCTCTAGAGCAGGAGGAGGAAGAGGCAGAAGCAGAGGTTTAGATGAAAACAGAATAGTTACTGTAAGTGTTAAGTGTGAATACATGAAGATTTTGTCTGATTTTGTTTATATTAAGATGTTTTATAAATACCCAATGATAATAGCATGCAGCACTTTTAAAGCCTTGTGTTTAATTCTTGGCAACATACACACAGATTTATATGAAATTCAGGCTGATGATTCCTTAATAATAACAATTATCTTTGCTCCTTAAGTGTAGTAGGCTAATAGTTGAATTAAATGGAAAGAGAAAGGAAGGGCTCAGCAAAGTCCCAAAGAGAGAGGCTCAGTGAGGGTAATCCCAGCAGTGTAACAGGAAGGACACCAGAGAAAAATATGCTAGGCCATGCCGTTAATCCCAGCACTTGGGAGACAAAGGCAGATGGAGCTCTGATCCTGAGGCAAGTCTGATAATGAGTTCCAGTGTGTAGGTGTCTGCACGTGGATAAGTGCACACGTGCCAAGTGCCTGTGGGCCAGAGGCATCAGAGCCTATGAAGCTGGAGTTACAGACTACTGTGAGCCACCAAGTACTCTTCACTGTTAAACAGTCTTTCCAAACTGCATTTTCAAAGATTTTAAATTCATAGAAATTTCCATTTTCACTGTGTAACTACTTTGCTCTACAGGGGCTAAGATGACTAGCTTATGCAAATATTTAAAAATCAATTTAAAAAAATGGCTTGAGGATGGCTCAGGTTAGACCATGGCTGCTCTTGCAGAGCATCTATGTCCAGTTACCAGCACCTGCATGGAGGTTCACCGCCATCTGTAACTTTAGTTCCTGGGGATCCGATGCCCTCTTCTGACCACTCTGGGTAATGCATATATGTGGTATGCACTTAAATACATGCAGAAAAACACAGACATAAAATAAAAATAAATAAATCTAAAACAATTATTAAATAAAGGGCGTCATACCTTTTCTGTTTTATAAGAGAAAATTATTTTAGTAATACAGGCAAATGTAGCCCTTTGGTCAACTTTCAATGGAGTAGTAAGTACACCATGTGCCTCGTGAACAGTGGGAAGCCAGGAGGAGTAGGCTTTGTTGTCACACTCACCTTAAATTATTTTGTTGGCCAGGTGGAATGACACTGTAGTAGACTGGCATTCCTGTTGTGGGCAGAGATCCTTGATTAGACTGGTTAGGAAACACAACAGGCTGTTGGTAAGTCTGATGGGCAATTCCTTGAGAACCTTGAGGCAGTGAAACCTAAAAGTTGAAAGACAATTTAAATAGAAAAAAGAATTTTCTAGGCCTTGCAGATGTTCATGTCAAGATCCTATAAACGTGTAAAGCATTATTAGTTAAAACAAGCTCACCACAGCATCACCACAATGGTCTATGTGCCCTTGCGGCAGCTAACTAGTTTTGACTGACTTTTATGAATCATAAAATAAGTGCATGCAATTTTGAAAGATATGATTCGTCCTTTATTCCATATCAGAAAAGCTGGAAATGTGTCTCCAGAATAAGCAAGGACAGACTGATCTGATTTGAGATAGCATATCTAAAGGACTTATCTCAGCAAGCATCTGAAAGTAATTTTCAATTCTCCATGAGAAACTGGATGGTCTTGGTAGATCTTAACACTTTATCTACTTCAGTTCTTCGGTTTCTAAATCAGAAACCAAAAGGCATGATGAGACTTCCTGATTTATAAATACACCACGAAATTACAGTGGGCTATTGTGCTTCTATGAAATATACGTAGCAGGTAAAGTAATGGTGTCACAAGTAATGGCCACAGAAAATAGTAACACTACTGAGCACTTGTTGCCAGGTTCCCAATGCTTTGTGTATTATCTCATTAAAACATCCCAACAACCCAAGAAAGTACTTTCATAAATCCTTGGGCATTTTTGTTGTGTCTCAGTTTTCTGTTGCTGTTTAGGTCTTATTTGAGATAGGCATTGCTATTTTAATTGGCTTAAACTTGTGTTGCAAACCAGGATGGCCTGAAACTTGTTGTGTTCCTCCTGGCTCTGCCTCTAAAGGACTGGTATTGCAGGTGTGTGCAACTATGACTGGCAACACTCCTGGTTTACAGATAAGTTGATGGAATTAAGTAATTTCTCTAAAGGTGTATTGCATTCCAGGCTAGTGAGTACTACACAGTGAAACCCATCTTTAAAAAAAGGTTAGTTAACCTTTAAGTTTTATTTATGTAACATTTCTGAAATACAACCTGCAACCAGTCATCTCAAAATGCAGAGTAAACTCTTAATTACTTTCCTTTTGGTGCATTTATTCCAAATTCAAAACAAACAAACAAACAAACAAACAAACTGATTTATCCATCTTTGTAAAATATAACACATTTAAGTCTTTTTCATTTACTAAGGTATATGCTTTTCTGTAATTATTTCCAATTGTATGAATTACAGTGAAAAAATGACACAGCTTTATTTAGCTGAGTAAAGAGTTTAAGTAATTCTCTGCATCTGTGCACACTCTGAGTGTCTGTGTGTAGTTACACACTGCAAGCAGAGAGAGACTGACACTAAACCCTCTCCATCCTATAATTTTAGAGACAATTTCTCACCAAACTCAAAATTCACCAATTTCACGAGGCTTGCTGCACTAGCAAGCCCCAGGGACTCCCCTGTTTACATCTCCCCAACACTGAAACTCTAGGGCATAGCTCATTTTGTGGGTGAAGATGGACCTCAGGTCCTTGATAATTGCAAAGGAAACAATATATAGTAAGCCATTTCTCCAGCACTCAAATATATTTTTAACAAGAAAAAAAATCTGCCAGGAATTTTTTTGTACATTCCTTTAATCTCAGCATTTGGGAGGAGGAGGCAGGGAGATCTCTGTGAGCTCAAGGCCAGCCTGGTCTAATTAGTGATCTCTGGGATAGCCAGACCTATATAGTTATTTTTAAAAAACAAAATAAGCAACAACAAAATCTGAGTTGAGAGAGAGAGAGAGATAGAGATAGAGAGAGAAAGAGAGAAATAGATAGAGAGAGAGAGAAAGAGAGAGAGAGAAAGAGAGAGAAAGAGAGAAAAGGGATGCCTGGACTCTGTGACAAAGGAAGCTTCTACTCACAGATGGATATAACACTTCCTTTAACCATTTACCCAGTGTGAGGACTGCTCAACATACTATGAGACCTTGTAAGAAATGCATGTTATAGTTCAAGCATAATGCTTCAGTTCCCAGAACAACATGTACTTTTAAAAACCAGGAACATCCAGCTCCATTTAAAAATTACTATATTCACTAGGTGGTGGTGACAATTGCCTTTAATCCCAGCACTTGGGAGGCAGAAGCAGGCAGGTCTACAGAGTGAGCTTCAGGACATCAAGAGCTACACAGAGAAACTGTCTCTTAAAGAAACAGCAACCACAAAAGGCAATAACAACAATAACAAAATATACCAACAAAGCTGTAATTTATTTAAAATATTTCTCTGAATAAACTGTGAGTTCTTAAAATCCAAAGGCAAGTTTCTTTTCCCTGAATCTTCTGCAGTCGCAGCAGCAGAGTGAGCGGTTTGACACTCTGGACTAAAGAATATGACCAGAGTCCTCTAGAAGGTACTGGAGTGGTTCTGGCTTGGCACCAACCCTGTCTAGGTAATGGGAAGCTCATGTGACTAGGTCATGATGAATAGATGTACTGTAAAAGGCACATCAGGGAGAAGACATATTTTCATGTCTCCTTTTAGTAATTCCTATGTATTTTCAATGGTCTTCAAGGCTAGACACTTCTGACTACTTTATCACAGTTCCTTGCCAGTTTCACATTAGATATATAACTGCTTATATCCTTCTTATTCTCTGAATAGCTTTATAATTAATTTATGCCTGGACTATTAAAAATAGTTGAAGGTTATTCTAAAATGGGATTTCTGTGTAACCTTGACTAGCCTGGGACTATGTAGATCAGGCTGGTCTTGAATTGACAGATATCCACCCTGCCTGTGTGCCACCATGAACACGAGTTGAAGGTTTCTAACTTCCCAGTCTTTGCCAGCAGGCCTTCCACGTGCTCACTGCTTCATTCACAATCTCTCTGTTACTAGTCTGTATAACAAGATCACCAATATGTTTACCTATGTTTAGAGAGAATCTACGTAGTTTTTCTTCACAACAAATTTAATTTTTTTCTATTTGAATGAAAATGACCTTTCAACCTTAACTTTCCATTCCTTAGCTATGAAAAACCAGAGGCCAATCAAACCCACTTACAAATTACTCCCTATATTGGTTAGTTTCTATCGTCAACTTGGCATGAGGGAAGAGGGAACCTCAACTTGCATCCATCACACTTGCCTGTGACTGTCTGGAATTTTGTCAATAACTATTGATGTATGAGGACCCAACCACCGTGGGCTGGTGGGCCTGGTCTATGCGAAACAGATAAGTATTTAAGCCTAGGATCAAGCTACAAAGTAGCATTCCTCCATGATTTCTACTTTAAGTTTCTACCCTGCTGGAGTTCCTTCTTTGATAAATGACTTGTAAGCTGTAGGATGAAACAAACCCTTTTCTCCCCAAGTAACTTTTGGACATGGTGTTTATAGCTGCAACAGAAAGCCAACAGGCACAGTCCGTAAAGAAGAAAAAGCAAATTCCTGAAAATATGTCAGAATACAATAAAGATAACTCTTTATTTGGGGAACAATGACCCTTCTAGATCCCTATAGCAGACTCTATGACATTTGTATTTTATTTATTTATTTGAGACAAAGTCTCACTGTATAGCCCTGGCCGACCTGGAATTCATTATGTAGACCAGACTGGTTTTCAATTCACCTGTATCTATGTTTATCCTTACCACCCAACATAAACATTAAACATATGTACCACCATGCCTGGCTTTCCATGGTTTTCTTTGGTTTTGGTTTTGGTTTGAGTCAGGATCTCACAATATATAGATCAGGCTGGTCTCGAAGCCCCAGAGAGCTGCTTGCCTCTGCTTCCTGAATACT
This sequence comes from Micromys minutus, assembly GCF_963924665.1. Classification (NCBI taxonomy): domain Eukaryota; kingdom Metazoa; phylum Chordata; class Mammalia; order Rodentia; family Muridae; genus Micromys; species Micromys minutus. The sequence continues at coordinate 20,188,978 of NC_137975.1, read as the reverse complement.
AAGAGTAAAGGTGTGTACCACCATGGCTAGCCAATCACGGCACTTTAAATACATGATAAATCTTAACATTTTGGTGACCAAAGTAAATGGTGGTCTTTTTGGGAAATGGCACATACAAATCCTACAAATATGGACTGATGGTCAGCATAACCACATCTTATTATATCAACACTTATTCCTCACTTCAATTTTCCTTTCTATTCCTCTTTGTCCCGAAAGAAGTTTTTTTTTTTTTTAAAAAAAATGAAAAATATAGTAAATTATTTGCTATAATTGCTTATATAGCTGTATAGCTGGAATCAGGATCAGGCAAAACTTACAGGCCAGTATCAATGTGGTTCAAATATTCTAAATAATCATAAAGCAAATGAATAAAGTAATAGGTAAATGAATTTGATATAATTAACAAAACCTGTAGGATGGTGTCCTCTTACAGAAACATTTTGCAGACATTAAAGAAACAGAGTAGCTGAGTCTGATGGCAAATGTACCGTGGAGAACCATGGGCTTTGGAGCCAACTCAGGCTGTACAGTCAACGCTAAGCTGGCTACGGCCAACTACAGAGTAAGACCCTGTTTCAAAAACTCAAACCAAAACCAAAAATTTAAAACAAAGACACACACAACACAAACAGAATAACATAATGCAGTCAGGCTGACATAGAGTTTTCTATGTGAGCCCAGACTGGCTTTAAGCCTAGAATCATCCTGTCTCAACCGCTCTAATGCTAGGTGTGTGGCTGTAACAGTTAGCGATTCAGCTGATCTGAACCCATCGATCCCTAGAGCAGCAGAGAGAGAACATACCTGATACGATGGCACTGAGGGGTAGGGGATGACTACTCCTTGGATATGAGGTCCAGTGCTGTTTGGCTGGCCTCCCATGAGGCTCTGACTCTGCGGTGACTGAACTCCAACTATTCCTTGGTAGTTTTGCTGCTGGTTGGGCATAACTTGATAACCTGTAATGGCAAAAAGAGTTAAATCTTGTTTTGAGTTTATTGTAAATAATAATATAGTTCTGTATTTCTTTCTAATTAAGTTCTGTGTGACCAAAAATCTCAGGATTTTATTTAATCAGCACATCTACAAGTCTTTAATAATATTTACAAAGTTTACTATAAAATAAAATTCTCAACCTTCCCCTAAATATATTAAAACAAAATCTATGTATACTGACTTCTTCTATGGGTAAGGAAATTTACTGGGTCACAGACTTGGCTAACACAGAACAAGCACTATGCTGTTTGTACCACACTTATGACAACTAGTCTCTAGGAATTACTAAGCCCTACATAATTTGTTAGGACCCTGTCTAAGATGGATGTAGACCTGTGAACCTGTGTAGGTTGCATATAATTAGGGGCCTTGCTGAGGACAAAAAGAGTATGCATGTCCAAGGAGTGGGTTTTTCAGATGGATTTTATGTTTTTTTTCAAAAAGAACAGAGGAAACAAAACAAAAAAACAACAAAACACATCAAGACATGAATCAATTTAGAGACATGCCAGAAACATAATGTGATTGATTAGACTTATTCAGTCCTTTGTAAAGAATCATTTCCTTACTGCACTAATAAATTGATCTGATAAACAGGCCATTAAGAAAATTAAACCTGATTGCTTACTTAAGTAGTAAGACAGTAGATTTACTTTTATGAAGTAAACTTTCTGCTTATAAGACTCTTCTATGGTAAGTAAGTTTAGAATATCAATTGTATTTGGTTATAGGGGATCTAAGAACATTCTTTCATGAATGCCAATTAGTGCAATAAAGTTTTCTAAACATTACTAAAAATTCTTTTATTAAAAAAAACTGATTAAAAACAAGTTATCATTTGCTTTTGTGCACTAAAGAAGTTTTTATAAAGGACACCAGTGGCTTTAGTTTAAACATCAGCAGATAAAGGATGATGAGATTATGTCCCTGCTTGCACCACATATCCTGATAATAAATTTTAATTTTCACCCCCTTTTAATTCTAAAGTGACAGAAACTATACCAAAGCCTCAGGCATTGACTGTAAACAGGGGCTTTAATGCACTGAACTTCATGTAAATTTAGTTTTGTATTAAAAATGCATAGTCTAGATTATCCATTGTAAGAGACAGACTGACAAAATATTGTTTACTCTTTTGTGCACTACCTATACTGCTTAAGTTTGGACATGGACAAAAGAGAGCAAGAGAAACATTTTGGTCTAAAACATTCAATCCTTGCTTTAGTTTATCAAATAACAAACACATAATAACAAGCACTAATCAACATAAATACACCGAGACACATCTTCAACCTTAAAAATTAAGGACAGAAACAAAAGGGCAACAACTATGAGATATTATGTCTGAGACGCCACCATCAACATTGCCACCCCTATGCATACCCACCACCCACACACAATGCACGCACGCATGCACACCCTACCTAGGGAAATTCACTGAGTCATAATTAAACTTTGTAAGTATTTTAAACTAAGCAGTCATACTTCCCCAATAAATAGCAAGTGTTATACATATTATTTATTTATTTTGAGTAATGTTGGAGAATCAAACACATGCTAAGCATCCTATAAACCACTGAACTAAATTCCTAGTCTGAACATTATTCTTACACTTTCTTTAAAAAGATCAACGTTGGGTATTTAAGAAAAAAAAAAGGCGTGGCATGTGTAGAAAGCCAGTCTAAACTGAAAATAAAGTTCTTTAAAAGAAAGAACAACAAACAAACAAATAGTCAAGTTTTGGAAACTTGTCTTGGTGGCATCTTTCCTAACATTCTATTATTAAAACAGCCTAATACAGAAGGTTTTCAAATGAAGAGCTACAGACACTATGCCATGTGGTTTAATGTAGAATCACTTGGATAGTACATTATAGAATTTGCATCACTAAATTCCCTTTTCCATTTTTACTAAGTGCCATATAGAGACACATAAAACCAACACTACCATTAACATTTAGAAATAATGGTAACAGGAAATCTAAAACACCCAGCACATTCTTGTACATATGAAGATTATAATGTCTGTGATTTGCTTTAAAGAAAAACAATATTGCAACAACAACAAAAAAGTAAAGGTCTGGAATAAGGGGGAAATTACTATGTTTGAGAAATAGAAAGTGGTCTGCAGTAGATATAGTAGTAGATACAGTTTTTGAAAAGCCCAAGATAAAGGTAGTAGAGATTCCCAGTGAAGAAACAGTGTATGAGTAGGTAGATGAAAACCAATAGGAATATCCAGTAAAGAACAGCAGGTGGCCCTGTCCTGAAGAAGGGTCTATTTTGGCTCATGGATTTAGGTTTCAGTCCACCATGGAAGGAAGGGCAGAGTGGAGTATCAAACATGGTGGCCAAGGAACAGAGAAAAAAAAATCCTTCTTCCCAATCCTATCTGCAAGGACCCTCACAGAGGTGGAGGATGAAAGAGGGAGGTAGGAGTACTTCACTAATTCCTATCTGGTCAAGTTGATAATCAAGGTTAAACTTCACAATTTTCTCCTTCTGAGGTCAAAGAAGATCCAGTGTGAAAGGAATGATATGGACCACACCATCACTGGATTGAAATTAATCAATTTACCCCACTGACTCAAGTCTACATTTTTACATTAATATTTCATTCACAAGCAACATAAATTAACTGTGACAGTGTTCTTGACCAACAGTGAATTTATTAAAAATAAAAATGACAGGCACTTTAAAGAAAATACTGTTTTCCCTAAGATGCTCCCTTGTGAAATTCTGTTCAATTTCTTACAGAATAACCCCCCAAAACTATACTGGTAATATGAACTTGTTCTTGTTAATTCATCCTTTCATGATTTGTGTATCCTATTAAACAAAATAGAAACAATATACCATTTAAGACTAAAGAAAAATTATAACACCCATCATTGTCTGTTCAGAAAAAAAAACATTTTGTATTAACTATCGCTCAGTTAAAATGTAGATATTCAATACTGTATGTAAAACAATGGTGAAAAACTCATTCACAGAGTAGAAACAAATTACAATTTTTTTTTACACAAATCCAGACACACTACATGCTGAAAGGCCAGTTTCTCATAACTCATATTTAGTAAATGCTTTCTGATGGCAACAGTTTAAGTTTTAACATAACATAAGTTTATAAGGTTAAGTATATCTTGCCATCTCTACTAAACTGGTAATTCATAATAAAAATATCATCAGTCTTATGTTTGTGGCTCATTCGTTAAATCTCTTTTCAATAGCTGAGACACAAATATCATCTAACTAACCATGAAGTATCAAACTGATTAGAAAAACAAGTTAGGAAAAAAACCCTGTTATTTGTGTCTAAAATAAAATCTGAAAGTATTATTTCAACATACCCGAAACAAATCAATAATCAGGTGCCTTTCAAATAATCTTAGGATATAAGACAGATACACATAGCAGAAATTTTTAATAAGTTAAAAATAAAATTAAAAAATTAAAACTTGCAAAACATTTATCTATAATCACTACTTGCTATTCTATTTGCTTTTTCTTTAATGCATCTAAGTATGATTTTACAAGCTATAGCAAGAACATGTGTAAATAAATTTTTTAAATGAAAAAATTAATTTATTTTTAAATTGACAAATTTTTACCTGAGATTTATTTATGTATATGTGTGTTCTGGTGGAATACATGTCTATGTACCATGTGCATGAAGTGCCCAAGGAGGTCAGAAGCGGGCATCAAGTCCCACGGAACTAGAAATACAAGTGGTTATGAGTTTCCACGTGGGTGTTGGCAACTGAACCCAGGTTCCTAAGTATTAAGCCATCTTTCCAGTCCCTAAATAACTTAAGACATAATTAGGCCAGGTACAGTGGTATATGTCTTTGATCTCAGCACCCAAGAGGCAGAGGCAGGCAGATCTTGGTGAGGCTGAGACTAGCCTCATCTAAAGTTAAGTTCTAGGCCAGACAAAGTGATACAGTGGGACCCAGTCTCCAAACAAAACACAACACAACACAACACAACATAAAACAAAACACACTAAGACCTTAAGTTTAACAATTAAAGGATAAAAAAATAACTCAGTTGATCTCTCACACTTTGGGAATGAGAGCATGTACTAAGAAGCTAAAAAGGGTGAATATTTTAGGACACACTATATAGTCTTGCCTCTAGCATAAAGCTCAAATGCCTTTTCATTTAGAATATCAAGTGAGTATCACTACTTCATAGGGATCCCAAGTAGTATTAGCAGTTGATAGTCATTAACATGTCACCACTGCTCTGTGCACATGAAGTAACTCATTCCACATTCACAGAGACAATTATTTCAGAGACGAAATTATCCTCATCTGTCAAGTGAGGAAACAAAGCCACAGAAAGGTTCATACCTTAGTCCACGGTCACAAGCCGGTCAGTGTATAGCTGGGATCTGCATGTAAGTTTAACCTTCCTCAGAGACAACTGTTGACGTGGAATGAGCACTACAGAAATACTCAAAAGAAGGATCTGTAATCTTTGATTTTCTGAGGCTTGGTTAGAGAAGATGTCTACCCTAGTGCAATACAGCTGAGGTAAGTTTAAATGTAGAAAAATGTAGAGTTTGCTTTTGTTTGTTTATTTTTTTTTTAAGATAAGAAACTATGTAGTCTTAGCTGGCCTCATTAAGTAGACAAATTTGCCTTTGCCTGTCTTTGTCTCTTCCTAAGCACTGGCATGAAAGGCATGTGCCACCATGTCTGGCAAGAAAATAGAATTACTATAAATGAAGTGAAACAACCAGCCAACTAACTGCTCACTTGAATTGACGGATATTTGTGAGAATAGACATAATTATTGGAAAAAGAAACCAGAGTAGTTGGTCCAGAACACGCTCTAAGGTCTCAGGAATTAAAAGCCACCTGGAGTAAGTTTGTACAGACAGCCCATGTCATAGTCATTGTTTTCCCCACTATCCCGGCATGGCTTGTGTATTTTTTGTATCAAAGCTATATGCCTGCCTGACTTATGGGATTAGGTTCTCAGGAGAAAACAACTAGGAAAGGGAGTGGAAGTCCAAAGGATAAAGAATCTCAGCTGCTCTGTGTCTTATACCCTGAGTGCTCCCCTTTCAATTGTCTTCTGGAGGGCTCAGCATGGTTGTTTTACTTGAGGCTGCTTTTTGCTTAAAAGAGACTTTGTTGCCATATTCTGGATGAGTTTGTAGATGCTGGCAGTCTTCTCCACAATCTCAGACTTATCTACCCAGCGGGGCTAAGCCTACCTATTTAATTAGAATACCTCATAAGCAGGAAAGTTGTTTTGTTTCATGTCTTGGGTTGTGTGAGACAATGACTTTTCCCCACCATTCAGAATTGCTTTCTATTCATTTTAGCATCAAGGGGGAAAACACACCAGGGTTGAACCATCTGGTAGGAGACATCAGGAATCTTTATAACGGGACCTTTCTAAGACTATCACAACTAAAAACATCAAAAGGGAAAGTTTAATGGCATTAGGACAAATATTTAAGTCTTTATTTTTGAAATCATAATAGAATGTTTGATCTTTCATTCTAGTAATTTCAAAACCCAAGAAATGGCAAACAAGTATGCAATTTTGGATTATACTTTCTAGAGAGCAGGATATTAAAATATTTTTGGACTTTACATAATGCAAGATAACTGTGGGGCCTGTTGGCCAAAGATTATCACACTAACACCCCCCCCCCCCCAGTTAGAAACATGGAAAGCACTAAAAAGATGACAGGGCGTAATACTACTGTATTTCAAACACAGATAAGAATCTTCTTGTCATTAATGAAAACAAGTCATTAGCCACTTAGTATCACATGGTATAGTGCACGCCTCACTTAATGTACACAAATTATTTAATATTTAAATATTCTTTAAAAGCACTTAAATTGCTTGAATTCTTTCCCTGAATTTCTATTTAAACAAAACAATTTTACAGCAATAAGCTTGGGTTGTTAGGAGTGTCACCTAAGACGCCGGGCTCTGTGATTCAAGTTCCTTATCTAATCCTTCAGACAAAAGGAAAGTACATAGTTTCAAAAATATAGTGTGAAGATTGCCAAGTGTGAGACAGAAGATAAGGAAGAAGTGAATTCCTAGAGAAAGAAAAGTACCATTGGGTTAAAAAAGCGCCACAAGAGCATTTCCAGTATCCTGACACAATAAACCACCCCCGCCCCCAGGACAACAATAAATTATTCTTAATTAAAAGTAGTTTCAGTTGAATGAGAGAATTTAACTTTTTAAATTTTCTCTGTGACTTACTTAGAGATAACCAGAAAGAGAAAAGCAAGTTATCTTTTATCAGAATTTGTCAATCTAGTGGGAAAGCATTATTCGGAAAGTACACAACACCAATGGTAAGAGATTTCAGGCAGAACCCACTGACATCCAGCTATCAGAACCAGAGTTTAACACTGCGTTCTTTGTTAAAGGACTGTGGCGCTGCAACACTAGCAGACGCCTTCTAGGACTTTCCGAGGAGAGCAGCAGCAATTCTGCAACCTCAGAGTACAAGGTCTGTTTGAACTGTTGGCTCAAGAACAATCCTGGAAGTTTCTATTTTTAACTTGCTTTATTTCAACAGAAGAGAGCAAGAAGGAAAATCTGTGCTCAGCAGAAAAGTGTTATCCAGACTAAAAAGCTAGACTTACTTTATCAGAGGCGATCTGAATGAGCATTTTTATTCATGGAAAGTATCCTTCAGACCAGATTAGCCATAATCAGATTGACAAACTGAAAAAAATGCTTAATCAGCATGGCCATCACCAGGATTTTAAGTCTACTTCCTTACCAGTATTAACATTCTTTTTTTTTTTTTTTTTTTTTTAATTAAAGATTAGGCTTGTACTAAAGCAGCACTATGAAGGAAGTTAAGCTTTTAAAAGGAATTTTTGCTGAATCTAAATTACATATGAACTAGGTGTTGATATGAAAAATTAGAAGATTCTGAAGTTTATAAACCAGGTACTATTTGGAGTACAAGCAAGTTCAACCAAAGACTGCTCTCACTTGTACTTAGGACAGAGACACAGTTGCCAACACAACCTTACTAGTCTTTTTCCTCTGCCAATCTTTTCACTCAACAGAAAGGCCAGCAAAAAGCAATCTGAATAAAATGAGCCACAGAGAAGTTACAGCTCTTAGTTATTAACTGTCCTGAACAACTCTAGAAAACCTGTAAGTACTTACCAAATACATTTGCTCCGTATTTCAGAGGCAGCAGATTAATGGGGAGGGAATGGAAATAGGTGGAATTGTACTTGTTATACCGTTTCTGAAATCTATGCTGCTCATGGAATCAACAAAAACCTAAGTAAAACAAGGACCACCTAGTAATACAAAGTCCCTATCATATGGGTAAAAACTGTCAATAGAGAAATGATCAGTTTTGTTCTTATAGTCCCTGTGTGACTTAACTAAATCTCTCGCCAACATAATTTGCCTCTGCTCACCCAAGTGTACATTTTTCTTACCTTTCATGTTCTAGTTACTTTTATATGTAACATGAAGTATATGTGGTGCAGGAGATAGACATGGCTTCATGCATGTTGGGCAAAGCACCCTACCAACTGAGGTACATTTCCGGCTTCCTTCAACCCCCAGGTCCTTTCTAATCTGTGGCCTGAAATGCTGACTATATTCTGCATACCACGAATCCTGTTCGTTCTAAAGTGTTCCTTATACAGAGTGGCTTACCAATATGTTATCACAGTGAGCTAGTAATGAACCTTACTGTATAATTAATTAAGACTGAACATGTAATTTCACTGATACACTTTGAATTTACCAGCTGGCTAAAATCATATTCAATTTCACAGAATTATTTTGGTTCAGTTTCACAGAATTACAGGCATGCAATAGTAACAGTTTTGGGGAAAGCTGAATTATGTATCTTGGTAAGGGCCCAAGCAGCTTAAAATTCATGTGGGTTATCTTTAGTTCATTTGGTCCATATTTTAATGAATAATTATGCACCTAAAAAGTTGTATAAAGAGAGGGAAAGAGACAAATTTATGTCTATTGATGAGTTTGGCATGCTTAAGACTTTAAAGTTTGATAGATAAGATGCAAACCAATTTGAATCTGCCATCCAAATATAGTTTGAAAAAGAAATGAAGGTAATAGCTATTTTGAACTTTTAAGGATAAATTGTATGAGGCCAAGGCTGTTATTTAAATTCAAATCCAAATGATGCAAAATTAAAAGGTGATTATAGGTAATGAAAAATATAAACAAATATTAGTACCTTAATATAGTATAGAAAAAGAAAAAGAAAAACAGAAAAAAAGCAGTAAAAACCTGAGTAAAAAGAAGTCAGGAAGCAGCTGAAAAAGAGACCGGTTCACTGTGAGAAATGTAAACCTCTCAGACAGTGCTACGGCCCCGAATCCAACAGCTCAGGAACAAGGCCAATTATTATAAAATATAATCACATATGGAGAAGCTGCAAACTTTTCAAAAGAGTCCAAAAATGAAAGCAGCTATGTATCAAAGAGCCAGGGCCTATAAAGCTGTCTTTGCTATAGTCACTACTTCTGGGTCCATTTCTTTAAAGTTCTTATAGTTTATGTATTATACTGCATAATTTCCTATACAGCTTATGTCCGCCAAGAGTTGAAATAATTAGTTACTAGTATTTCAATTAGGAAGCAACATATTTTTTGAAATAGATGCTTGCATGATTGCAGTTATTAACAGTAAGACACTAAGCTCTTTTTAAGTCAGTTCTGATATTCATCTTTCCAAACCAGGACTAAAAAAGACACAGAATCGTTCCATTTCTGAGTCCACAGAGGCTAGACAATATAACAACACACCCTAATTCTGTAAGTGAGCAAACTAAAAGACCCAGGCTTTAATTAACAGAACTCATATTAGTTAAAAAATGTCTGTGGGGGAAGGAGAGATGGCTCAGTAAAGAGCACTGGCCGCTCTTGCAAGATGGCCTGGATTCAATTCCTAGCATCCACCGAAGGCTCACAACTGTGTGTGACTTCAGTCTCAAGGGACTCAACATCCTCTACCAGACTCCTTGGGCACTGCATGAATGGAATGCACAGTCATACACAAAGGCAAACATCCATACACATAAACCAAACCAAACCAAACCAAACCAAACCAAACCAAACTAAAGGTTAAAGACAGGGAAAATGAAAAGACCATGGCCACCGGGATTCTGGTTACAGTCTGCTGTTCTTTCACATTATGCACTGTACTGTCTGGAAATCTTCATGCAGTCAGGACCTCCATGAATGTCTTTAACATGTGCTGACTTTATATTATTTTGAATGACCACAGTCAGAGATTTCACACAAGTCAAGACTCCCTTATGCTAATATTGCTCCACTGGGCTCCTGAAGCCTATGGAAATTTATTGTCAAGCAGATTAGTACATTGGCACACATATGGTTAGAACACTAAAAGCGTTTTAACTGAAAAGAATTTCTCAAAAGCTTTTTCTACAAGGAAGAAAATTACAGAAAATTCATCATTTCCATAGTCCATATTCAACATGGCCTCAGAATTGACTCAGATGAGTTTGTTAATTTAGGGGAAATGTTCTTTAAATTCATATATAAGCTTTTAAGCATTAGTAGTGCCATACTAAAAAAGTTTAGTGGAAATTTTCATTATTATTATTATTGGCTGAATTTCCATTTTTTTCATGAAATCAAAGAGAATAACAACCTTTGTAAGCTCCTTTTGGATACATAGCATGGTTGACAAATACCAAAAAATAAATAAAAAAGTTTACATTTTAGTCAGTTGTAATGGTGAAACATAAGAAAATATATTAAGACTTAAACTATGTTTACACATAAAAACGAAGGCAGAAGTCAGTAAACAGAACAACAACAACAACAACAACAAAACCCAAGAAATTGCCTAATCTTCTAGTTCTCTGTTCTAACATTAGTATTTAGATATAAAGTCTGGGTATAACACACTTAGCAAACTGTAGTCTTAAGATTACAGCTCTGTTTAAAAGAGTTCAAATTTCTACCAGGTCTTATAAAAAGGCTAATATGATTACCTATACCTCACTGCTTCTGTCTGCTGAGCATTTCCACAAAGGGTATGTTCCTATTATACTTACAGGCATAACAGAGTATTTGAGGATTTCCCTTTAACGCCTCAAACAGAATGAGGCAAAATTAAGAACTGAAGCTATTTACACACCAAGAAAACTTTGACTATTTCCACATGTTATGTTTTGTTTTACATGTACTTTATGCTCATTGTAACTAGTAAGATTTCAATGCATACTATCAAACCTTTAAAAATAATCAAGTACTGACTAAAAATTATATTCATAGTTTTATGTAAAAATTCTTTTAAAATCTGTACATTTGTTTTTTTTTTAAAAAAATTTGTTTAATTAAAAAAAAAAGAACTGAAGCTAGCTATTACTAGGCAAATACAAAAATAAATGAATGAACCATCTCTCGTCACAGTGATTTACTGTAACTGACAATGTCAGAAACTATTGAAGGACTGGCTGACCTTTTCTGAACTTGTGCTGTCTAGATGCAGTTTAGTTTACTGTTCTCTTCTTCCATCTTAACTAATAGCTGAAAATACACACTTAAACTATTACAAATGATTGGTACCTTTCTACCATGTAGATAGGACTATTTGGCATTAAACATTTTTTTTTAATTTAGTGGGAATATCTGTGTGCAGAGATGCAGTTGAACTAAGCACTTAATCCCAACATGTGGTTAAGTTTTTATTTTGTAAACTGATTATGGTAAGAAATCATTTTTCCCACCAAAAGAAGACAAAACTAGAAGCTTTCATTAATATACATCAGAGGACCTTTGCTGCCTCATTAAACAAAGTTTGCTAATACAGAGTCGTATAAAAGGTATTTAATTAAATGAATGGTGTGAGGGTCAACTCACTTTTTTCCATTGAAGTTTTTTAGATATTTTATGCGCATAAGTGTTGCAGAAGCCTATGTGTATGGGCCTGGTGTCTGTGGAGGTCAGGTGAGCACACTGGGTTCCCTGGAACTGTGGGTGTTAGGGACTGGACCTGGGTCCTCTACAAGAGCAGCAAGCACTCTTAAGCTCTAAGCCATTGCTCCAGCACTCAATTTACGTTTTATAAAATTCGTGAGCTATTATAGGAAGGGATGTTGCCAGGCAGCAAATGCCTGCTGAGCATATACAAAGACCTGAGTCCCATGTCAAAAACCACAGGCAGAAAAACATAAACAAAACCAAATTACATCAGATGTTTTATAATTTGAGATAAAACCAAAAGACATATACAACACACACACACACACACACACACACACACACACACACACACACACACACACACACACACACAAATCAATTATTTTCAGGCCCAAGAAAGCATAGAAAATGCTTTTTTTACTACTATATTTTGTTTATGATGCTGCTATATAGCCCAAGTGTCCCTTAACCATATGATCTTCCTAACCTTAGCCAGAGTGTTGACAAAGGCATTTATCACTGGTCCCAGCTAGAATATCATTTTTATTAGAATATTACAACATAGAATAATGGCTATGTGACATTAAATGAGCAATAATATGATAAATGTTCCTGAGAAATCTTAAAAACATTTTTTAAAAGTTTTACTTTATTATAAGACACGTGCATATGTATAGAGGGAGTGAGATTACATTATGTGTCACAGCATGTATGTGGAAGTCACAGGACAACTCTGTGGAGTTGGTTCTCTCCCTTTCCCTTTACAGAAGTATGGGAATCAGATTCAGGCTGTTGGGCTCGTGCACCTTCATCTGCTGAGCCTCCTTGCCAGCTAGGAACAACTTTGATGTCTTCTAAACTTAAAATACACAGCTTATAGTCTTTGACATGGGCTGTATTACTAGGCTTCAGGCAAATATGACATTACAAGGAGTCATATTTGAGACAAAACAAATTGTAGCTCAGCTAAAACGATCAGATGATGCCCAAAAATGACCTCCACCAATGACCAAGAGCTCAAAATGCTCTATAGAAATCGGTAATAAAAATCTAACTTCATTTTTTAAAATTTATGTAACACAGGTTTTAGATAAACACCTCATTAAACATTTGTAACAGGATACAACCAGGATATAAACAGAAAAACACCTGTCTCACATGTAACATAGGGCTAGTGCACAGAAAAAAGAGCCTGGTTACTAAGAACAGAAAACTTACAGGTGCAGAAGTTTAAGGGCATGAAAGTTTGGATGTGGAGTTGTGCTAATTATGACTCTAATATGCAATGGAAGTTGGTGACTACACTGTACAAGAAGCAAGAAGTGAGTACTTTCATAAGAATCTCAGTCCAAAAGTAGCTCTCAAGAGTTAGTAAGCAGACAGTACTGACAGCAGACTCCTCCTCTGTAGGTAGGGTGAAATGCTTCTGCACAGAGTCTATACCTCCACCAATGACCAAGAGCTCAAAATGCTCTATAGAAATCGGTAATAAAAATCTAACTTCATTTTTTAAAATTTATGTAACACAGGTTTTAGATAAACAAACACCTCATTAAACATTTGTAACAGGATACAACCAGGATATAAACAGAAACAAGCTCATTTAAGCTTAGTAAGACAGCTTTCTGTGTGTCTGTGGGATTGCATGTATGAGTGCACATAAGGTGTACAAACCAAACCACAGATCACCTTTGGGTATCATTCCTCAAGTACTGTACACCAGGTCTCTCACTAGTTCTGAGTCCACCACTTAGGCCAGGCTGGCTGGGCATCAAGTCCCAGAAACCCACCTGTCTTTACCCTGACACCACTACCCCATGCCTGCAGTTATGTGGTGAAGAGGAGCTCATTCATGCTTGTACAGTATCTACAAAACGAGACTGGACTTCAATTCAACATTCTTTTTAAAAAAGACTGTGTTCTAATACATTTTTTACTCCCAGTACTAGATTCTATTTGTTTCTTTTTCTCCAAATTATCAAACTGAAAATAAGACAAAAAAAATGTATAAGAATATATTTCATCAACACCTTTAATCCCAGCACTCAGCAGGCACATAGGTGGATCTCTGAGCTTGAGGACAACCTGATCTAGAGTGAGTTCCAGGACAGCCAGGGATACACAGAGAAGTTTCAGGGGAAAAAAAAAAAAAAAATCCACAACCTCTCCAAAAAACAAAACAGTTCTTCAGCCATCTTTGACATTTAAGGTTCAAATGATTTTATGTAACAGGCTTTGTTCTTTGCTTCTGGTAATAGTATGGAGGCCATCTTACTTTTACATAGCTCTGTAAAGGGCTTCTACTACTGTGACCGTGAGGATCTAACTACTCACCTTGGCCTTGTAGAACCTTTCTTTCTATTATGCCCCCCCCCCTTTTTAAATAATTAATTTTTTTTTGGGATATTCTCTGTATTTACATTTCAAATGTTATTTCCTCCCCCTCCCACACCCTTCCCCCTCCACTTGCTTCCATGAAGATGCTCCCTCTCCCAACCACCCTCTCCACCTCAGTGCCTTGGCATTTCCCAACACTGGGAAAACGAGCCTTCACTGGACCAAAGGCCTCTCCTCCCATTGATAGCCGACAATGCTATCCTCTGCTACATATGCAACTGGAGCCATGGGTCTCTCCCATGTGTGCTCAATAGTTGATATTTTAGTCCCTGGGAGTTTGTGGAGGGTTTGATTGGTTGATAATGTGCTCCCATCCCTTTATCACACAATCTGTGTAGTTTTCTGGAGAAGATTTTTCTACTCTTCATTTAAACACGACTGGCTTACACATGTGTGCATGCACGCACACACACACACACACACACACACACACACACACACCCCTGAGATCCTCAAAGATTGAGCACAATAGAATCTTAATGTAAAGGATAAAGTAAAATTGGAAACAAAGTAACACCCATAGCTGAAAACCTTGGCATGGAGACCGACTCACCTGTGTGCTGTGCAGGCTGTGGCAGTGGTTGGTTTAGGTGAGAACTGTGATGGACAGAAGGGATGGGGCGGTACTGAGGCTGGCTGGAGTGATAGTGGCCTGGAGCACAGTAACAGGCTGGCATCTATAATCATAACCAATGACAACAAAAATTAGTTTCATTTGGAAAAGTAATTTTTCCATGAGGCACATAAAAATTCAATGAGCAGTAATTATAACATCAACCCTTTTTAAACCAATGAAAATTTCAATTTAAATGGAAAAAATATAAAGTCCATATCTTTAAGAGGATATTTTACCATGGGCATGGTGACAAATGCCTTTAATTTTAGCACTCTGGAGACAGAGGCAGGGGGATCTCTGTGAGTTCGAGGCCAGCATAGTCTGCACAGTGACTTCCAGGCCAGCAGGGCTAAACAGTAATTCATACTTTGAATTGTAGCTAAATGTTATATGGCTGCTCTCAAGGCACTTGACAATCTTCAGAGATAACTATGGGCTTTATTTAAACTATCTCACAAATTGTTCCCAAGTTAGAGGCTCCCATGAGAGAAAGAACATGAAATAGCAACATACCTGTGGTGAGGGCTGAGCAAGAAACCCCTGCTGCTGGAGCACAGGCTGGCTGACAGGATGCCCAGAGGCAGAGAAACTGGCAGTGGGGACTGACTGCCCAGGTGGTAGGGAAGGAGGAGGAGGGGGTGGGGGGGGTGGTGGAGGATGTGGGGGTGCTGTCGTCACGATGTAACCAGACTGCTGAGGAGACTGTAGAACAACAGTGGACTGGAACATGGTGGTGTGAGGGTCGGAACCATCAGCTGATGGCTGGCGGGCAAGACTCATGTGGCTGAACTGAGAGCCAAGGTTATCCTGTTGAAAAGAAGTTGGCCATTAGTGAGCCTTTCACTCATGGGCCAAATTTACCAATGCAAAGTGCTACCTACACCCACCTCTTCCCCCGCCTTGAGTATCTCATTTCTCCAGGAATAGCGTCAAAGTTTTTACGCAGCTGAACTTGAATTTCTGACCCTCCTGTCTCCACTTTCTGAGTACTGGGGAACAGCCATAAATCACAATGTCTCACTTGTGCAGTGCTTAGGATGGAACCCAAGACAATGTGATGTGAGGCAAGTACTCTACTAACTGAGGTATATTATTCAGTATTACCTATGCTTTATATATTTGTAAGCAAGCTGTAGCAGTGTATGTATGGACATCATATGCATGCAAAATAGATAGGATAGAAAACAGCAGGTTCAAAAAAATAAGAACTCCTATGTAGAAGGGAAGATATGTTATAATATTCTATATTATTTAGGAAATATACCTAATGAAAATCATAGCATGAGGAAAAGATTAGGGTGCGTTTTTCAGTTTAAAAAAACAAAGCTACATATATTTAATGAAGTTTAAATGTTGACTTGGGTTCATTTTTATATTACATAATTAGCATTTTTTGTAAGAAGTTACTTTTAAATAATTCTTTTCTTCTGAATCTCCAACCATCAAAATCTAGTTATTCTTTTTTTTTAATATATCAAAAAATAATTTAGCCATAATTTCTCAATCTGGCACTCAGGTTAACCAGGAGAATACTTTATATTCATGTATCCTGTTTCTGGATCATTGGTGAGTAACTAGTGGTCTCCAACCAAGGCTATGATTTATGTGCCATATGATATATAGTTCCTAACTTGACAGACTAAGCATTATCTCTTTATTGGTCACTTAAATGACAGTATGGGTTAAAATAAAATGCCCCTCTTAGGAAGCAACAGACTTACAATATATGAAAATGGTTTCTTAAATGAAAATACCTCCTAGCTCTAAATTACAAAGTAATATGGCTAAATATTCTTGCAAAAGTAGTATAAGTAGAAGAATCATTCACAAAACATGATTAATGCTTCCTTTTTTAGTAATTTAATCTTATTTCATGTACATTGATGTGAGGGTGTCAGAGTCCCCTAGAACTAGAGTTACACATAGTTGTAAGCTAGCATGTGGGGGCTGGGGATTGAATCCTGGTCCTTTGGAAGAGCTGCCAGTACTGTTAACCAAAGGGCCATCTCTGGAGCTCCATATTTCTCTTTCTTGTAGGCTGAAAGTTATTTCATAAAATCATTGAGAGATGAAGCTGGTAAATATTGTTGCCTCAATTAAAAATAAAAGCATCCTCAACAGAACAAAGAGATTGGAAAAAGCATCGAGAATGGTTTTTCTGCTAAAGTTTATAATCTGATTTGAAGTATAGTTTCAACATAGGATAGGTCAACATAGAATATCCCTAGTAAAGCAAGATGTCAGGAAGTTCTCTTTTTAAAAAAAGCAATTTTTTTTAATGTAGAAGTTAGTTCATGTATGAAGCTATGCTAAAAGATACAGTGTTTTAACATCACAAAGCTAATTACTTGCAGTGTGGGCCTAATCTTACCGACAGAAATTAAATGTCAAGTGATCTTTGATAAAATCAGAAGTCCTCTGTAGCTACATGCTGTAATCTATCTAAAGTAACTGGTTCTGACCTACTGTACCTAATCAGGACTTAAGAGAAAAGCTGCCTCTTCTGGCTAGATTTATGTTAACACAAAACAAACCAGAGTCATGTCGGAAGAGTGACTCTCAATTAAGAAAATGCCCCAATAAGACTACCTGTCAGCAAGTCTGTGGTACGTTTTCTTAGTGATTGATGTCAGAAGGGCCAGCCCATTGTGGGTGATGCCACCACTGGGCAGGTAGGTGTTCTTGGATTGTATACAAAACCAGGCTTAGTAAGCCATGAGTATTAAGCCACAGAGCAGCACCCCTGCATGGCCTCTGCTTCAGTTCCTGCCTATAGTTTCTTGCCTTGAGTTCATGCCCTGACTGCCCACAGAGATATAGTTTGACCCTGAGGGTAGTAAGATGACATAAACTCTTTCCTCCCATCTTGCTCTTAGTCGTGTTGTTCTAATCAGAATTCTATGACACTGCCATTCCAGGACAACATAGGCTCAAAACTGACTTCAATTAAAAAAAAACAAACTAAAGTATTTGAGAATATTTACAGTTCAGAACACTCATCCTGAAAATTTCCCTTTTCAAAAATAGGAATAATATTATGTCCTTTATAGTTACTTTAAGTTGCTATAACTACTGTCTAATGAAAAATTATTAATATGAATTAGAAAATTCATTTGTTACCTATGTGACTTCCTGTAAGAAAAGCTGAAAAGAGCAAATTACACTGACCACACAGTCTGAAGCACTCATCACACAATGCCCATAGTAACAACGAGATGAAAAGAGATACAGTACCACGGAGTACTGCTGGGTGGGTGAGACTGGCAGGAGCGGGGATGGGTAGGGGGCTGGAGAGCATTCAACAGGCTGAGAAGAGGACTGCAGAGGACCAACAGGCTAGGAATAACAGGTGGGCAAACAGTTAATGTCAGAAGAAAATGTTACAAGAAGTGCACAGCATGGAAATTTACACTTTGGGGCAACAGCTTTACATTTATAAAGTCATAAAAAAACACAAGAGATCCAACAAGAAAAACAGTATCAAATGAAGAACTCAAAACAGTAAGAATAAACCTAGACTCAAGTTGATTTCATAATGAGAACAATAACTTTCATGTCATAAATGTAACCTTTTTTTATAGATTAATAGAAGCATCATTAGCCATTTGAAACCCTATTATCTGAGTCATGTCAGTAAAAACAAAGCTTCTTACTCTTATTTCCTAATTTTTATGAAGAGGCCGTCCTATGTTTAAGTGGCTCTATATTATGAAATTATAAAGAAAAACCTTATAAATTTATACAGCCTCTGTACCAATCCTCTTATTTGATAAAGCATGCTTAAATTCTCAGAGACAATGTTGTAAAGCTTCACCGTTGTGTGAAAAACTGGGTAAGAATACCCAGCTCAGTGACTGGAGAGATGTCTTAGCAGTTGCAGAGGACCCAGGTTCAGTCAGTCCTAAGCACCTACCTGGTAGCTCACAACCATCTGTAACTCCAATACTAGGGGATCTAATGGGCTCTTCTGACCTCCACAGGCATCACACACTAACAAGGTGTATGTGTGTCTGTGTGTGTATTTTTTTCCAGGCAACTTAAATATACATGCACATAAAGTAAATACATCCTAATAACCATACTAGGACCAAAAAAATATCTACTTACACAAACATACATCTTTTGTCTACGAAAAACAAAACCTTTCCTTATAGCTAAATGCTAAATATTATTTTTATTAGAAGAATTCATGGTAGGAACTGAGACACTAGATACTATTGATCTTCAGCTAAACACTTTTGCTTCAATGCGAGGAAAAATGCTTTCCAAAGGTACTAAAAATATGTGATTCACTATAATCTACTTTATAGATGACAAAACAGATGAAGATAGATTAAATGATTTTTACTGTGCCAGTTAAGCTAACAGACAATTCTGATTGGATAAACACTCTTTTGGTTAAACTGCATATTCATAAATGAATCCTGCACTGGCTACTGTTGCTAAAAAGAATAACTTTAAAATTCAAGGAGTTAAGTTGGAGTGTGCAGGGAATAAAGAAAAATGTTCATGACAACTGAGATTTACAATGATTACTTACTCTTTTACAACAAAATCAATAGAATAATCTAAAAGTATAAAAGTGTTAGATCAGTTTAGAGTCCAACACAAGATTAAAACAAAAGCAGAAAAAGAGCAAAAGCCGCATGATCTGGAGAGTTGCTGATGGCCCCTGACAAACCTCTTGGCTACCAATCAGCTGAGGACAGCTTGAAGCATGCTAACCAGGTGTAAGTGGCTAGCAATCCCACTACTGCCACTTGATGCACGAAGTCACATGAACAAAAAGATAATCATTTGTTAGTCAATCTGACCTACTCAAGTTGTCAGATATGCAAAAACATAGATGCTAGAGAAGAGAAAGAATACAAGATGGTATGAATGAATGTCTCCCAGCGTGCAAAATGGCAGAGAGAACAAAGTAAAATCCTGACAATAAATAAAGAAGGAAAAGTCTTAGCATTTCCCTCTTTTAACTTGAACATCCACATGGTGACTGTTTTTTGTTGTATGTTTAGGAAATACAGCACCGTTTAAGGGGCTGTTTTTGGAATTCACAGATTTACAGTGTTTGGTTGTGTGAAATTGTACAAATCATTCATCAGCATATTCGAAAGATAGTAATAGGATATCATTCAGTTTATGTTTCTGAGAGGACCTTGCTGCAACTTTTTTAAAAAAATGTGTAAGTTAAGTCAATCAGAGAATTGGATATTTACCTCAAGACCTAAAACTCAGCTTTCAAATGCTTGTTTCCAAACTATGCTCTATCCATCTGTCTAGGATGGTCTTAGAACGACATGGGACAATGTCATTTCTAAACTTGCTCTTACCCACAGGTCTGAGAATCAATAGGCAAATTTATTCCTAAGACACAATAATCTGAGACATTTAACCATAAATAAATCCTTGAGATTTTAAAAGCTGTACTAACCTTATTTCCATCAAATTAAGTAAAAGTGGAAGTCAGTCCTATAAAGTTCCTGGTGAAACACACAGTAGCGTAAAGACAATTATACAAGGACAAAAGAAAGATTCCTTGGCAGCAAGTTGGATGAAGTCAAGGCAGAGCAGGACAAGGAAGGAATTTGTGTAGCCTTGGGTAGAGCTGAGAAGGTCATGCAGAATACTCTTGCAGAGCTTTATGCAATCTCTTCTAAGTACATGGACCTTTTTGTGTGGTCTTACAAGTTTCTCTACAACGTTTTTAGCCCTACTTCAGGCATCAAATTGAAGCAAAAGAAAACAACTGATTTGCCCAGCCAAGATTCTTACCTTCAGACAGCAACTGCTTATAATGGCAACCGACTGTTTACACTACTTTCATATTATCTAAAGGTAATTATTTCATAGTATCACTACTTATATATGTCCTTCATCCCGCAAGACACATTTATTTAAATAAAATAAATGACACACCTTGTAAGGAAATGAGATGAAGTTTCTTCAGAGCAAGTTTAGCAGTGCATGTCTCTTATGAGAAATTAGACTAAAGGAGATTCACCAGTGGATGTTTATATGATTTTGTATTGAAAAAGGTATGCGAGTGTTACACAATTTTTACAAGTTGGCATGAAAGTAGGAATCATACAGAAATCACTTTCTAAACACAGATAACGGATTATTAGGGAACAAAAAGACAATGTAGATAAAAATCTATGTGTAAACTCTAAATTACTTATATAAATTTAAGATATGATTAAGAAAGCTTTTAAAGCCAAGCATGGTGATGCATACTTCTAATGCCAGCACTTGCAAAGCACAGGCAGGCAGACCTCAGTGAGCTCTAGGCCAGCCCGATCTAGCAATGCAAGTTCCAGGCCAGCTGTAATATAGTGAGATCTATTTAAGAAAAGAAAAAGGAAAACAAACAAACAAACAAAAAACCCCAAAACTCTCAGAAGCCTGAAAGATGGAGTTTAGTGGGTAAAAAATATTTGCTGATAAGCCTGACAACCTGAGTTCTATTTCCAAGACACACATGGTAGAAGGAAAGAATCAACTCCAGTTGTTATGTACATGCATGCTGCCACGTGCACGCACACATGCACAAATAAATAAACGCTGGACTCTCAGAATCTACCCCACTCTACCCTGGTAATAGAAAGGAGCATTCTGCATGGCTTGAACAGCCCGGTACAGCTTATTCTGTTGGATTTATTCAGTTTTCATAACTCACTTTGCTCACTAGGCCAGTGAGCAACCTTTGATTTTATTCTTCCTCTTATCTACTTCTTACTGTAAAACAGGGATAAAATATTTACCAGTCAGGCCCGAGATATATATATATATATATTTTCTAATATATCCTCAATATTTTTTAGTTTCAAGTATGTGTCCTTAACATTTTCTTCCCGTGACTACTGAGTGGGACATCACCGGGAGCAGAGGATTAAAGCTGTAAGAAACACTACACTTACCTGGCTGCCTCAGTCATTAGCCCTACAAATGCAAAGGCAGGTGAGCTTAGCATTACAGAATCATGGGTTTGTGCACCTGTGAGAACATGTGACTGGCTGCTGGCTGTGGAGGTGGTGGGGGTGGCAGAGGTGGCTGTGGAGGACCAGGCACTTGGGTTCGAACTGGCTGTTGAGTCATAGGAGGATTATACACAACTGGGTTTCCATCTGGGTTTATGAAGGGTTGACCTGAAACGTTGAAAAAAGAGGAAAAAGTTAATGTATGACAGGATTGAAAATAAAATCGTCACTACTGGATTTATAAAACACATCCATAAATCTCTTATGCACAATTCCAAACCTCTCAGTTTCTTAAGACAAAAAAATTTTTTGTCTTAAGAAGTACCACAGTGATTTGAAATAAAGCTATTAAGAACCTTTATCTCTTTCATCTAGTATAAATATTCAAATGTTACTTGTTATGGGGATGGGGTGCTGTTTCAGACCAGTCTGAGCTAAGTGGAAAATCAAGGCTCTTGAGGGACTAGAGAGAGATGGCTTAGCAGTTAGGAGGACTGGCTGCCCTTCCTGAGGACCCAAGTTGGAGCCTATCACCCATGCAGCAACTCACAACCATCTGTTAACTCTAGGTCCAGGGGATCTGACACCCTCTTCTGGTCCCTGTAGATACTGAAGCCATAAATGTATATGCAGGCAAAAACATTCAAACACTAGAAATGAAAGTAAACTTAAAAAAATATTTTCTGGAAAGTTCTGAGTTCCAAATCTCATTCTGCTCCAGGTATTCAACCACAGGACCATGGTTCAGCTACCATAACAAAGGCAAAGGGTCAACAACATCCAAAAAGACGCCCATCTCTGTCTAGCCTCCCCATGAACATCAGGGCTGGTGTACATTTCAGTTCAAACAGAAAATGCTTGACTCCAAGACATCGGGAAAGCATTCACAAATTTTCAAGGAGGTGGGCAGTAATCTAGGTTATAGGCCACACTGAATATGTCACTTCAAAAAGGCAGGCTGAAGCTGGGAAGTAGTGGTGCATGCTTTTAATCTCAGCACTCAGGAGGCCATGAGTCTACACAGTCTACAGAGCAAGTTCCAGGACAGCCAGGGCTACCCAGAGAAACCCTGTCTTGGAAAACTAAAACTAAACAAACAAAAGGTAGAGAATATAAATAGCTGACAACTTTAAATGTGTAATTATGAAATCAGTTTAACGGTAACAGATTATGCATAGGAAAATATTACATAAAAACCCGTGTACAGCTATGTATTTCAATTTCCTACTTTAATGGGGATTTCTCCTACGTAAAGTGCCAGTATAAAGGTCAGGGATGAAGAGTTTAAAGCATGAGCTGCCATGTAAGTGTCAGGAACTGAACCTGGGTTCTCAGAAAGAGAAGCCAGAGACTTTAAATGACAGAGTTATCTCTCTAGCTCTTTAGAAAATATTTTGCTTGTAATGAACACAGTAGGATCTGGACCAATACTCTATCAAACTATATATAGTTAAAAGTAAATGTGTAATAATATTAAGTGTCATTAGTTAATGTCAAGGACTAAGAATATATATTATCAATATCAATTTGTAAAAACTACCTTTTTTTTTTTTTAAAAAAAAAAAAGAAATGATGTTTTAGGTTTTCTTAAATAGAAAGTCATTTCCAAGCTGGATGGTGGCAGCACATGTCTTTAATCCCAGGGAAGACAGAGGTAGGTGTCTCTCTGAGTTCAAGGTCAGCCTGGTCTACACAGCAAGATTCATGACAGCCAGGAGTATACACAGAGAAACCCTGTCATGAACCACCACAAAGAAAGTAGTTACCATATTCTCAAGGACAGTGGAGGTTTGTTCTACTTGGTTCCTTTTTATAGCAGACATATTGTTTACCACAAAATAAAAATGTTATACCACATAAAGCTCTCGCAAAGGCAGTTGGTTCACTTTGATTGAATGAACTGCTGTTCAGTTATAGTCAAGCTCTTATTCAGTCTACACATCATAGATGGCACATGGGAAAACTGCTGTATAAGATGAATACAATTTTTAACACTTTGCAGCCTAAACATTTCTATTAAAGTTTTCAGGACAAAGACAACTGTTTGTCAAAATTAAAAAGTTAATAACATATGTACATTTAAACAATATATTTTTTAAAGTACCCCACTTCTTAGATATTTCCTGTTATGTCAACTACAATAAACTCTGTCTGGATACCCACCTGTTTGTGGGTTGATCAGAATACTGCCAGGTGGTATGCCAGTCGCTTCCAAGGGAAGCAAAAGGAAGCTAGTGCTTGGAGATGCACCTTGACCACTGAGGCCACCATCAAAGGAAAGAGAACTGTGATTGCTGGCTGCCGGGTAGATGACAGGTGCGCCATGAGAGGTCTGGCTAAGAGCTGAACCTGGGAGAGGCTGCTGGGTGTGGGAAAGAGAGCCTGTAGAGGACCCTACACTACCTGAAGACTCAGATCCTAGGGAAGAGTAATGGAAAATGTGGAATTAAAAAAGAAACTTCATATAAAGATACAAGTTTTAAACAACCTAATAATGCAATTCACATTATACAACATGCAGTTATAACATGATAGCAATGGCTACTATAATTTACTGCCTAGTGGTTCTTTTAAGCTTATGCTCCTAAATATAATTTTAATATAGCTAACAGCAGCACAGAAATTGTCAGAAAAATCATAATTAAAGCATGCAATTTACCAAGTTTATAGTAACCCAAGCCACAGACAGCCAAAGAAACATACTACCGACACTCTCAAAAGGACAGGATACATACATTTTAGCATTTAAATTAACATTTAGAAATATACAGATTACAAATTCTCCAGGAAAAAGAACTTAGCACAGCCAAATGCCTAAAACTGAATGTTTCAGAAACACTTATCTATAAGAACACAAAGATTAAGCATGGTGTGGGAAACAATAAAAATGATAAACTATCTTCTAAACAAAGCAACTGCCAAGTTTCACTAGAGAATTTCATGTCAGTTTATAACCAGATTCTTCCTATAGTATAAACTCAACTACTTTCCCCCTTGACCTAGTGACAGAAATAGAATGACAAATATTTCAAATATTTATGTTAACAGCAGCTTAAAATGTATTTCTAACTTCATCTAACTCCATGGCTGAGCTGACTGCTCTAGACTGGACAGTCTATCTCACATGGACTGAAGCTGTCACTAACTCTGAGATAAAGGCTTTAACGAGTGAATATTATACACTATACATACTGCCTTCTGAACAAAGCCTTTATTCTAAGTCATATTAAAATACACTAAACTCTATCACTTATCTTTTATCTTTTTTTCTGAGATAGGATTTCTTTGTGTAGCCCTAGTTGTCCTAGAACTCAGAGAACCTGCTGAGTATTAAGATTAAGAACATGCATCAACATGGGGGAGCATTATCATTTTTACCTACTAAAGAACTAAAACATTCCACTGTCTCTTATGATAAAACAACACAAGTTTTTTTTTCAATTCTATTTTTACTTATTATTATTATTTCTCTCTCTCTCTCTCTCTCTCTCTGTGTGTGTGTGTCTGTGTGTGTGTGTCTGTGTGTGTGTGTGTGTGTAAGTGTACTCATTGGCTGAGCAATCTGAGGGGCCTCAAGTTATTAAAAAAAATTTTTTAGGCCAGGTATAGTTCTGTGCATGCCTTCAGCTCTAGTATCTGGAAGGCAAAGGTAGAATCTTTGCACTCTAAATGACTTTCTCACCATATTTATTTTCCTTTGGTTATGATCAAATTGCAGTTTACACAGATAAATACACAAGTTTTAAAAACACACAAAAAATTTACTGATTTTAGCAGTATATTAAATCAGCTAAGACATTTTCAATAGATTTATACTTTAAGGTGGGAATGCAATTCAAAAACATTAGCAATGTAAAGCATTAAAATATTAAAAAACATTTTTGCCTTAATATACCTTCCAAATGTAGTTGTACAATACTCATTTTATGTTTAACCTAGTCCAAAAAGGCTAGAGAGAAATAGCCATTTCTGACTTCCATGCTTATTTTGAGATTAAAAAAACAGATACACAAAAACCCTAAGAGACACCTGGGATTCTGTATGCTCTGCTCCTTAGTGAAAATGAGAGAAGTTGCTATGACCAATGTATCTGAAGTACAGCAGCCAAAAGAACCAACAGATTCTTTAAATTTCTATTTATAGTAGTTGTAGGTGTACTATTTTTCTTTGGTTTTTAAAAGTTCCTTAAAATTTTCTCAAAATTTTATTTGTTTCTTATAGGGTAAGTCATGAAAAATGCAACCAATTCTGACAGCAGGCAATGTATCTAACATGCAATCCTAGGTGGGAAGCCATGCTTTCCAACCATAAATTAGCAATGAAGAATGTCTAGTCACCTCCCAGTCACTGGGCTGTCACATTAAGTTTATGTAGCAATGGATAAGGAGATGTACTTCAGCTTATACTTTTATTTCTAGATCAAAATGAATCCCAATGTCAGTATGGCAACCACTCCTCTGTTTGTGTCTACAGAGCTGAAGGTAACTTTACATTGTGGGATAATTAGAACCATGTGATGAGGAGCTAAGACTTCAGGCAAAGTACAATTCTAAGTAGACACTGATACCTGTTTTTGAAAGCCTGCCTATGCTTTTGCTGCTTCCAGAACTATCACCTCTTGTCAGGACTGAGATTCCGCTAAAGCTGCTGGCTTTGGTTACAGCGGGTTTCAGGTTTCGGAGGGAGCTGTCTGAATCTGTGCTGCTCCACGGTCGTGGCTCTGAGTATTTCAACTCATTTTCAGTGCTGCTCTGATGGCTGTTTGTTGATCGCCCTGAAGCATCTTTATTAACTCTGAAATTTAGAAATAAAACATTGAAAAGTTAATTGAGGGGGAGGGAGCAAGGGAGAGAAAAAAAACTAATTTTTTAAACATTGTCTGGAAAACATGTTTCTATACCTAAATATCTGGCGCCTCTGCTGGGTACCAAAAGTGTCCTCATCTTGGATTCTGTTGACATTTTAATAAAACATTTTAATTGTTATTAGCATAAATTGGATAATAAATGGAATAGATATTAATTTTTTCTTACCTTTTGTCAATAATGTAGTTTTCTTGGGAACATAGAGACTGGAAAGAAAAGGTAACAAGTTTGTCAAATTTACAATGTCATCTGTACACCTATGGTAACAATCAACAACAAAAGATCATATATAGTAACTTGAAGAGTATACTCCTAAAGGCTAGAGAGATGGCTTAGCTGCTAAAGGCCAGGTGTACAACTAAAAATATAAGAATATTCCTTACAAAGGATTCAATTTTTCATGGCTTGGAGATATTATGATTATTTTTAATAGACTTATCCTAGAAGTCAGGCAATTTTAGAATGAATTTGAAATTTCAATAGCCTTTAAAAAACGGATGACCTGTCTTATTAATTATATATTTAAGTTTGACAGATTCTAGCTAATTCATGAATATTTCATCAGTGGTGACTAAAGCTAATGAAGGGACTGGCAAGTTGGCAGGTAAAAGCACCTGATGCCAAGCCCAGAACCCTGAGTCCAAGCCCTATGATGCACATGGTAAAAGTTAGGAACCAACTTCTCAAAGTTGTCTTCTGACCTTTCTCAGACACATACATACATTCACAAATAATAAATGAGAAAACAAAAAATAAAGACTGATCTATCCACTGAACCACAAGTGAGTATTTCTATCTGTGGCAGTGGTAACAGAACATATGGATAAAGCAGGGAATAAACAGGCATTAAGGACTTATGGGCAGATTACGGCTGTGCCATCGATCTAAGTCAGGTAATGGTCACTTCTATATTTTATATATCAATGTTTCAATATCAATGTTTGTATTACTGCAACAGTCTTCTATAGAGTTTTGTAGTTACCAAATTTTGCCCTATCAACTCACTTTATAGAGCAGAAAGCAAAGCAAGCTCTCTACATTTCAATTCTCCCATCTTTCATGACTCCTTGATACCAGGGTCAGGAACACAACCATAACCAAGTGTTATGCTGGCTGTCATACCAGAGTCCCTTTTGACCACATACAAATACATGGCTCAAGATGCCTAAATATGGATTACATGGCCTTCTATAGTAAGACAAAACCAACCTGCACCTGAAGTTCAGCTACCTTACCAAAAGTTTAAGGCCAAGGCACCAAGTTCCTGAGTATTTCTCAGTCTAAAGCCCCCTTACTTTATGGCATTTGCTAGCTATGTTCTGACTACTCTAAAACATTGTTTTTTTTTTTGTTTGTTTGTTTTGTTTTTTGTTTTTTAAATTCATGTGGGCACTCTCCTGTGTCTTGTGATATTGGCAGGAAGGTTTTATTTTTATTTATTTTTTTGTAAAGATTCATTTATTTATATGAGTACACTGTAGCTATTTCAGACACACCGGAAGAGGGCATCAGATCTCATTACAGATGGTTGTGAGCCACCATGTGGTTGCTGGGAATTGAACTCAAGACCTCTGGAAGAGCAGTCAGTGCTCTTAACCACTGAGCCATCTCTCCAGCCGCCCCCCTTCACTTTTTATTGGATATTTTATTTATTTACATTTCAAATGTTATCCCCCTTCCCAGGTTCCCCTCCACAACTCCACTCCCCCCCTCAGTTGCCTTCCTCTATGAAGGTGCTCCACCATGTGCCCACCCACTCCTGCCTCAGCGCCCTAGCATTCAGTTATTTATACCTCAAGTTTTCCCTTCCCTGACAGCCTCTGCAAATACTGCTTGTCCGACTTGAACTTCCGGGCTCTCGGAAGCTTACTCTCCCATGCCCTTTCTAGTTAGTTTGTAGTGCTTCTCTCTCTGCTGTAACTCTATTACACCTTCACAGTCTCTGTGATTCACAGAACAACTAGTCAATGACAATATGCCATCTAGCTTATAAAACACTGAAGGAAACATTTCTCTAATATAGATTCTGAGTTCAGCAGACCTGGATTTAAAGTCCTTCTCAGCCATTTTCTAGGTCTATTTACTCTAGCTACTTCGCATAGCTTTCTAGTGCCTCAGTTTTCTTATCTGTGAAATATAAATATGATCACACTGACCAGAAAGGGTCATTTAGTAGATTATGGCGGTCCCTGTATATAGTCTTTAGTGTCCAGCATAGATAGCACTTATAATAATGCCCAATATTATTTATTACACAGTGTAAATTCTTAACCAATGGTCTAAATTTTGATATTATTTACTGTTTTGTTTTGCTTTCAAAAAAGGGAACACCTCTTTCTGTGTTAAAAGAATCATACATTATATTCATTTGCATTATAACCTTGAGAAGTACTAAGTGCTGCGAAGAACAGGTGTATTACCAATGTTGGTAAAGCCAAATATACATAAAATAACTAGTCATGCAGATGTCTCTAAATATCACCACTTATAAAGCAGATAATGACAATCTAAAAGAGCAACTATATGATACAAGTTACTAAGTTCACTACAAAGTAAAATTTAAATTAACAATGTTATAAAAACCCTGCATGTCACAAGCTTTAAAAAGGTTACACACATAGCATGTATGTGTCTGATTCCTTTGGTCCATCCACCTGTGTTCAATTTTGGTAAAACTTCACTCTCTTGTTCCAATGTACTACCAAATTCAGGTGAACAAAACACCTACTTCAAAAACATGACCTGCTGTGTATGGACCAATGTGGTTAACAATAACACAGGCTAGAGTACAGAACACACGAAGTCCTAAGGGTAAGTTGGCACATACATCTTGGGAAAATATTCGGTCTCTAGCTCTCTGGTATTCTTCTTCTCTTTCTTCTATGGATTTGCTTCTTCTGTCATCCTTTAAACGTATTCTCATCTAAAGAGGGAACAACAATTGATTATTAGGAAAATGAACTATTGGTACAGTTAAAGCTTGCACTTAAAATAATGTTTCATCTTTCTCAAGATTACCTGGCTATCATCTTTGTCAAAGCTAGAGTTATCCCTCTTAAGGATGTAACGCTTCTGAAAGTCTTCACCTCTATCATCCTTAATATGTTCATTAAATTTCTGATCAGGTCTAAAAAAAAAAAAGGAAAGAAGACAAAGGAACAACACATTTAGTGTAAAAGTGAAAATATATGCAAGGTAATAAAAGTATTAATTTATCAGTGCTGCTTAAGACACACCACCATTCTCTCACTTTCTCATTCAGAAACGCTATTCTACAAAGGCCTTATTAAAAATAGCATAGGCTTTTGACATCAGACTGTTTGGGTAGAAGTCTAGCTTTTTAACAACATACTGGCCTTAACAATATACATAAGTAATTTCTTTCTTCCTATTTTATCACATGAGATGGAAATTATATACTTTATCTACCCAGTAGGGTTTTTCTAAAGATGAAATGAAGCGGTGATCTAAGAGTCCTCAGTAGACATCTGTCAGTGTAGGAAACCCTGAGGAAACTGAACTCCAAGTGGCTAAAGCACCTGTGAAAAGTCAAGATGGAAGCACAAGGCTAAGCCACAGCTGGAGCCCAGGGCAGTCTTCTGTAAGGCTACCCCTTATCTGTTACAGGGACCATGAAAAGGGTAAGTACTGCATCACATAGTCATCATGCCTTAAAATGGCAGCAAGCAAGTCACATTCCACTAACTTCAAGTTTAGAAAATAACCTCTTATGCAGAGGTTAGCACTGGGATCTAGAGCAATGACTGTGGAGGTTAGTATATATTCTGCAGCACACTGGGGTTTTTGTTTTTTGTTTTTTTTCAGATTAGAAATGTTCCAAGTTTCACTAAGACCTACAATCAGATAGATGATTAAGGGCTGTAGACATTAAACTTATGTAAAAATGACCTCCAACAATATATTATCAACTCCAATAAGTCAATTCAATCAATATTCTGTGACGTATTACCATTTTACATTGGAATTACTCCTTTGAAATATATAACATTTAATACATCTAAAGAAAGTCTAATAGATTCTCTATAAAGTATATTTATATGTATACATATAAGCAATACTAGAATACCATGAACAAAATTTCAGTTCTTTGAGACAGTGTCTCACTGTGTAGCTCTGGCTAGCCCAGTACTTGCTCTGTAGACCAGGCTGGCCTTTTGCCCTTTAACTAAGAGGCTGCCTGCCTCTGTACCTGAGTGCTGGGATTAAAGGTGTGCAATACTATGCCTTGCAAGAAATTTTATTCATAAACCCAAGAATGACATTTCAGCAAACCAAGACTAAATATTTCATCATAAATAGAATCTAAACAACATGGATAAATACTTGTTCCAATCTAGTGAATAATTTTTTTTTCCTTTTGCAATAGGGTCTCATTGTGTAACACTGGCTGGTCTGAAACTTGCTATGTAGACCAGGCTGGTATCAAGCACAGAGATTCCTACTGCGTCTACCCACTAAGTCCTAGGATTAAACAGTATGTGCCACCACTCATCTCAATGATAGAAGTTACTAAAACACTGGAGCTGACTCCTGTAAGTTATACAAAAGATTTAAAGATGAAAATTATCTAAGCGAGATGAAGAAACTTGTACTGTAAAATGATGAATGAAACAGAGCAGATACTTTAAAAAAAAGGGGTGGGGGGAAACTGTGTCAAAGTAAAGGAGGAGAGAAGAGCACAATGCTTCATGACCAAAATGATGAGAAGTCTGCTTTCCTTGGGAGTTTGAAAGGTTTTATGTTTAGAACTGACCACGACAGTCTGCCACTTGTCACAGGATTGCTTCATTTACTTTTATTACCTGTAGTTGTAGCTATGTGAGATACTCTTGCTCTATAAGTGAACTCTACAGTTTAACCAAGGCCCTGGCAACTTTTCTAAGAACAGCTGGATTCCCACACAAAGTAATATTGGCAGGCATTTCAGCTAACCTTAAGACTGTCTTACCTCTTTCTTTTAAAGATGCCTGAATATACTGCCCTGCAATCGGCAACTTCCCGCTCCATTGAGACACCCCAGTGGACACTCGGTTGTTGACATCCACAACACCACTGGTTCAAGGCTGGAGCGGGTAATCTCCCTATGAGGAAAAGGTAAGTTTGTTTTTATTCAGTGTGGAGCAGATCTCTAAGGTTTTCTGATTTGCATATCCCAGAAGATATTAAGAATACAGTGTAACTCCAATGATCTGAAACAATTATAATTACATTAACCCATAATTTTTAAATGTCTCTGCTTAACTAAATTTTGACTACCTTTACAAACAGAACCCTTAAACTTTTCTGATATCATTGACAGAATTCAAATAACTGAGGTTACACTGTATTGAAAACCTTAGAGAGTTGTCAGTCAAAATGTTAGTCAAAATGCCTGCTAATGTTCATGTGTTTGGGCATCCAGCAGCTGTGAGTAATGTTGAAAGGTACTGGTTAAAGTGAGTACTGTTCTAGCCACTTTCAGTTTCGCCTACATCTTACTGGACAATATCCTATCCTACTTCCGTCATTATAGAGTTAGCTGAGAGAGGATTGACAAAAGATGCTTTTATAAGACTAATGAATAGACATGATGAAAATAAATCAGGTTTATATTTTCTAGTAGTTTATATTTTTTAATAATTATCAGAGATTTGTGAGAAATTTCTGTCAAAGGCACCTTATTAATTTTAGTTGTAAGAATAGTTATTTAAATTATGAAACACACCTATTTGGTTGACAAAGAGACTGTCTGAAATGGAAGAGCCTCAATTTTGCTTCAGCAAGCGATATGGCAGCTATACGAGCAAAGGCCATGATTACTGACAGGACAGATGAATTAAATATAACTATGTAGAATGAATGATACATGATACACAGACAAGACTCCGAGGCAAGCCTGACCTCAAGAAAGCAGGAAAACAATCAAGTGAAGAACATTATCTGTAGCACTTGAAACTGACATTACTTATTGCCTTAGGTTCTTTTCTACCATAAATGAAAATGACACAGAGAACACTTTTGCACCATGTGTGGTGGCACAGGCCTATAATCCCAGTCTCCAGGACAGTTATAATTCAAGGGATTGAGCACAGGTCCTTGAGCATTGCTAGACAAGTGTTATAGCACTGAGCTACATGCTCAGCTTTTAAACGCAATTGCTCTTAAAACAAAGGGTTCCTTCTAAGCATTAAACATTTTCCTCAACAAATCAGATACTGTCCAAGAAAGGAACACAGCAGTAAGGAAGTTACTAATACTAACCAGGAGTTCCAGTTTCTTCAGATTTGAGGTAGAAAAAGAAAGACAGACAGATAGAGAGACACACACAAACAAAACAGGATTTTGAAAATAATAATAAAGTAGTTGACTGAATGTGAAAGAGTGTCAAAACGTGTTTACTGCTTCTTTTTAAAAATTATTTAAACAAATTCCCTGAAGGTGGTCACAGATACCTAAATAATTTTAAAATTTCATTAAGAGTGGTTGTCAAACATGGCTGACAGCATGTTCTCCAAGATGCTGTTGCCATTCCTCAAACAAATCTTTCTTTATCTGAATCCAGGTCTGCATTTTTGCTCCTAATGAGATAAATGCACTTTTTGTCTCTATCGAATGAAGTTATCAGGCAAATTACTGTAGATGCCAAGGTGCTGTAGGAAGGCAAGTTATTAGTCCACAGACAACGTAACTCTGTCCACTTACATTCTTGTGTTGCTAGTTTTGTTCACTATGACAGACTTCCCACTCTGATCAACATTATGGTCTAATCCAAAGTAGGCAGCCACTCTGTGTAACAGCATCCTGTGGTAAGATGTCATTGGGGGAAACTTCTTACGTGGGGACCTGAAAGGAAAACAATTGCCAATTTATTAAGTCAAGGATAATTACAACGACAATCTCCTTTCTTGTTAAATGTGAGAACTTACTCATTATTACCAATGAAATCTAAAATTTCTTGTTCCAATTTCAGCAGCATCATTCTGTCCCTGAAAGAAAGTATGAAGACTCTTACATGTAAAACTTAGCATTGAAGTGCAATCCTAAATGTTAACAGGTTATGGGTTTATATAGCTAATTACCTCCATGAACACAACACATTCAGATATACCATACATACACTCAATGCTAGAGTATTTTATAAGAGAATGAAAGATCATTCTTTTCCAGTATAAATAGTCCAAATATTTTATCTTGAGCTCCACAGAAACAGTGTTCTAAAGAACACGAGACCCTATAAACAGTAATAAGTAATATTTCTAAGGAAATCCAATGCACTTACTCCTCAGCTGTTACTATCAGATTGAGAAAATTTCTCATAAAATGAAAATGAAGCAAAGACATTCACTAGCTATTGAATCAGTACTCAAATAAGTACTGGCATGTGCTCCTTTGGATACCTAGGCTCCTATCCAGGGCACTGAGGCCATAACAAGTCAACTGAATCATTCCTTTTGGTTCTTATACACTGAGAATATGGCTCTAGGGTTTTTCTCTACTCACTGTAGATTTCCTGTTCACCTGGGAAACAAAACAAAAGCCTCACAAAATCTTAAAGCTAGAAATAGTGTCACAGGTTGTTTTGTAAAGATATTAAATTCAAAAAAGCAAGGCCCAAGGAATTCTCTAAGATGAATACTACAGAACACAGCCTCCTAAATTTACACAAGAACTGGTAGCCTCTTTTTGGGTCACCTGAAAGCCTATGCACCAATATTGAGTTTGATCCTCCCATAAATCGCAAAAGAAGTCTCATAAAACAGAATAAAAACTTTAATCTATTCAACTATTTAACTACTTATAATATGTACAAAAAGAGAAACTATGCTTACAAAAGATTTCAAATCCAAAATTTTGTACATTTTAATGCAAATTCTAGTAATATCCAATTCTAGCCTCTGACCTGATTCTTTTTTGCTGTTTCTCATCTCACCAAATGGGACATCTGCTTATTTACAGTGGTATGACAGACTGAGAATTTTAGCTGACTACATCCTATGTGTTTGTGTGGGATGGAGGAGGCATGAAAGAGAGAATGTATACTATTCATGTTGATGTACATATATATACACATGGAGGTCCAAGCTGGGTTGTCTTTTGACGATTTTCTAACCCTTTTTTTTTTTTTTGGAGACAGGGTCTTTCACTGAACCTGAAGCTCTGATTTGCTTGGCTGGCTAGTGAGCCGTTAAGATTTACATCTAAATGTAGGTGATCATGTTTGTCTGTCAAGTACTTTACCAACTGAGCCATCTCTTCAGTTCCATTTGTTTCTCCTACTGATTTCTTATTTTTTTTTTTTTCCCTTCTTTTAAAGACAAGGTCCTATTGACTTGTCCAGGCTGGCCTTGAACTCAAGTTGTGATCCAGAAAATGCTTGAAGGCAGTTCGAGGCTAGGTTTTGGGCTGCAGCCTCTGTGAGGGCGGCCGGAGCGGCTGTCTCAGTTAAGATGAGGCTCTTGCTGCTTCTGCTGGTGGCGGCGTCGGCGGTGGTCCGCAGCGAGGCCTCTGCCAACCTGGGTGGCGTGCCCAGCAAGAGATTAAAGATGCAGTACGCCACGAGGCCACTGCTCAAGTTCCAGATTTGTGTATCCTGAGGGTACAGGTGGGTGTTTGAGGAGTACATGCGGGTTATTAGCCAGCGGTATCCAGACATCCGCATTGAAGGGAAGAACTATCTTCCTCAACCAATTTATAGACACATAGCATCTTTCCTGTCAGTCTTCAAACTAGTATTAATAGGCTTAATAATTGTTGGCAAAGATCCTTTTGCTTTTTTCGGCATGCAAGCTCCTAGCATCTGGCAGTGGGGCCAAGAAAATAAGGTTTATGCATTTATGATGGTTTTCTTTTTGAGCAACACGATTGAGAACCAGTGTATGTCAACAGGTGCATTTGAGATAACTTTAAATGATGTGCCAGTGTGGTCTAAGCTGGAAATTCCACATAGTTGACTAGGTCTTAAAACCTTGCTAATATGGTTGCCTACCACTTCAGTCTCCACATTCTGCAGAGCTTAACACTGGAGGGGCCTTTCTTCAAGTAGTGGACATTCCATTTGTGTTAGCTTTATGGCACATAGACAGACGTTCATAATTTCAGCCATGTGTACTTGACAGGTCGAACTATGAAGAACCCAATGTCAAATCCAACTTTCTCCGTGTTTGCCTTAGGTTGAATTTGTCTCCAAGTTAGTAGCTTTTACTGGCTTAGACATTCACACTCATCTCTTTTGTTTTATGCTTAGTCATATTTAAATCCAGAGTTTAATAGTCTACTAGACAGATAAATGAGGTGCATGAAAATAGAAATATATAAGGAAAAGAAGAAGATAAACTATTTATAACTTTATTATATTACTAACATTTCAAAATTTATTAGTTGCTTATAAATTGTATAGTTACAAAATGTCCGTGCTCTGTTAATCAGATGATCGTGGATGTATCACAGGCCGGCTAGTTTTACTGGAGTTTTCAACACAGTTGCCATTGTGGAAGGATTTTTGTACAAATAAAAAGTCGGTAAGACATGGCTTTACACCTCAGCGTGTCGGATATGGACACATGCTCTGAGAATGTGAACGGCATGGCCGCGCACTAGCATTAGTGATTAGGTGCTCAGCCAGCAGAGCTGTGTGAAACGGAGTGAGATCCAGTCACGGTTCATTCTTAATTCAGAGGTTTAGTAGTTTGGAATTTTGGTTGACTGGCACATTTTATCATTGTCATAACTTAAATAATTTCAGTTAAAATTTCTTAAACATGATTTGATATTCTAGGGCTTTTCTTTTTTTTTAAAAAAATGAGAGGAGGTAAAGAATTGTAAAGATTTGGGACTTCTTTGTGGCATTGTGAAAATAAATAAGCCAATGTGAAAGGAAAAAAAAAAAAAAAGAAGAAAATGCTTGAATTTCTGATTCTTCTGCCTCAGTCCCTGTTAAGTAGCTGATATTACAGACCGGCACCATTAGGCCCATATATTTTTTTGTTGTTTTGTTTTTAGAGTCTTGTTTTGTAATCCAGTCTACCTTCAAATTTTAGAGTCTCTTGCTCCTCTCACATGAATTCTGGGATTACAGGTACACACAACTGCGTCCTGCACCATCTCCTATGTAATTCTCCTCCTAGGTTAATTACTGCTGACAATTTTGTCTACCTTCTGCAGTTCCACAGCCACACTCCAGGATCTAAGCAATCAGGATTTCAATATTTTCTTTGTTCTGGTCTACCCTGTTCTATGTGGAGCACGCATAACAGTCTTTAAGAATACTAGGTAACCACTGCATTTCTTAGGTTTAATCTGTCAGAGGTTTGCCATTGCTCTTAGAATTAAAATTTTGTAAAATGCCTACAAAATAAACATGGGCCAGGTTTCATTTCCTGAGGAACTCACAAAATACGCATTATTCTAGATTACCTCTGTTCTACCTTGCTCCTAAGTACCTCTCGTTTTTTAAGTTGTTTGCCCAGAACATTTTTTATATTCTCTTAAATTCTTCTTTTGTTTAGTTATATACATATAGATTACATATAGTATATAAGTTCATAAGAGCTATGTTTTACAGAAAATAAACCTATTTCACATAAAGTATTTACATACCTTCTTCCACTAAATTTGGGGGTAAGGACAGAGGAGTTTTTTTCTTTCATAGAAATCACCTCATGAAACAAACTCATTTGCTTAACAATTAGATTTCTTTCTTTCTTTTTTAAGATTTATTTATTTATTATATATAAGTACACTGTAGCTGTCTTCAGACACACCAGAAGAGGGCATCAGATCCCATTACAGGTAGTTATGAGCCACAATGTGGGTGCTGGAATTTGAACTCAGGACCTCTGGAAGAGCAGTCAAGTGCTCTTAACCGCTGAGCCATCTCTCTAGCCCTAGATACTTTTCTTAATAAAAGAAAAACTAGGATTATTTATTTTATTGAGTGTTTTGCATGTATATCTGTGCACCTTGTGTATGTCTGGTACCTGTGGAGGACAGAAGTCATCAAATCCCATGGAATCGGATGTACGGGAAGGTTTGTTCTTAGGTGCTGAGTCATCTCATCTTTTCAGCCCCTACATCCTCTTTTTCACCTGAACTTTTGAGGTCAAATTACTTTGAGATGATTTGATTTTCAGTAATTTTTCCATTTTTACAAACTGTGTTACTAAAACTAGATAAAAATTATGAAGCAGCAGTTTGCTTAATAGAGTTCACAGTGCAGTTAAACTAGTTTTCTGTATATGAAATAAGCAGCCGATTGAAGACATTTAAAGTCAGGTTTTTCTCCCCTAAGCTGGTAACCTATGAATTGCAGATAATACTTGTATCATTATCATCTCTATCCATTATGTTAAATTAACTTTCTGCAATACTGGTAGAATGTACTAGAAAAATAAAAAACAACAACTTTCCTAAGGTCTTAGTTTACTCATTCTGCTTTCTATTCACTGTAGTAGTTCAAGATCCTAATATTTAAAATCTCGATATAAATAAAGTTATAAGTATTTTGGTACTGGATATAAGCTAAAAAAATAAACAAATATATGTAATCATTAAAGCCATAAAAACAAGGATTTCTATCAAAATAACATGAAACCACTTAGTTAAATGAAGGAGCAATAATCTGTGGGTTTGCAATGTTCTAGTCATTGTAATAAGAATAACTGTAGAGATAATATGGCAAATTCAACAAACAGAAAACAAAAGTGGTCCCTCTGGTTGTCCACAACTCAACCTGGTTGGACACACACACACACACACACACACACACACACACACACACAGATTTTTATTTTACATGTGTACGTGTGTGTGTGTGTGTGTGTGTGTGTGTACCCATGGAGGTCATAAGAGGATGTGGTATCCCCAGGACCTGGAGTTACAGGCATTTGTGAGCTGCTTGACACTGAACTTGGCTTCTCTAGAATAGGAGCAAGTGCTCTGAACAGCTGAGCATTCCCTAGCCCCTCCCTCTGGTTTTTACAGCAGCTAAA
The DNA here is from genome assembly GCF_963924665.1 of Micromys minutus. NCBI lineage: Eukaryota > Metazoa > Chordata > Mammalia > Rodentia > Muridae > Micromys > Micromys minutus. Next base: position 20,150,187 of record NC_137975.1, on the reverse strand, counting down.
CAAACTTCTTTACAATACTTGTTATACTTTAATTTAGTTTGTATCTCTAGCAGAGATAGTGAATACCATATGTCTTCCTCAGATTTACATATAATGTCAGTAAGTTTTGGTTCAATGAACTAATAAAATATCTTTCTACTGAGACTCAGAAATGAATTTAAAACAGGAGGTAGTCATGCAGAGCAGCCTGTCTTCTTGCTCACTTCATACTTATGGTCCTTCAGGACCCACCACTGCAATGAGACCACTCCTGAAAGTTGTTGTTATTTAATTTTTTTTTGAGATTGTAATATAAGTACATCACTTCCCCCTTCCCTTTACTCCGTCCAAACTTTCTCATACACTTATTCTTATTTTCTTTCAAATATGTAGCAAAAGAGACCATTTTTAATTTTGGTGGAATTCCTTCAGAGCTAAGTCAAGAATAGTAGACATAGCAAATCTTGAATAAGAACAAAAGCTGACAATAATGCTGGGGCAAATCTCAACAAAATTCCTGGAGAGACAAAAGTATGACTCACATTATTTCCCAGGCACTCCTTCTTAGAGACAGTCTTACCTTATTAGGATTACTGTTACCTAACTACCACACTGGAAAGCTCGTAACTAGAAGAAAGGATCTCATCCATGAGAAATTTCAACCCATGAAAGTGCTGGTGAGGTGTATTGTGGATAACCTCACAAGACCCCGCCAGAAAGTTTAAAACGAATCACCTCCTCTTCTGGGCAAAATGGATTTCACAATTCAAGTACTGACTCAAATGAGCTCTAGAAAGCTTTTGGTCAGAAGTTTCTACACTAAAGAAAGAAAAAGATTTACTTACACTGAGGGAGGAGATATGGTTCTTAAGATGGGAGTGTGTTATGGAAAAATATCCATGATTAAACCTATCTCTAAATCCCAATTTAGACTCTATAGATCTTGCTGAATTTATATTCCTAAAAACGCCTAAATAGGAATGATTTTCATACCATGACAACATGTATAATGCAAAGACAAATACATCTGTATTTAGTACAGGGATATCTTAATGCTAAAAAACTAAAGGTTACTGAAATATTCTTTCTAGCTGCAATCTTAATATTCAAACTCAGTAATAAAAAACATACATAGCAAGATTATGGTACTTTAGACACAATGTAAACCTTAGAAATTTAATTTTTACCTGGGATTGTTTTTTAATGTATTTACTAAAAATTCATGTAGATCTATGCCAGTTGAATCAGTGTATTCTTGACTGGAATCTAAAAAACAACAACACAAAAACCCAGTATAAAGTTGTTTGAACATAAATTCCTTTCCCTGTTGTACATTATGTATATTTTAAGTAAAATGAAATGTCCCATGAAGAAAAAAGACATAAATCAGGAAAATGGATTTTATGATGAAGGAAGAAGAACATTATATTTCAATGTGTATATATTTTTCATGACATGGGCTATTATAACTGCATGTACATATACACTCTAAAACATGTCTTTATGTCAGAATAAATTTATACTGAATTTTTAGATTCATTAGATCCACATGTACTCATCACCTTCTTAAGCTCAAACATGATACTTTAGATAAAAAATGAATTTTAATAGTTATTTCTAACTATAGCAAATGTGAACAGTCTAGTTCACATGAACGTATTAAAATAAAACAGTAATTTTGAAGGTAAAAATTTTATTTCTAAAATTATTAGTCTTGAAAATGTTACAAAGCTTTGCTTTCAAAGATTTCTCAAATACTAATGTCTATTTAGTCCCTTTATCCTTACAATACTGGTCAAATTAACAGGCCATAAATAGAGCATTTTTATTGAACTCAAATGTTCAATAGTAAGAGCCTTAAAACTTTTTGTGAAGACAAACATTCTAGGGCTTCCAGCTATATTCTTAACATGGAACCTGTTTTCTATATTGATAAAGAACCAGTGAGCAGTGATAGACTTTCTGGAGCCAATAACCACGATTTTGGCACTTGGATATGAGGGAAATCAATAAGAACTTTTATGATCATTTTCCTTAGTAACTCAGATTTATGTTACAATTTTGGTTGGAAAAATCTCAGCATTCTATATACGTAACCATGATATAGCAGATGAGTAAAAATTACATTATCCCTCCAGTCTACTGTATCATTTTCAATACAGATGTGACATGTGTTGTTCAAAGGGTAAAAAATTATTGATAAAGAAAATAAATTCTTATCTAAAAAATAAAAATAAATTACTAACCTCTTGATAACATTTTTCTGGGTAACTTATCACTGGCTTTTTCTTTATCTGTTTCATCTTTTGAGGGCTTTTCCTCTTTTTCAAATGATTGTGTTAACTGTATCTGAATTTTCTCCTGTTGGAAGGAAAAATTAGTTACTCAATGATAATAAAAGCTGATTCAATATTTAGTATTGGCACTTCCTAAGTAATTCAAAACTGGATGAAGGACTAAAAGGAGAAGAGATTTTCATTTAATCCAATTAAGGATTCTAAATTAGAAAGAAACTTAAGCCAGGTGTGATAGTACAGGCCTTTAATACCAACACTCACAGGCAGAGACAGGTGAAGAATCTGAGTGCAGAAACTTCAAGGCCAGCCTGTTCTACATAGTCAAACCCCATCTCAAAATGAACAAACAAACAAAGAAAACTTAAAATGTCTTGAGGAAAAAAAAAAAAAAAGCTTAAAACAGTATGTTCAGCTAGGCATGGTGGCACACACCTTTAACTAAACCCAGCAATCAGGAAGCAGAGGCAGGTGAATCTCTGAACTTTAGACCAGTCTGGTCTACATACAGTCCACCCAGGAACATAAGGAGATGCTGTCTCAAAACCAAAACCAAAACTACACCTAATATGTTTGTTTGAATTTATCATCAAGTAAAGCATATCTTCAAAACTGTTTTGGAGGATATAAATTTTTCCTCTTAGAGTTAAAAAAATTTATATATGTGAGTACACTGTTACTGTCTTCAGACACACCAGAAGAGGGCATCAGATCTCATTACAGATGGTTGTGAGCCACCATGTGGTTGCTGGGAATTGAACTCAGGACCTCTGGAAGAGCAGTCAGTGCTCTTAACCGCTGAGCCATCATCATCTCTCCAACCCCTCCTGTTACAGTCTAAGTGCATTTGTTTAGAAACACTCTAGAAGTCTGAACTCAGTTCTTCTTCACTTACTGTTCCAGTGGAGATACCAGTCATGACAACAGAAATGTGTTAGAATCAGGAAAACAACTAACAAAATTCAGTTTCTTTTTGAGATAGAGTCTAATGTATCCTAGGCTAGCTTTGAACTTGCTATATAGAAGAAAATGATTCTAAACATCTAACCTTGCCTCCATCTCCCAAGTGCTGGGATCACAAGTCTGCAATACTATACCTGATCCATGTGGTAGGAAGGATGAAACCCAGGGGTCTGTGCATGCTACAAGCACTCTATTGGCTGAGCTACATGCCTGGCCTGAACTTAAGTTTCTTGAGTATCCCATATAAGCATACTCCCTTTATTTTCTCGCAATACAAATAAAATATAAGTAGAAAAATGTTCAAAATCATGGCACCTGTTTCCTTACTCAAGAGTTATATATCACCGTGGCTCCTTCAATCACCACAGTAATATATAAAGTTGCTTAAGAAAGGTATCAAGTAAGTTTGTTTCTTCCTGATATAGAAGAACTATAAATTAGCCATCACGCCCAAGACCAAAACGGAGGATAGATAATCTTATGTTGAAAATAATATCATTTATATTAAAGCAATTTTAGAACCAGCATAGATTACTAGAAAATTAATTTATATATCCTGAAAGGCAAAGATCATATCAAGCTGTTTATTCAGGCAAAATTACAAGAAATATACAATAAACTTTAGGCCATTTAAACTAAAGATCAAAGTGTGGCCTATTTTTAGACTAAATTAGACTTTTGTTCATTACATAGCTTTTCTGGATAGTGGTTGGTAACCAGAGAATACAAATGCCAGGATTCCCAAACTTACTGCCAGCATAAGTTCTCTTAACTCTCCACCAACTTAAAACAATGGTCAGCAGAATTTCTGCTACATAGATAAAACAGTAAGATAATTAGCTGCTTTTTTAAAAATTCCATTGCATCTGAGTTGAAATTTCAGGGGTGGGGATATTGCTCAGTGGCATAATCATGCTCATACACCTTCAACCCTGACCATGGACTTCTCTACTAGGACTTTCTGTCTTCTGTGCTGCTTACCAAACATGGTAGTACTTACCAACCAGTATGTCATATTTCTGACTAAGCTGTTTCTGTTTCTAATTCATCCCATAGTTTTCAGATGTTTGTAAGTGACAATAGCATTAATTTTTAGTTCTCTTTCTTTGTAGCTTCTTACAACTCAAGTAGAAAGCCCATTGATAAAATCCATGTATCAGGAAAGACTCCACATTGAATTTTTAGACCTTGACTAAAAGGTACTTTCAATGACTAGTAGACTTAATGTCTAAATTCTTTCCTCTGAGACATAGGTATTAGTAGACATTAAATTATTTGATTAAGAGAAACTATATTTTAAAATGCTAGTAGAGAAGGCTGGTGACTGGTGTCTTTGTCATCTGCAGACCTTGTTTCCAGGACTTGAATAAAGAAAACCCATTCTGAATGCTGCAGGTTACAATGTTAACCTATCAATAACTGGAACACTGACACAGGAAGCCCAATTCCTTACCCATTACTATGAAAATTATAATATTTGTGATCAAGGTCATTTCCCTATTACAAACTCTTATCTCACACAAGTGACAACTCTCTTAAAACTGCCTCTTAACCTTTTTTATAACGAGTTTTACACCATATTAATTCATCAAAAATTAACATACCAAGCAGAAAAGTTGATTTATGTTTAAGAGGAAAACAGAAAACAACACAGTAAGTGGGGTAACTGAATTCTGACATAGCATCTTATTTAGCTGGTATAACTCCTCTTAAATTGTAAGTACATAATCTGTGATTAATACACACAAACACACGCACGAACACAGAGAGACCTGACATGTCTCATAGTAAATATTTTTTTAGAGAATTCCTACTTCATAGGGCGTGTGTGTGTGTGTGTGTGTGTGTGTGTGTGTGTGTGTGTAATATATCATAAGGCATCTCCCACCGCCCCCAACATTTTCTCATATAAGATAAAATGAGCGAAGAGTGACAGGAACCATGGCAGCTTTCCTCAGAAGAGACACGTCTCTCCGTGCCGATACACTCTCGGATGGCCATTTCCTCAACCTCACTGGATCATGAGTGGCGAGCTTGGGAGAGTACAGCATTTTACCAAGAAAATGAAGAGATGAATTTTCCAACACACACTATGAACAACCATATTCTTAATTGTGACTTATAGAAGAAATTTCCAAACCAGACAGTGGTGGTGCACACCTTAAATCCTAGCACTCAGGAGACAGAGGTTAAGTGGATCATGGAGTTTGAGGCTAGCATGGTCTACAGAATGAGTTCCAAGACCACCAGGGCTACACAGAGAAACCCTGTCTTAAAAAACAACAATAAAAAAACAAAAAGAAACACTTAAAATATTTTCTTTTATTATTTATTTTTTATGTATCTTGCCTGCATGTGCACCTCTATACCACTTGCATGTTTAGTGTTGTGGGGACGAAGGATCAGAGTCCTTAAAATTGAGGTTAAGGATGGTTGTGAGCTATTACATAGGTGCTAGGAATCAAATCTAAATTCTTTTCCAGGAAAACCAGCTAGTCCTCTTAACTTCCGAGCCACCTCTCCAGCCCGTATGAAAACTTTTAAAAATTACTATGTCAAAAACACCAATTTTGTTTATTCCCCTTTCAGAATATACCATATTTCAATAGGCTTACTAAAAACCAGCTATGTAATGCTTACAAAGCAACCACACTCTATAAACAAAGTACCCAGGGGTTTATGCAATAATATGCTATACATCTTCAGAGTATTTTGACTGTGCTAGAAAAATAGTACTGCCAAATACATTTAATTAAAGACATACATATGTATATTTTACATAGGTCTGGGGGGCACACAAATACATTTTGGACACCTGAACTATCAAAAAAATTGTAAAGATTATCATTACTTACAATCTATTTAAAAAATTTCCCTTTCTTGCATCAGGGAAATAAACTGTAGTGATATATAAAAGTAGGACATATTATAAGCATGCTACAACTAACTTTATTATCTATACCTCCTGAATGGTATCACGTAAACCATGGAATAAAGAAGGAAGAAAGAAAAAAGTGTTTTTGAGACAGGGCTCACTATTTAGCTGTGGTTGGTCTGGACGTGCTAAGTAGACCAGGATGGCCTACTCAAGGAGATCCACTTGCCTCTGTTTCCATGACGCTGGAGTTAAAGGTGCGTCCTACCATTCCTCTGACAGTTGTAAATTTAAAGTAGATGTACAAGTACAACATGTCAGATTTTTCTTTTTAAAAATGTTTTGTCATGGTTTCTTAAATAAGTTCTCTCTCTCTCTCTCTCTCTCTCTCTCTCTCTCTCTCTCTCTCTCTCTCTCTCTCTCTCTCTCTCAAGAAACATTAAGTTCCCCAAACCCTTCTTATAAAGAGAAGGCACTCTATAAACTAAAAGCCCCAGTTACCATACTTATGACCATCAGCAGAGCTGAAGACACTGTTCACAGTACCAGATAAAGGCCATCGGCAGTCAAGACTAACAAAGAGCAAAGCCAAAGCATCAAAAGAACAGGACTCCAAGTCTGTTTGCCTGAGTCTTACTATCTCCTGTCCTGTAAGAGCAGACAGAGTTAGAAGTATCAACTACTAAAGATTCATGCAAAAGGGACACCGGCTTTAGAGTGCAGTCAGGCTAACTGAAAAATTAAGCAGAATTTGGGGTAGTTTCCAGAGAATCAACAAGAACAAAACAAATTTCCAAATCTTACAATTAAAAGGGGGAATTATATCATAATTATAGCCATGGAAAGTACTTTAATATTGAATACTTTTGAATAATAACTTATAACTTTCTTAAAAGTCACAATCCTTCTTCTGAATAGTAATTTATAACTTTCTTAAAGTTACATTTCTAGGTAACCATATAATCTCAAAAGTTTTTCCAAATGAAGAATCTCTACTGTAAGCCTCAGAAGTAAAAAGTTTTCCTAATTTATCTGGAATTTTCTTAACAAGTATTATCAAATCAGTTTCATCCACTAGAAATAAAAGAATATATATACACTCAATTTTCATTGAACCATGTCAGAGAATATCTCCAGTTCCACCAAGTCTTCAAGTAATTTGTGCTTTGCTTTGTTGTTTTTACCTGGGTCTCCTGTGATATCTCTGCTGCAGGGGGTGGTGGAGATTCTTCACACACTGCAAGGCTCCGAACTAGCTTTAACTTTGAGCTTGACTAAAGAGAAGTATTTAAAATTAACGCTACATTTCATAAATTAGGGGATACTCAAAAGCCCCCTAGGAGTGTCTAAATTTCTTTTTAGTTTTTGCCACACATTAAAAAAGTAGATGAAATGTATAAGTTAGATATGATTAAATACCACTAAAACCCCTTAAAATTTAAAACAGTCGAACTTTTAAAAATTATTGCAATAGCAAGAATGGGAATAATTCCAATTTCAAATTCAACAAATGGTGAGAAAGCGATTTTTCTTTATAGTTTAAAAAAAAAAAAAAGAACAACAAAAACTCTCCAAGGATAATTAAAAGCAATGCACAAAAGCGACTAGGCAAGACAAAGAAACAAAACCAAAAAATCCCAAATAAAACAAAAGAAGCTTTCTGCCCCCAAACAAAAGATGAAGAAAACTAAACTGAATGTAGTGCTGTATGAAAACAAGATTCACCAAGCATGAAGGAAGGCCTTGGCATGCCAGCACACCAAATAGTTACTATACCTTAGACCTTTTTCCTGTCTGTCCAAAGGACTGCGGGGGCCGCTGAATACACAATAAGAAAAATTTTATTAAATTTCACATTCAAACAGAAAATTTGCTTCTTAATTTATACACCTAAACCACAGATTGTGCCAAACGAGGAAAGCTAAGATGGTTTGGAGAAAGAGCACTGATCCTTCCAGAAGCACAGTTGGAAAGTTACTAAGTCCTTCTGTGGATTGGCATTTTTCTTTAAATCAGCAAATTTCTGTGTTAAATGAATGCAATATTTTATAACAATATTTTTTAAACCAATGTTGGAGGTGGGTAAACTGGAAATACCAAACCAATTTCAATTAGCTGAAGTAAAAAAAAAAATTCAACTTCTCTACAGAAAATATTTGATTAGTAGAGTCAGAGACTGCACTGCTTTCCTCTCACCTGCTAAGCATTTTCAGCACCAGCAGCTTTAGTAACGAACACTACTCACTAGGTCTCTGTAAGATCACAAAGCGGAATGATAGAAAGGCAGACGTCCAGTAAAAGTGTCTAGCACAACTGTGACCACTAGCCCCATTGCTGGATAACTCACAGAAGCAACTAGCTATTGTCTGAGCTTGAGCCTACAGTGAGTGCCTTTAAACTCAGAACAGATTTTAAACTCTCTCCTGTGTCCTTTCTGTCATTTCAAATCAAGCTCCTCATAAGGCAGGAGCCAGACATCTATTCTCATTAGCAGTAGGGAGTCAATTCAACAAACACAATACAATACTTAGGCTACAAAGCTTCCCACTTTAAGAAAAGGGAGAGAGAGATTATGTATCCCAACATCCCAAGACTTCTATGTAAAGCCAATAGAAACATCAGCAGGAGCACGGAAATGGTAAAACCTCTATTTTGAGTATTAATGCCTCCAATGATTAAAATACTATAATCTTAGGTTTTTGATTCTAGATTACTGAGTGAAAAATAAAACCTAAAAGACAGAGAAAGTCACAACCCCCCCACCCCCATTGCTTATGGAGTCAAAAATGGGCTGAATACATTTACACAGGGGAGCACTGCCTAAGAGGACTCTGTGCATGTTGGTAGATTAATTTCAATTTGTTCTTCTCTTCACCTTGGCTAACTGGGCATTTTACTTTCTGTAAGTCACATCTGAGAATCAGAAATAAAGAAGGCATAGTTCCTTTCTGGTACAAAAGGATTTCAGAGTCCATATCAGCTACAAATTGCCCAAACTGAATCTTCGAGCCCCAGAATCTTAGCCCAGAAACCTACTTGCATACGCTTACATGACAGATTACATACAAATATGGGGGTGGGGGGGAGGAATTCTAAAAACAGTCCCGAGAATGAGTCTCTGTCCTTTTGCCGTTTAACCAAACACAAAGCTGGGCTCATCTATGAAAGGAATTTACAGAAGTAGCTAAACTCCAAGTCAGTTCATTCTAAGATACAGATTTAAAACTGACATGAGTCTACCTATCAAATGAGCCCCTTAAAAGCTGAGCTTTCTTTTCTTTGGTTGAGACAAAATGGGAAAGTCAGAAGGATTCAAAATCTTTTTTTTTTTTTTTTTGCTTTGAAGATAGGCCACTCAGGAGGCATGGGCTTTATACCAACATTGGGAATGAAGTCTGTTGAAAAAGCAATGCACTTGATGTCCGTTCTTTCGCAACCCTTACAAAAAGGATCACTGTAGCTAACACAGCCTTAAGCAGAAAACCTAGGTAAGCTCATCATGAAGAGTTAACTTTCTAAGTTTGTGTTGAACTGTTTTGCAGCAAGAGAAAACAAATATACCAATATATAAGTGCCAGAATGACATTATTATATAGGATTAATTCTTTTCATTTCAGATACACACTATATAATATATACAATTGACATATATACCTGCACACACACAGAGCAGAGAAAAAATTTTCTGCTTATAAAAGTAGATGGCCTTCATTTACATACATACAAATTTTTTTATGGTTCATTTGGAAACCAGACTTGACTTTAAGTCAAAATTATCCCAGTTTGACTTATAATCATTTTTAAAGTGGAATTTATTTGGAGAACACCTTTTATTTTTATTAGAACCTTATTATTTTGACAGTAAAAATGTAGTAACTCTTTTATGTTCCTTACTAGTAGTGTAAAGCACTAAATGAATTAGAATTTATAAAGGTGAAGGACAAACCTAAATTTCTTCTGTTTATACCAAAGAACAGACAGAAACTAGGTCAACAAATGGGTACAGAATACAGAACATTCTTAATGGATTCTTCCGTACTTAACTGATAGCACACTGGCAGAGACACCGGCTACTAGAGTTTGGAGAAAAACTGAAGAAGATCAGAGTAATCTTTATGGGTGGGTGTACTGTGTATTCTAGAGTAATTGCCAATCCAATTATTACTCAATTTAGAGGATTTCACAAAGAGAGTCATTTTTATTTATAATCAGTAATTATTATTGTTAGGTTTCAAGCCCGGGACAAAGGACATCAAAGTGGACCTGGCAGCTAGGATTTCTCCAAGCATCCCTCAGGTCCTACCTGCCAGAGCCCTCCTCCATGGCATACCCTGCTCCTTTCCTGAACTTTCTCCAGCCCAGTAACTGTGGTTCCCTTTCCCCAGATGTCTTTTATTAGATAATCCAACCATTTTGGTTATCCTACTCTCACTGGGTCTCCTGGCTGCTGCACCTTGTTCCTCTCTCTCTTCTCTCCATATGTCTAAGCTCAGGGTCATGTCCACTCTGGATTCTCCTAGATGTCCCAGCCTCTGGCTATATGCTCCCCTAAATCGATAATAAAATTTCTCTTTCACATACCTAGAAGTAGTCATGTCCTTTTAATTTCGTTTTCTTTTCATTCAATTAACAAACTGATATCTGAAACTTTTTGATACCATGCAGATTCCTAATTTGCACTGCAATTCTGTATAAATGCAATGATTAAATGTAATTATGTGGGGGCTGGAGAGGTGGCTCAGCGGTTAAGAGCACTGACTGTTCTTCCAGAGGTCCTGAGTTCGATTCCCAGAAACCACATGGTGGCTCACAACCATCTGTAATGGGATCAGATGTCCTCTTCTGGTGTGTCTGAAGGCAGCTACAGTGTATGCATATAAATAAAATAAATAAGTCTTAGAAAAAGCAATTATGTAAAAAAACAGAATAAATCTGGCACTTAGTTAAAGATGACAAAATGGCAGGTGAAAGCAATGCAGGCCTCCTGCCTCTGTTACAGTGAAATAAAGCAGTTCTTTCTTAAGTCAGAAGAACTGAAGAAAAGGACGTCAATAAATCAGCAGCTCAAACACAATCATCAATTTAAAGTTACTACTTAATATTTCAGCCACAGAAAAAGATGCTAAAATCCAAAGGTCTATTTCTGACCCTTAATCAAAATTCCCAGGGAAACTCCTAACTTCATACTTTATTATTCCAAATATTAAATGAAGGCAAAAAAGTACTTCATTAAAACAAATATAGAAAAATTATCCAGTGTAAAAAAACTACACTCAAGAAAGAACTGCTTAACAGCATATCTGGATATGACCCAAAGTCAACTGAAATCAAATTCTAAAATTAATTTTAAGTAATGAAGTATATTTTAGAAAATAAATTCTAAGTTTTAAAGTGTTTAACTTGTTTAGTGTTTATAAAAGTCAATAAAAGCAACAAATATAAATAGGCTTAAAAGACAAAAGTTATGTTGAAATAGAAATTTTGGAAAGATGTTAAGAAACAAGCCCTATCTTTAACTAAAGAAAAAAACAATAAAGAGAAATTTGAGTGCTGTGTAGCTTTGTTTAGCTTATTAAGTAACTGACAATAGTAATGATTACAAAGATAACTATAAACTGAAGACATAACTATTTCAAGGAATGTTTGAGGGGAAGGCTTTCATTTAGAAATAAGGGAGATTAAAGCCAGAGGCACCTGGAAGAGCCCACAGCAGAGGGACAAAGTAGTATCCTGAACAAAGTCAGAATGACCAAGCCATGAAAGGCAAACCAGAGAGCAACAGAGGCCTACAAAGAGTAAGTGATAAAGGATCATACTAGGTAGCCTATGCTAATCTTGAATGGCAAATATAGCCTAAGCTGACCTGGAATTCTATATCCTCCTGCTTCATACTTCTGATGTTGGCTGGTTTCCTAAGTTGCTCTTGACAGCCTTGTGAGATTACCATTATTTTGTTGTTGCCTACCTGTTCTCTCAATCCCCTTTGAAGTAAGGTGAGAAATAAGAAGTTATACCAACTACCTACTCTAATTGACGCATGTGGAAAAAAACATACACATCAGACAAAAATTTATGCAGCTTGAAAACAAAGGCCTATTGTAGTAGCCTACTGAACTATAATTATATCATCTCATGAAAGTATTAAAAATACTTTAAGTGCTAAAAGTGGTCTCTGAACCAACCCTAGATTCCTAAGGTAAACTAGTCTCTGCACCAGGCTCTAAACTCCTATATAATATGACCCTGAGCTAAAGGTTAACCATTAATCTCCCTGCTTCTGTAAACAATGCTTGATTGTTGCAGATGTCCAGAGCTGTTTTTCTGTATATGTCTTAATTGCCCTTAAAAACTCAAACCAAGATGTCACAAGGCTGTTTCCAGCTAATCTGCTTAAGTCAGTCTGCTTTGATGGTTGATTTATTCAGGCATCTAGGGAGTTTTTCCTTTAAGGTACTCCATAACACTATGTGTTAATAAAAACCAGCTCTCCTTTACCCCAGTAACAGTTACTAACAAAATGTGGATATAGCCACCCTACTACTGATAAACAGTTCATGTTGGGGAATAGGACTGGGGAGACAATGCTTGTTCTTTCCAAAATGTAGTATACATTGTGTATATATAAAAATTTCAGGCTGTATCTTAAAAGTACAAAAGATAAATGAATGTTTAGTAGTGGGTTATAGTTAGTAACTTCAGACTAAGTTAAAAGATAAATGCACATTATTAATCCTTGTTAAGACAGGTCTCACTACACAGCTTAGACTGATTTCATAGTGATCATCTTAAGATACAGTAATCTGAGTTAATCATTAATTGACCATAAGAACGTACATCAGAAAAGAACTGCATTTAATAATTGCACTGAAGTCATTTTTTTCATTAAAAAAGTTATGTATATGTATGTTTTGCCTGTATGGCTGTCTGTGTATTTCTATGTACCATGTGAATGCCTGATACCTATAGAGGCTAGAAAGGGTGCTAAATGTCCTGGAACCGGAGTTATGGACGGTTGTGACCCACCATGTGGGTACTGAGAAGGGAAGCTCAGTTCTCTAAAAAAGTGGCAACTGCCATCTTTCCAGCCTGAATTCTTATTATTTTAATCAGAAACACAAAGGCTCTCTGCAAACCATCTTTAATGCAATCACTGCTAATGAGCATATTGATTAGAGAAGGCATTTTTGTTTTTAAAAGTTTAATTAAAAATGGTGGAGGAAAATTTCTAATTTCTTAGAAAATTACCATTTAAGATAGGCATGGTGGCACAGATCTGTAACGGCAGCACTTAGAGAAGAGAAAGAAAGGTCAGGAACTGAAGGGTAGCCAGGGCCACGGTGAATTCAAGCCTAACTTAGGCTACAAGAGATGCTATCTTAAAGTGAGGGGGGTGCAGAGGGGAAAGGAGGAAGAGAGAAAGGGAGGGAAGAAGAGTGGGGGAGAAGGGAGAAAGATAGAAAACATATACCCTTTGATTATACTTAATCACTGGAAAATACTTTACAAATTTTATGAGTGAATGAACAAACAGAAGAATGAGATGCCCTTAAAGAAACTTTCTTTACTTTTCAATAAAAGAAATAAAATGAAACTGTAACCTTTGCCAAGTGGCCTTCAAGGTCTATTTTTCTTTGGTATGCTATGGTTTTACATTTTTTATTGAAACAGGGCATCAGTATAAGCCCAGTTTGACATAGAACTTACTACCTTCCTACATCAGCCTCCCACATGCTGGCATGACAGGCACAGGCAACCTCGATTGGGTATTTGACGAATGACAAAAAAGAGCTGGCAAGGTTCCTTGGTGGAGAAAGGTGTTTTGAAAGTCTGGCTACCTAAGTTTGATGCCCAGAGAAAAAAGGAAGGCGAGAACAAAGACTAAACTATTGTCCTCTGAACTACATAAGTGAGTATTCCACATATGTCCACCTTGGACACATATACAAAAGTTAGACCATTTTTTATGTTACAGTATTCTCTCAAAGACGGATTCCTTATTCATAAGTATGATAAGGACCTCTGTGTGTCTGTGTGTGTGTGTACTGCATGTGCACACAACTGTGAATATCAACAGTGAATGTCAGGTGTCTTGCTCTATACTTTGCACTTTTTGAGTCAGTCTCCCAATGAACTGACTAAACTGGTGGCCAGCACTCTGGATGGGTTTTCTGTTCTACTTCCACACTGCCTAAGCACCACATGCCTCCACATGTGGCTTTTACAATGGTGCTGAAGACATGACCCCGGGTCCTCATGTTTATATAGGAAACACTTAACCAATTGAACAATCTCCCCAGTTTCTGATGGTTGATCTTAGTTTTCAACTTTAATGGTGTAGATCCTCAGGATGTTAGTAAGGCATACACCTCTAGGAGTGTCTAGGACTTAGATTATAAGGGCTCTGTACTAACCAATGTCAGTCTACCGATGGACATAACACTAAAACAATCTGTCCAGAAGTAGTGAACTCTGGAAGGTGGAGTCTAGTTGGAGGAAGTGGGTTTGTGAGATATGTGTCTGGAGGTTATTATCTTGGTCAATGCTTTAAGTTAATTCCTTTCTGCTGATAATGAGGTGAAAAGGCTTTCCATTGCTAAAGTTTTTTCTCTCTATTTCTGCTTTGCTATAGGCCTCAAGTCATTGGAGCCAGCCAAGATGGGCTGAAAACTCTTGAGATTTGAGCTTCAGTCACTGTTTGCTCATTTAAGTTGTTGTTTTAAAGGTATCGCCAAAGCCAGGAAAGGCTAACACACTATTAAGCTAAATGCTTAATAGTGAGGCATTTATGTTAAAGACATTAGGATAAGTTTCAGTGGTAGGTTTCAAATTAACACAAACTCTTTCCTATCTGACAGACAGGATCCAAGTGTTCTTCCTTTAGGCAGGAATTATTTGTATGTGCTGTCAAAAAATAGTGAAAAGAGGTTTTCAGATATCAGCCTAGATCCAAGCTTCTTGGTGCACTTATCTGTTGAAACATTCTGCCTGGGACGCCTGAGCAGCCACATAACTCACCTAGCTACATTGAAAATGCAATACAGAAAATCATGTGAATGTACACCTCAGGTCCGGCCATTTTCTCAAACCCAAGTATCTTTGCCTGGAATTAAAAGCCTTCTAAATGGTCAGTCATAAAATGTCATGCATACACAGCAACAAAAGTATCAAGGAACTTCTACCCCTTTCCCACAAACCTCTTTACTCGGAAATGGCTGATGAATTGACAAACCTCTAGAGGGCTGTTTCTGTCAGTAGGTCTCCTGCATCTTTGAATACTCTATTCTCTCTCATCTAAGAGCTGTTAACAATTACAGCACTAATAATGAAGGAGGAGGGTGAAATGAAAAGGTAGAAAACCAACAAAACATACTGGCTACACACAAATTTAAAGAATCACATCATGTGAGATATATAGGAAAATCAAAGACCTTAAACGCAGCAAGCTGTCCTGGTAACTAAAAAGCAACCTAGCAAATGTGTAGCAAAGGGTCAACTTCCCTTTTAGAATTGTGACAAGTGGCAGGGCAGTGGTGGCACAAACCTTTAATCCCAGGAGGCAGAGGCAGGCAGTTCCCTGAGATCAAGGCCAGCCTGGTCTACAGAGAGAGAACTCTAGGATAGCCAGGGCTACACAGGGAAACCCTGTTTCGAAAAATAAAAACAAACAAAAAGGAATTGTGAAAAGTGAGTTCCTTGTAAAAATAAGCACACTCATACAATGAATTATAAGGTATTTGTAGCCATGGAAAAAAACCTCTGTTTACCTGCAAATCAATATTGTTGTCAATACAATGTTCATTCTTCTCTGCCGAAATCTTCCCATAGGTTTCTGATTTGATAAGATTTTCAACTCTGGTTGTATCTCTCATTTCTGCCTCCAAATCCTTCATTGTTTCAGTTTCATCTTTTATAATAACAATATCAGACATCCTCATTAGCAAAGGTTATTTTAGAATTCTAGAGGGAACTTGAAGCCTTGAAAAGAGAAAAGTAATCTCAATTTAGTTTGAAACATTCTTCACATTCAGTTTCTGTATAATATTAACTAAGTGACTTCTATCTTTCAAGAATAATGCTGAATGCACAAAAGCAAAATCTCTGCCTCTAAGATCTATAATATGATACATGTTTCTTAAAATATCATAACACAGTGAGAAGAGACATAAACTAGATCAAGATGAGAAGTGATGGCTAAATAAACGTAGATGTCATTGAAGTATTCTTCTCTAAAGAAACACAATGAACATTATTCCTCCCTGTACTCGGAGTATTCACTATAGTCATACAGTCAATGTATTTTCCTGGCACAGTTTACATCTAGATTCCTAAAATTCCAAGCTTTAAAAATTGTTCTGATTTAATTTAAGAAAAAAAAAAAAAGCACAACATTCTATACGAGTCTGGGTTAACAATACTGTTTTACAATATAAATAAAACATTAAAGTCTCCTGACTCAACTGATTCAATGCCAAACAACAAATTTAATCACACACATTAGAAAATGAATTTCCTAAGAGATCAAACACAGACCTTAGTATAGTCCATGTAACTAGTGAATCTAAGAAAATGACAGAAATATCATCACAGCTATCAGGAACAGGAATGTATGAGAGACTAAGCTAAAGCTAGAGGTAGACATACATAGTAAGTGGGTCAAGCAGGCATGGAAACCACTACCACAAAAATCAAAGAATGCTTGATATCTGAATAAAATTCTTCCAACTTTTCTGAGCTTCTGACAATTTCTATAAAGAGTCACGATGAAACGTATCTGTTCTAAACAAGCAAAAGCTTTTAAAAAATACAATAGCTTTACAGTTAATTTAAAAATAAAACAAAACCACATTTAGGCTGGGTGGCAGTCCAGCAACTGTGAGAGGGTAGGGATAACTCACAAGGGACCTGAAGTAAATGAAGTTTGGCAATACTCTGGAGTATGTATGCAAGCATGCAAGAATGCATGCATGTAAGGAAGGAAGCAAGCAAGCAGAATGCCTTCGGTAATTTGATCACGAACCAGAAGTTCATTGGCTCATTCTGAAAACAGTTCAGGTTGCAAAGCAGAGAGGGAAGATATTTAGGCTCTTTCATTATCTTATGGATGAACTGTAAAGAAAATAGGCTACCCAAAGAAATAGAAGATTACCCGATGTGTTCTACGGATCTGAGATTGTGGTGTTCCACAAAAATAAAATAAAATAACCCAAGGCTCCTTTTCACAGCTGTCAGCCAGGATGTCAATTGTATTGAACCAGCAGTAATCTGGCGGGAGGAGTCCCATGTCCTTGTCACCACTGCAGATTCCTGGGCTGAAATGGACTGTCTTGGATCAAATGTATCATACCTTTCAGTGGCCTAAAATAAAAACAAACAAGAAACATTAACACAACCAAACAAAAATCAGGACAGAAAAATTACTCCACAGTAATTTAGAAATTTAAAAAACTATTATTGATGGTATTATTATTATTATTCTGAGATGCATTAGTTGTATAAACCAAAAGGAACCTCCTGAGCCTACAGAGCTGATCTAAAAGGCAGAGAAAGGAGAGAAGAGGAAGGAACAGGTATCAATATGGATTATGGCAGTTCTACTTCGTGAATCACTCAATCTCCAAGAACTATGGTTTCTCTTAGAGCTATATCTATGGATTTAAGATTGTAATTCTGAATAATAATCATATATCCTGGAGTTTTAAAAGAACATTTTCAAAGAAATTCCATGTGTCTGCTAGAAGAAAATGTATGTAAAGAGTAGAATAGTTTAGTGACATCCATAAAAACCAATGCCCAAATTCTCAACTAAAGACATTTAAAAGTTATTTACTGTAGTGGTGGTGGTAAGTACCAGAGCATACGCATGTGGAGACCAGAGGATAATTTGCAGCAGTAGTTTCTCTCTTTTCTCCATGAGGGTTCCAGGGATTTGAACTCAGGTTGTTAGGCTTGCTGCCTTTAGTATGAGAGATATGTCATCAGCCCTCCCAATCTGTATTTTTAAAGTCAGTTTTATTTTGCTTGATGCAAGTGAAAGTTATAAGGCAAGTAGAGAACACTGAAAGGATCACATGGTTCTTCCAATTTCTGTTGAGAGTTGTACTGTCGATAAACATAATATAAATTTAGGTAAAACAACTGAGCACAATGAAATTCAATGCTAAAAGCACCAATGGCAATATAGCTGTCCATATGGCTGATAGAACATTTCTGCTTTAAAATAGAAGGATTTATGCAAATCAAAATTATCATAAGATTTCATCTTATATCAGCCAGAATAGCCAAGATCAATAAAACAAACGACAGCTACTGCTAGCAAGAATGTAGGATAAGTGCAATGCTCATCCACTGACAGTAGGGATGAAAATTTGTACAGTCACTATGGAAGTCATGTAGCAGTTCCTCAGGAGTCTGGGAATAGAGCTATGTCAAGAAAAATTTATACCACCTTTGGAATATACCCGAAGGATTGGACATCCTTCCTCTACAGAGACACTTGCTCATCATGTTCACTGGTGCTCTATCCATTCATGATAGCATAGACAACCATCAGCAAATACATGGATAAAGAAAATGTGGTATATTTACGCAATAGAATAATGGAATAAAATTCAACATAGACATAGAAAAAGAAATATGGAATTTGTTCTTTATATGTGGATGCTGGTTCTTAGTCTTCAACAGGCAGGCTGCAATCCATATAACCACAGAGGTTAGGTAAAGGTCTAGGTGGGAAAGGAGGCCCTCCCAAGGAAGGGGAAATAGAATATATAGTTATGGAAAGACAGAACAGACTAGAACAAGAGAATTAAATGGAAAGAGGGAGAGAAGAAGGGGTTTGGAAGAGAATATGGGGAGGGACAATTAACAGTAAGGCCCATTTAAAAGGTTGTATGAAAACCCACTACTGTAGAAGCTTGAAATATATACATATATGAAAGAAATCTAAGGAGTCACCACTCCAACTAGATACCTTTTGCCACCAAGTGAAACTTCCAATGCCAGAAATGGCTTACATCTAATTAAGTTGTTGGTCAAAAGGGGCCCTACATAAAAATCCCCAAACAATCCAAGCTACTTGCCAAGGTTGCTCTCCACAAATCGACGGCAAGGCTCTATCATTGAAGACAATATTTACATATTTCATTGAACATGGATAAGTTGAGCTAGTGCCTAACTAGAGTCTTCACCCCTACTGACTAGTATTCCTGGTACTAGAAGTTACTCTGAGGACAAGGACTCCAACCCAGCTACAAACCCTGTAACGTACAATAGTGACGGATTTGCGTGATACGGTAGTGTAATAGTGGTGCAAATATGGGAGTAACCACTACTCTCTAATTAGATTTAAAGTCCACTCCACAAGAAGGAACTCATGTAAGACCCTACTCAGATGGTCAAGATAGACTAGATAGACCTAAGACTAGATAGGCCATTTAAAAAAAGACATACCCAGGCTAGAGAGAGATGGCTTAGCGCTTAGGAACACTGACTGCTCTTCCAGAGGTCCTGAGTTCAATCCCATATGGTGGCTCACAATCATATGTAATGGAATCTGATGCCCTCTTCTGGTGTGTCTGAAGACAGCTACAGTGTACTCATATATATTAAATAATAATAAAAAAAAACTCTCTAAAAAACAAAATCCAAACCAATCAACCAACCAACCGACAAAACAAAAAAAACCCCAAAACAAAAAACAAACAAAAACCCATACCCTGATTTCCAGAATATTCCAGAAAATAAGCCTAGAACCTGTGGATTCTGTGCATCAGGAATGGGTGAAAGAGGTTGCTAACCTGGAGGTAGGCTTCTTCTAAGAGCCTATCACTGTGAAGTTTCTAAGTGAACACTGAAATTTACAGTAGAGGGATGGAGAGATATTTCAGGAGTTAAAAAGCACTTATTGCCCTTGCAGAGAACTAGGGTTCAGTTCCCAACACCCACACTATGGCTCACAGCCTGCTGGAATTTCAGTTCCATAGAGTTCCAGAACCTTCTTCTTACTTCTGCCAGCATCAGACATATACATGGTGCATGTGCATGCATGAAGGCAAAACACTTATATACATGAAACACCAACAAATAAAGCAACCAGTTTGGTTTGGGCAGTCTGCTACTGTGGCTACTTCTCTTGTAAGCCTTTTATTATTTTCTGCCATTGTAACATATATTTTAGCTTTACATTAAAAAAAAAAGTCCTTACAGAAAAGGGAGCAAAATAAAATACTATGATAAGACTTTGCTATCCTTTGTCTTATTAAATGACGTAAAATGAACCTTCTCTTTTGTTTCATACTTACAGGGTACACCGAGTGTCTTGAAATTAAAATTTCTTTTTTA
Organism: Micromys minutus; assembly: GCF_963924665.1. Lineage (NCBI taxonomy): Eukaryota > Metazoa > Chordata > Mammalia > Rodentia > Muridae > Micromys > Micromys minutus. The sequence goes on along the minus strand of NC_137975.1, from coordinate 20,129,736 downwards.
ATTCCTTAGAGTTGACTTACCTCAACACAATCTTTCTTGTCACCATGGTTCAATAACCTTCAAAAGTCTTACAAACAAAATCCTGAGATGCCTTTCTAACGTATTTGTCAGGGCCAATGAAATTCCTTTCAGGCTATTGGAACGCTAGTTACCATTTGCCAAAAAGTTGTTCTTATCTCTAACAAAAGGGACAAATGGCTCTTCTATTAATACACACCTGTGGTAACCATTAGCATGTCAAGGTCCATGCCAAGCTACAGGCTCCCTCAGTACACTTCAAAGCTTCTCATCCCAGCTATCAGGTTTCCTTTCTCCCAGGTATCCCTTCCCCCATTCCCTTATAAAGCTGAAGATGTTTCACCCTGTTACTTCTCACTGCTTTCCAGAGAAGCAGCCTTGGCAGTTGCAAAAAAACTTTTCCCATACAGAGCAGCTAATCTGGTTTCTCTACTGTGCTCATCTCATTAGGAGAGTCAAATCAGCAGCCTGGTTTTCTTAGGAGGCTGGGCCTCATGGAAGGGAAACCAATTATGCCCCACCTGGAGGTTTTGGCACCAAAAGTATAAAGAGGTATGGTTGGGGGGAAGTTTTCTTTTGTGGATATAAAAAAGGGTGGGGGGAACAGCCAGAAGCATTTGGAAGAGTCCAGAGCAAGTGGAAAAAGTAGTAGAATAAACATGGCCTGAAGAAGAGTAGATTGGGTCATGAGAGGAGGAGGAGGGAGAGGAAGGGGGGAGAGGGAGAGAGAAAGACAGACAGACAGAGACAGACAAATGAGAAAGGACAAATGACCAAAATGGCAGGGTTATTTAGGACTAAGAAGCTGGAGGAAGGGAAGGCTATAAACTGGAGTTTAGGGTAGAGACAGGGTGTGAAGAGCCAGGATACCAGCCTGGACTCTGCAATGTTGAAAGCCTAGAGGCCAGCAAGCACTTTGGCATACTAATTAGCAGCACAGACAGTCAGTAGGTTTCTTTTTGGACCTGACAATATTAACATAGCTGACCTGTCAAGAACATATTATATATTATAAAACACAGAGAAGAAACATATTTTCAACCTGTATTTTTGAGACTGAGTGTCTGTACTCCTGCCAAGTGTGGGACTAAAGCTGTGCAATTCTACCACCCAGCTGAAAAAAACAACACCTTTTGATTTCTGTTCAATTAACATTATTGATGTTAATTAATGTTATTTCGTATCAATAATCAAATTATTATTACTGTATCTCGGTATGCATCTTTTGTCATGGAAATGATCCTGCAGTTTTTACTGTAACCCTGGTGTTACAACAAAGTCAGAAGAATGATGCATGGTGAGCAACGCCTTGGGCAACTGTGAGAGAGGCTCCAGGAAAAAAAAAAAAAAAAAAAAAACAGCAGAGGGTCTTCTACCTCAGGTACATTTTGTTTCTTGGATTGTTCTTGGACATATTTTGTACTTCCTGTGACAAACATTTACATTCAATTTACAAGACATGTTTATTCTTGTTGGATGACAGACCATAGCTATAAAATCCAATCTGGTCAGTGTATCCTGAATATAGATAGCTTCTTCTGTCTTGCTTTTGTGTTTTCCTGGGTAATTGTGTTTAAATTAGTCTGTCATTAAAAAGTTCTGGGAAAGGGCTGCTCTGTTAATATTTAGTATGTGCTTACTGACATTCATTTCCATGTTTTTTCTGATCATGTTTTTCTGAACTCAACATTTACATAAAAGTACCCTGAAACTGATAAAAAGTTGTCTACATTATAGCATGAGACTGCTGACCTCTTCTTTCAAGCCCTCTCAGATGTCAGGTCTCATAGACAAAGATCTGCATAGGTTGGCAAAAGTTGTCAGCCTGGTAGATGAGTAATGTTGGTTTTAAAATGAAAGAAGGGGCAGGAGAGATAACTCAGTGGTTAAGAGAACTTGATACTTTTGTAGAGGATCACAGTTCAGTTCTTAGCACCCAAGTCTTGTGGTTCACAAAAACTAGTAACTCTTGCTCTAGAGGACACAACACCCTTGTTTAAAAACAAACAAAACTATAGAGTACATTTTATTCCCACTGTTTAAAAATAAAGAGGGCCAGAGGTATTAAAATGTAATTCCAGTGAGGTCCAAACTAGATAATAGTTGTACAAAGATACTATGATGTAAAGTACTTTACATGTAAAACATTCTGCTTTGTGAATATATAAAGTATAAAGATTTGTTTCTTCCCTTCAAACCACATTTGTAATGGAAACACCTGTTCAAACATAAATATTAACATCACTATATTAATAAGTAAGGAGGCAGTAAAAACCACAGAATTTAGGTAAGTTCAAAGCTGTCATGGCCATCTCTAGGGAAGCAGAAAAGCAAATGGCAGGGAAAGCCTTGCTGATCTCAAAAGAGAGTAGGTAAGCCCGAGGGGGATATAACTAGAATAGCTAGGAGATTTTAGGGTAGGAGGTTAGGGGGCCAGAGCAGCCCTGGGGTTTTGGAATTTGTTACAGGTGTTAAAAGGGGTAAGGAGCTTGGAAATCAGCATGGGCTTTGCTATGTATCAGACGTTTATGCTAATAGAAAACTAGATAACCCATTTTCTTGTAGGGAGAAGTGATTTTTTTCTTGACACACATCACACAGGTTTCTGAGGAATGCTCAATTTTGTCTACCCAGCTGTAATCCTGTTTACCTTGTCAGAGTCTAGCTGAAGATGAGCCCAGGCTGTAATTTAAAATACTGCCAGTGGCACAGCCATTTTGGACCTAACAATATTCTCTTAAATTTTGTTTTAAAGATTATTTTATGTGTATGAGAATTTTGCCTGAATGTATGTTTGTACACCACATGGTGCTAGCAGACACCTGAAGAGTATGCTGGGTCCCCTAGATTGGGATTACAGACTATGTTGAGCTGCCATGTGAGTGTTGAATTAGACTGAACTTGAATCCCTTCAAAGAGCAGCCAGTGCTACTAACTGGGGAGTTATCTTTCCAGTCCTGACCTTACATTCTCAGTGAGTTTTTACTTTTCTTCAAGATGTGATTTTTATTTTCTTCAGAGAACTTCCTTTGGCACACTTTTGTTAAGGTGTGTACAATAAGATGATTGAAATATGTACTGAAATAATAATCATCTCCTAATAGTTACGTACTATTCAGTAGGCACTATTCCATAGTCTTGATGTCATTATCTCCATTTTACAGGTTTACTGTACCATACTTACTTCACTTTACATTTTATTGAGCCACAAATAATTAAGCAGCTTTCTCAAAGCTGCATGGCTAAGGATCTGAACTTAGGTTTAAGTTATTAGTTACCAGCCTCCTTGCTACTAGCCTCTCTACACTGCACACATAAGAGAATAGGTTAATTTAACAGAAAGTGAGTGGGGAAAGGGAAACAACCTGAATATAGTCATGGTAGATGAAAAGTCTGGGGCTGAGATAACTGGCAGAGTTATGAAAGGAAACTCCGAGGTTATAGATGGCATTTGCTATGTAATACCCAAATGTTAAGCTGAAAGTGCCAATTACCAGGTAACTTTCTAGAATACTGGGAGTTAAACAGTTCTTGGAAAACAACAAAAACACAGGGGAAAATATGGTAGCAGTATAGTTTGCCTAAATAGACCCTTAGGCCCTACAACACATGTCTCATTGTCACTCAGCTGGGAATTCCAGAGAGTGGTCCTGACTAAAGCCCATCCTGGTCCATACTTAATTAAACTTGCTTCAAAAATTCGGCTCAAAATTGTTGAACTGGTTTTTCTCTGGCAAATCTTGGGATTAACAGTTATGCGATAATACTGGGAATGAAACACATGAAGGGAAAATGGGATCTTGAGGCAGAACAATGACATGAGTTTTCATACACTGTATTTAAGGTCTCTCTAGGACATTTAGGTAGAAAAACTGAGTATGTAAACCTGGAGCTCAGAGCACAATGGTGGCTGACACTATTCATTTGGGGAAGAATTACTGCATACATGGATTGCTATTTTCATTTACTGATGTAAGTGTTTACCCATAGGAGAAAGAAAACAAGTAAGGTTGGGATAAAATGTCTAGGAAATATTCATGAGATACAGAGAATCAAAAAGAGTCTACTGCATGTATAGTACAGCTGTTTAAGAAACCTAACTAGAAGCTGTAGAGAGCTCGCTGGTTAAGCACGATTGTTATTCTTCCAGAGAATCAAAGTTTAGGTCCTAGAACCTAAGTCTGATAGCCCTCAACTTACCTATAATATGACTCCAAGTTCAGAGGATCTGATACTTTTTTTTTTTTGGCCTCTGAGAGCAGTCACATACACTGCATATTCATATACAAAACACAAAAGGAAAAATAAAAATAAGGAACTGGAGAGATGGCTTAGTGGTTAAGAATACTCACTATTCATGTAGAGGACCGGGGTTTAGTTCTTAGCACACACATTGCAACTCACAACCATCTCTATCTCCAGTTCCAGAGGATACAATGTTCTCTTCTGGACACTTCCATGCCAGGCACACAAATGGTATACATATACACATGCAGGCAAACACTCTTATAGTAGGGTTACTCTGTTTCTGCTATGTCTTCAAATATTAAATTCTGGCTCCCAAAATCTGGTTGCAGTCCAGAGGAGCACTTTCTCATGTACACCAAATGATGCGATGCAACCTTTGCTTGTTTATATTCTCTGTCTGGTTAAATAAAAGTAGCTAATAGCCAATTAATGAGGGGAACAGCAGTAGGTGAGGTTTTGACTCCTGGCTAAGAGGCAGATGGAGAAAAAGAAAGAAGATGGAAAGGGCAGGAGGCTTGCATTTTAGATGAAATGGACCAGGAGCACGGAGCTGAGAGAAGAGCACCCTGAGGACAGACTGATGGAGTAGAAACAGCCCTGATGAAACTCAAACACAAAGTAACTTGGAGGAGTACAGCTGGAAAATCCACTCTAGCCTAGAAAAATAGTTTAGGCGTAACTTCCAGTAACTGTGCTAAAGCAGATTAAATAAGTCAGCAAGACAGTGGCACGGGCCAAGTCATAATAAGAACTAATAGCTATTAAACATCCAACAACAACACTCATACCATAAAATAAATGCTTAAGAAAAAATGGCAGCTGGGTAGTGGTGGTGCTTGCTCGTCTTTAATCCTACCACTCAGGAGGCAGAGGGAGATGGATCTCTGAGTTTAAGGCCAGCCTATAGACTGAGTTCCAAGATAGCCAGGACTACACAGAGAAACCCTGTATTGGGAAACCAAAAGAATGGACAACTAAAAGCAAACAAAGCCTAATTCAGGGCTGGGGTGAGAGGTCAGTGGGTAAAGTATGTGCTGTATAATCATGAAGATCAGAGTTTGATTCCCAGAAACCATATAAAAAATATCAGATATGAAAGGGCACACTTGTAATTCTGGTGCAAGATGAGCAGAGACATATGGATCTCTGGGGTTTGTCAGCTGGTAAGCCTAACCTACTCAGTGAGTTTCAGATTAGTTGATAACAACAGAGGAATAACATTTGAAGCTGTCTTGTGACCTATCTTCACATATACAAAAAGCATACATGCACAGAAGCCTAAGTCTCCTGACCCCTAAATCAAAACTCTTTAGGAGTGCTAATGTATTAAAGGAACTTTACTCATATGCTAACAATATTAACTAGAAATCCTAGTTTAAGCCAGAATATAAGGTATAGTTTTCTTTAGAGAAGGGAAGCAGGAGAGGAACAGAAAAGGTATCTGGGCAACCACACGTATCATACAGAAGCAGGGGGAAAAGGCTAGCTTCAATTCTCTGAGGATGGTGTTGAAGATTCTCGAAAATAGAAACATACAGATTAATGGCTTCCAGAACTGTAAGAACCTGAACTTTTAGCAGCAAAGTGAATTAAATCATGTGAGATGCTATCATGGATCAGAGGGGAAAAACTGGAAAATCATCGCGACAGATTGTAGAGAATATGAAGAATTCTGTGGAAGGAATTTAGCTGCTGGAACATAGAGCAAAGAATAATGTACTGAAATCAGGTTCATTATTGTAGTTCTACATAAAAGGTGTGTTAATAATTTCCTAACATATATGCTCCAATTTAGGAAATTTAACAATAGAGAATATTCCTGTGAGAAGAGAGCTCAAGATAATGAGCATGAAAGAAGAGAGAACAAAGATTTTCTATGGTTTCCATACTGAGTTTGAATTAATTAAAATTAGTCCCATAAATTGTAACAGCATTATTATTTATTTGGAGATGCTTAAAGAAGTAGAACCAGTTGGAGAGAATCAATCAGAGGATGAGGCATTTATTTATCCAGTCTCAAACCCAGAGTTATCTCATAAATGAGAGAGGTCTATTATTTACCTAACCAAGGACATTATATTTTATCAAGTTATAGAAACAAGTATTGTATAATGAAGGATTTGGCTGGGTTTTGTACCTAGAATTTCTGGAATTGAAAAATCTTTGTCATTCATTGTGGGCCATTGAGCAGCCTTCTTATTAGGGAGACGATACTGCATGGGTGTCAGTCTCATTTGCTTGACTGATGTGGAAGGCTCACAGCATTATATATAAAAGGTTAACACTATTCCACACACATACACACACACACACACACACACACACACACACACACACACACACACACCCACCCCTTGGTGTGTCTCTCTCAAACAAGTCTCACTATGTATCTTTACTAGTATCTTTAGCTAGTTTGGAACTCTCTACGTTGCAGTCCCTGACCACCTGATCAGACTAGCCTCTATCTTTTTACTACTGGGATTAAAGGCATGAGGCATCACATTTAGATTAATCTTTCATTATTCAATCATTTCTCACACTATCAATGTGTACACATCTGTTTTATACTAATCTGCTGAAAACACTTGTTTGTATGATAATTTAATAGACTCTGATATAGTGTTCCATGATTTTAAAATGATCTTTTCCTTAATAGTTTTCTTTACTGACTATATATTATCTTTTTATAGCCTTTACCCATGACTGGCATTTCAAAGTCACAATGAAAAACTCTTTAGTGATTTCAAAAATACATTGAATTTATCTAACTCATCCAATGGTTCTTTAGTGGAATAATATATTTAACACCACGTGGAACTTCTATTATCTAACATGACCCTGTTTTTTTATGATGCAGGGTGTTTCTTCTATAGAACTTTAATTAAAGATGCAACTGGCAGACACTTGCTTTATAACTTTTAATGTATTACCCTTAGTTAAATTGCCAACTACATTCTAACAAAAGACCACAGCCCTTATTCAAAACAGTATCTCTAAGGATTACATGGGGTGGAGATCTCAATCGGTTTTATATCTTCTTTCAGTAAAAGATCGTTTTATAATTAGTAACAAATAGGTTAAAAACAGATTTTTGGTAGACCAGGAGTTTTCTTTCTGTTGTCATCACTCATCTTCATACACTATAAAGCTATTCTTTGTACTGTAAAGCATAAACAGCTTTACCTTGTGAGGAGCTGCTGTTGAGGGCAAACAATGCTCAGCTGCTCACTGTGATAGAGAACCACCACAGGACATATTAAGCAAGAAGAGCTGGAAGACCTGAATAGTCTCTTTAAAGTACCCCCATTGCTATCTTAATTGGCTCAGCTTCCTATGGCGTGAAGCTGAAAGGTGGAATGTTTCCCTTTTTAAATGACTTGCCCTCCTTATTTCCTAGCCATGTCTCATGCACTGCCAACTTTTGTTGTTGCTCACTATATACCTGTGAGGAGAGCTGTGGTTTAGCCACTACTGTAAAATTACTGGCCATAAAATGTTCTGTCACTTTCCTCTGATGACTCTGTCTCATATGCTCAGTTATCACGAGTTAAAGACTCGTCTAGGCTGGGGATGTAACTCAATTGGTAAACGGTGTTCCATAAACAGGCTCCAAATAAAGTAAGAGTGGTGTTGAGGGGGAGTAAGAAAAAAAATCAGAAGTTCAAAGTCACCTTCTACTACACACAAAGCTCAAGGTCCACCTACAAGAGATTCTGCTTAAGTGAACAACAACCAAAGTTTCTTGAAAACACTTGTGGTATCCATGTGAATGTCTGCTATTCTAGGCACCAGACACACACTTCTTGGAACATTTATAAATAAAGAAATAAGTAAAAACCAGCAGACTTAGCATCAATTTATAAACCCAGTAAAGGGCAATTCTTAGACCATGATGAATGCTTGAAATCTTATCAATAAATCCAAGGACTTCTAGTCAGATATAGCACTTCTACAGGTGCTTCCTTCCCCATGCAGATTCACAAACCACATGTGATTTTGCAGGTTCATGGTTCTAACAAATGCTTCGTAAATCTTAACAAACCTTGCTTTTTATTTCCTGCATGTATATTATATAAAAGTACATCCACAGATTTATACTAGCTATACAGACATTAGAAAATACATACATAGTAAAATATTTGCAAAAATATCACTTATATAACATTATTAATGACATTTATATACTATATAACACCATTTTATAACATGTGTGGGTTGAGGTTAAGGTGATACAGGATTGGATAAAAGAGAGTTAGGTGGGGAAAACAGAAGAGGAGGAGAGGAGGAGAAATTCTGGGAGAAATGGAGATGGAGGCGGATGTGGATTCTTCTTTCAGCGAATCTCTAGCTTGATGAGGTGGTTGTTATTATTTCTATGGGTTTCTATAGGTCTTTTTTTATCTCATTATTTGGTGTCTATCTGTAATTCTAGCACTTAGAAGGTCAAAATAGGAGGACAACAATTTTGAGGCTAGTTTTAACTGTAAAGGGAAACCCTACTGTATATATTACACACACACACACACACACACACACACACACACACACACACACACACACACACGCAATTTATATGCTAGTCACATATAAGCATCTGGAGAACTAAGAACCTAGAAATGTATTTATATTCATATAAACTTGCTCTACTCAAGTGAGAATTAAGACTGAGCAATGAGGTGGTATTAATAGAGCTTCCTTAAAGCTCCATTAAATTTACTGAGCTATACTTTTGTAGAACTTTGGCTTAGAGAAATTTAGGGGGTAAATAAAACTGAGTGCACAGACTGAACAGCCTTTGTCCAAAATGCTAGAGATCAGGAGCATTTGAATTTAAAAGATATTTATAATATTTTAGAGCTGGAGAGATGGCTTGGAGGTTAAGAATACTCGCCGCTCTTGCACAGGATCTAAGTTCAGTTTCTAGCATCCATCCATATTAAGTGACCTGTAATCCCACCTTCTAAGCTCTAACCCCTTTCTCTGGCCTTGTTGAACACCTGAACACACATGGTACATATACAGACAAGCAAGCATACACACACACAATTTATTAAAATCACATCTACACATGCATGTGCATATATGTGTGTATCCAACTAACTACAACCATTCATGTGTGGGTGCGCGCACCTACACATACCCACACAAAATGTGGAGGTATCTATCTACCTGCTCAGCCCAGGAAGTGGCACTATTAGAAGATGCGGCCTTGTTGGATGGAGTAGGTATGTCATTGTGGTTGTGGGCTTTAAGATCCTCATAATAGCTGCCTGGAAGCCAGTATTCTGTTAGCCTTCAGATGAAGATGTAGAACTCACTTTCTCCTGTACCATGCCTGCCTGGATGCTGCCACGTTCCTGTCTTGATGATACTGGACTGAACCTTTGAACCTGTAAGCCAGCCCCAATTAAATGTTGTCCTTATAAGACTTACCTTGGTCATGCTATTTGTTTACAGCAGTAAAACCCTAAGATACTATCTATCTTTCGGCCTGGAGGCAGTTTTATTTATATTTTTAGAGTGGGTTTTCATTTTGACTTTGACATAAAGTGTAGATTTTTTATATGGTACTATTTCACCATTCAGAAAGATTATTTAGCATTTTGAACTTGGGAATTATGAAAACAATCAATTAAATCAGAAATCAATTAAAATGAGTACTGATTAGCTATAGATGTATAGAGGCTTACAGAGACAATCTGGGGGTGGGGGGGGGCGGGTTCTAACGTCACCTTCACATTATAATGCCCACAACAATCACATACCAGAGACAGTAGAGTTATCAAAACAATGTAGAAATAATAATTATTGCATTTTATGAAGGCAGAAAGCATATATTTCAAAACAGCATTTAGCTCTCTGAAAAATAATCAATTTCTTTATCTGTCTATACCTGTTTTTTGAACACACACAGGAGTACATGCATGAAAAACTTTTCACACATTTTTTTTTCTTTTTTCTATGTCTTTTTATTGAGGAATTGAGTCCATTGATATTGGGAGATATTAGGGATCAATGATTGTTGTTTCCTGTAACTTTTGTTGTTGGAGGTAGAATTATGTTTGTATGGCTGGCTTCCTTTGGGTTAGTTGAAAGAACATTACTTTCTTGCTTTTTGTAGGGTGTAGTTTCCTTCCTTGTGTTGGAGTTTTTCATCTATTATTCTTCGTAGAGATCGTATATTTTTTTTTTTTTGTGGTAAGATTATATTAGTTATCACAAAGTCACCATGATACTATTAATACATAGTACATTTCAACAAATTGTCATAATTTACTTTATGAAACAGAATGGGAATATTATGACTATTTCAAGGTTAAAAGATTTAGGATTTTAGTGTTTAAAAACTTACAGAATCCTGAGGATATTACTTTTTAAAGTGTCAAGACTTTAAAGCATCCTGTATTTTCCTGTCAGTGTGCGCATGTGATACAGCTACTCTGAAGACTTGGGAAGGATCTTATATTTACTAAGTAGATGCTATCCAGTAAATAATGAAGTAGTCTATGGGACTTAGCAAGGCTGGCTAAAAATAAATTGTTAAATGGCAGAGCACTTTGCCTCTTGGGTTCATTCCTTAGTAACAAAGCAAAACAAAACAAAGCCTATAAAACAAACAAAATCTATTTCTCTGTATTATTTAGTTCTGTAATATCCTGCGAATCTATAGTTACTTCAAAATAGAATTATACGTTAGAAAATGTGAGCATATATCCACTGTGATACATTTAAAAAATGACATAAAGGCCATAGAAATATTTAAAAATAAAAATTTACTCATACCCTACAGCACAATTATGAACAATTCACTTTAGTGTCTTGATTTTTAAATTCTTTCTATAAACCTGAAAATTTAATAGAAAAAAAAAATCACTTAAGGGAAAAACCCGTTTCATGATAACATACCTATGTACAACTTAAGAAGACAAAGCATTTAAAAATATTTAGTATGTAATAATTTCAATCTAGTTACAATGCCTCAAGCATGAAGTTCTAAAAAAATAAACAAAAGCTAAAAATCTGTTTACTTAATATATAACTTTAATACCATAACTCCCAATCGATCAGTTTGAGAGAGAACAGAATTTAACATAAATTAAAGTACAACCAGGAACTGCTGCTGACCAAGGAGCAGCAACAACAAAACAGATGAACGTCAACTGCTCTTCTACATTCAGTGTCAACTGAAACTTTACATAGGAAGCGATGAAAGAAGACCGCCATGAGAGGGAGGAATGGAAACTCAAAAACCTCAAAGATACAGAGCCAGAGGCAGGAGATACGGACATGTCAACAAGAGAGACACAGGCAATGAGGGCGAGACACAGAGGATGAGGACACAGGGAGAGAAGAGGAAGCCAGCGTAGTCAGACAGAGGTCAAGACAGACAGACAAGAGACTAGAAGAAAAGGAGAGGGAGGAGGAGAGAGAGAAAGCAGTGAATGTTGTGAAAAGAGAGGAGGGAATTAGGAGAAGAAAGATTAATATAGAATCCAGAGAGAGGAAGGGTAAGACACCAAGTACACACAGTTTTCTGATGCAGAAAGCCTGAGACAAAGCAGAAAAAATGGAAGAGGCAGAGAGTCAGACAAAAACCTCAAAGGAACAGGGGGTAGATAAAAGATTATGTTTTTTTATGTTCTCTAAAGCTGAAATGAGTTATTTCTTAAGAACAAAAGGACTGTTATACAAGAATAGATGTTTAAAGAAACCATAGCAATTGAAAATTTTATTAAAATCTCAACTAATGCCAGGTAAAAAGCAAGTAAACTCTTAGAAGAACTATAAAATTTTATAAACAAGTCAGCTGCATTCTTTTGGACACACTGTCACCATCATCATAACCATGAGATAAGATTCTAGTTTTGAGGAAAACAAGGTTTTCAGACTGTACAATTAGAAAATCAGGTAATTCTAAGAATCAGAATGAGACTAACATTTGTTCTCTTCTTTGTAAAATAGCATTTCATTATGATAGTCACAGCAAAGACAAAATTTTTCTAAGTACTTTAAAAATTATCTATACCCTCCTTAATCAAGGGCATAAATTAACTTAGGGTTTGAGAGTTAAAGTATTTAGTTTCTTCATTTCCAACTGGCATCACATTCACATTGTTATTTGCTCCGTAATGAAATTCAAAAACTGAACAAGCCGTGTAGCCGATCTATTTTAAAATGAACTTAAACAAGACATTTCTTTCAACTGACAACTTGTTTTGCTATATATAAATACAAAGCAGCACACAGGTGAACCACTGTATCTACATGATGTAAAAAATGTTGAAAATCTGAGGTGTAGGAAGGAACTGGCACTACAGCAGGTACAGGACTCTCAACCATCTAATGCATAGATATCTGTGTAAAAATAATATACTAAATGCCCTAATTTTGGATTTTATTGCATATATTCATTAATTAAAAAGTATGCAAGAATAATTTCTTTTAATAGCTTCTATAAACATAGAAAATGAGTTCAGAATCACATACCTTCATTGTATTGGCATTTGCTTCATCGTACAGAGTTACCGGAAGCACACTTTCCATAGTGTCTGCACACTGACACTTGGCATTGCTCCTCTACAGAGCTGAACACACACACACACACATGCACGAACGCACGCACACACTCAGATTAGTCAGGCACCAGGAGCAGAATAAAGCATTTACTGAGGACTAAGAGACAATGGATTCCCTAGCCAGTCACCACCCAGAATATCTGGAAGGCATCAGAAGCTATATTGAGCTCTTCATTAGCAAGTCAGAAGCAATGATGTAAAAGCTAACAATCTGAGTATGCAAAAAGACTGTCAGGATTTGTTAGGTTTTTTGCTTAAAAATTACTTTTTGCACCATGATACCTGATCTATCATGATGCAAAAATGGTAAGATGGTCATATTTCTGTAAAGAATAAAAATGAATCTGAACTCAAAGGAATCGGCTGGACTCAGTCTCCTGAGAACTAGGATTAAAGGTGTGGACCACAACACCTGCTTACAATACAACTATAACACACACACACACACACACACACACACACACACACACACACACACAGAGTTTCCAAAAGTTGACATCCCACGACACTTTTAGTGTCTATAAACTGACTTTTTGTCACAGAAAAAGAAAATACATTTAGGGGGCACTTCCTTGTTGTTTAATGTGTTTTGCATATTTAGGAACGAACATTACCTCTTCACACCAATAGATGGAGACAGTGACAAAACTATGACAAAGGATAGCTCAGCCTGCTGTCAGATGCGCACTGTCTACCTTAGCCCAAGCATGACTCAAAAAAAAGAATCAAATGAAAACATATTAGGCATGAAAAAGATAAAACAAAATGAAGATTAGTTTTGCCTTTCGGGTAATATTCTGAGCAACTGAACAAGTCTTTTTATTTCTACTTGCCTTAGTTTTCTCTTCTGTTAAACAAAGATTCTGTTTCCAAAAGAATGCAGAAATGCTCTAAGAATGCCATCAGACAATGGTCACATATTACCTGCACTAACTGAAGAAAAATATATGTGTACCATTAACTAGAAATCAGAATTTTTTTTGCTACTAAAATGTCTTATACAAAGTGTATAATCATATAGTCTATGAGATCGGCAGGGCTCTTCAGAGCAGTGTGGTGAACACCAAAACAAAAGCTACAGACCTTAAAATACACTTTCCTTAAAGTACTATTATTTTCCTTTCCAACAACCCCCTCCCCAAAACAGGATCTGGCTTAGCTTCTTAGACTTATCTATACTTTTTCCTGATTATTCAGCAAAGATAACCTGATAACTCATGAAAGAGATAACAGAAAGAGAAAAGGAACCTTTCTAAATTGATTTAACAGTGATAGGATAAGAAAGCCAACTTAGGTAATTAATGCTATATATAGCACTGAAAATAAGGTTCTGTGCCTTGCTTGCTTGAACAAGGACTGTTTATTACTGGACTTTGCTTCTCCCCATCCAGTGCTGTGGAGTCCAACTTAAGTCAGCTGCTAAACAAGCAGTGTACACCACTAGGGTTTTCTACCAACAGCTTACTTATTACCCTTCTCTTAAATTAGAGGGAAGCTTTTACTTGACAATAATAAAACTATCTGAAAATGTTTTAGTTATGTTTATTCACTAATTTAGAATTTGAGGTCTAATTATTTTCCAAATCTTAATGAGAAATGGAATCATTTGAAGTACAGAAATATTATTTTAGTTTTTGTCATAATATAAATGTCTTCCTTCATTTTATTATGTATGTCAGCATGTCCATCTGCTTCATAACAAGTTTCTACCATCGTTGTGAAGTAAAGCTGCCTAGAAATTATGCTTGCCATAAGAAATTAAGATTTAATCTGAGAAAATCGCTTGCACCTTTTGTTAGAAACAGCAACTATTTCTGGGAAGAAAAAAAGGGGGGGGGGTTTGGTTGCTTTGGGAAACTTAGGCTAGCATTTGATTTTTGTATCTTTAGGACAACTAAACAGAACATACATGCTAGAGGATGCTACAATGAAGAGATGAGACAGAACACAATTTAGACTAATGGCCATCCTTTAAGAAAGCTAGCCTAAACTCTTAAGAATGTAAATTTGAAGCTGTTTATCAGATTTAAGAGTTCTCTGATGGAATTTTTGAGGTCACTTAAGTATACTATCAATCATCTGCACATAGTGATATTTTGACTTCTTCCTTTCCAATTTGTATCCCTTTGACTTCCTTTTGTTGTCTAATTGCTCTGGCCAGGACTTCCAGTACTATATTGAATAGGTATGGGGAGAGTGGGCAACTTTGTCTAGTCCCTGATTTTAGTGGGATTGCTTCAAGTTTCTCAACATTTAGTTTGATGTTGGCAAAGTGGCTGGATATAAAATTAACTCAAGCAAACCAGTAGCTGTCCTCTACTCAAAGGACAAATAGGTTGACAAAGAAACAGAGAAACGACACTCTTACAATACTCATAAATAATATGAAATACATTGCTGTGACCCTAACCAAGCAAGTGAAAGATCTGTATGACACGAACTTCAAGTCTCTGAAGTATGAGATTCAGAGATGAAAAGATCTCTCACGCTTATGGACTGGCAGGATTAATATAGTAAAAATGGTCATCTTGCCAAAAGCAATCTACAGATTCAATGCAAACCCCATCAAAACTCCAACTCAATTCTTTAGAGTTAGGAAGAGCAATTTGTAAATTCATTTGAAATAACAAAAACCCAGGATGGCAAAAACTATCCTCAACAATAAAAGAACTTCTGGGAGAATAATCATCCCTGACCTCAAGCTGTATTACAGACCAGTTGTGATAAAACCACATGGTATTGGTACAGAGACAGGCAGGTAGATCAATGGAACAGAATTGAAGACCCAGAAATGAACCCACACACCTATGGTCACTTGATCTTTTGACAAAGGAACTAGAAACATTCAATGGAAAAAGGACAGCATCTTAAACAAATGGTTCAACTGCCAGTCAGCATGCAGAAGAATGCAAATAGATCCATTCTTATCTCCATCTACAAACCTCAAGTCCAAGCGGAACAAAGACCTCCATATAAAACCAGGTGCACTGAAACAAATAGAACAGAAAGTGGGGAAGAGCTTAGAACACATTAGCACAGTGGAAAATTTGCTGAACACCAATGGCTTATGCTCTAAGATCAAGAATCGACAAATTTTTCAAGGTACTCCTCATGAAATTGCAAAGTTTTTGTAAGGCAAAGGACACTGTCAAGAGGACAAAATGGCAACCAACAGATTGGGAAAGGATCTTTACCAATCCCACATCTGAAAAAGGTCTAATACCCAATATATACGTAGAACTCAAGAAGTTAGACTCTAGAGAATCAAATAATCTTATTAAAAAATGGGGTACAGAGCTAAACAAAAAATTCTCAACTGAGGAATACCAAATGGCTGAGAAGCATCTAAAGAAATATTCAATATCCTTAGTTATCAGGAAAATGCAAATCAAAACAACCCTGAGATTCCACCTCACACCAGTCAGAATGGCTAAGATCAAAAACTCAGATGACAGCAGATGTTGGCAAGGATGTGGAGAAAGGAACACTCCTCCATTGTTGGTGGGATTGCTAGTAGAATGGCTCTGGAAATCAGTCTGGTGGTTCCTCAGAAAATTGGACATAGTAGTACCTGATGACCCAACTCTTGGGCATATATATCCTAAAAAACGCTCCAACATATAACAAGGATACATGCTCCACTATGTTCATAGCAGCCTTATTTATTACAGCCAGAAGCTGGAAAGAACCCAGATGTCCTTCAAGAGAGGAATGGATACATTTACACAATGGAGTACTACTCAGCTATTACAAAAATGATTTCATGAAATTCTTAGGCAATTGGATGAAACTAGAAAATGTCATCCTGAGTGAGGTAACCCAGTCACAAAAGAACACACATGGCATTATGCACTCACCGCCAGACTGATTTCCAGAGGATAAGTGGATATTAGCTCAAAAGCTCGGAATACCCAAGCAACAATTCACAGACCTTATGAAGCTCAAAAAGAAAGATCAGAATGTGGATTCTTCAGTGCTTCTTAGAAGGAAGAACAAAATACTCATAGGAGCAAATACAGGGATAAATAGAGTAGCAGGTTCTGAAGAAAAGATCAAGCAAAGATTGTCTCACCTGGGGATCCATCCCATATGCAGCCACTAAACTCACTCACTATTGCTGATGCTAAGAAGTGCTTATTGGCAGGAGCCTGATATGGATGCTTCCTCAGAGGTTCTGCCAGAGTCATACTGATACAGATGAGGATTCTTGTAGCTAACCATCGGACTGAGCATAGGGACCCCAATGAAGGAGCTAGAAAAAGGACTGAAGAAGCTGAAAGGGTTTGCAACCCCATGGGAAGAACCAACCAAACCCTCTATATATAGTTCCCAGGGACTAAAACACCAACCAATGTGGCTCCAGCTGCATATGTAGCAGAGGATGGCATTGTCTGACAATAATAGGAGAAGAGGTCTTTGGTCCAGTGAAGGCTTGAGCATCTTTATGGAAGTAAGGGGACTGGGGATGGGAGAGTGGGTAAAGGGGTTAACACTTGAAATATAAATACAAAGAATATCCAATAAAAATTATAAAAAATGTAAATTTGAGGGGGTTAGAGAAGTAGCTTAGCTGTTAAGAACACTGGCTACTCTTCAGAGATCCTGCATTCAATTTCCAGCAACTACACACAGTCTCACATCTATAGTGGGAACCTGATGACCTTTTCTGGCGTGCATGTACACATGCAAACAGTCTCACAAATATATAAATGTATGTGTTTGTGTGTTTCTGCCCCCCCCCCCCACCGTGTGTGTATGTTTTATAAAAATCAGAAGCCTGCCAAACACTAAAGGAACCTAAAGCATTCCATTTGGCTGAGTTTTAGATGTTTTAAAAATTGAGCATAATCATGGAATAACAAAAGATGGTATAAATATGATTAGCATATTAAAAATATTTTACCCATGTCAAATATCTTAGGTATAAGAAAAACAGAAGAAATGAGAAAAAACAGAGTGGAAAGAGGGAAGGGGAGGTAGAAAGAAAACATATGCCAATTGTTGTGTGTTCCTGCCCACAAGCAACTGCACAACCTTTCCCCCGACGGCCCTCTCCCTGGCAATCTGAATGGGCCTTGCTATATATAGTAACACAGGCTGGTTATCCTATTGAAATCAGTATCCTTTTCCTCAACCATGGCTGTCCCTTTTCTTTTGTGAGGTAAAATTCTGTAGCTATTCAAAACAGTTTTTAAACTGTGAGAATATGTTTATTAGGTTTTTTTTTTGTGTGTGTGTGTGTGTGTGTGTGTGTGTGTGTGTGTGTGTATGTGTTTGCACATACACATGCATGCATGTAAATCTAGCCCAAGATGATGATGGTGATGATGATGATGATTGTTATACAATATTATGGACAAGGAGACCATTATATAGCAATACCTCATTATTAGCACATGTGCACTCTACTTTTGAAATAAATCTGAAGTAAAAACACTTCATTTTGAAGCCTTAAAGCATGTGGCACTGTCCTGTTAAGTAAAGGTTCCCCTTACTCCTTGATTCTAGGCAGCACTGCCCCTCCTATGGGTCTTCTACTGAGTATGCTAGCCCACACACCTGGCATCTTGTGCTGTAGACACTATGGGAGCCCAAAGGATGAAGAAGTTTTTCTTCATTCCTTAAATGTCTCTTTTACCTGAACAGGAAATTTTAAAGCCCAAAAAGGAAGGAAGAAATATACTTTAGCTTGCTTGCTTTCTTCCCTCCTTCCTTCCTTCCTTTCTTATTTTCTTAGCATGGATACCAAAACTAGGGCTTCCAATATACTAAGCAGACACTCTAGTAGTCTACGTTTTTACTTGATTTTTATTTTTTCAAACAGTATAATACACTCAATAAAACAAAGATTCCTAATAACTCAATAAAGAATAAAGGTACAAAGATCTTCCGTTTCAGTTTGTTTAACTCTTACTTAAACAGCCCATACATTGGTAGTATTATGCTTTAACAGGAAATAACAAAGAAACAGTTAAGTGTTTAGTTAGAAAACATCTCAGATTTTATTCCACACCTTGTTTAATTAGGCATCTGGTCCCTGTTTTTCAGCAAGCCTGTAAGATTAGCCAGCTAATGAGAATCTACACTAACAGTCCTTTCCACAAAACTTGGAAGATGGCCCCAACAAACTTGGCTTGTTTACTCTTATTTATTTGATGACTTAAAAATGAGTAGCAAACAGGAAGAGATTGACTTTTGAGCCACAAAGATTCTTTCCTAAATTTCTTCCCCATCTTGCCTAATCCATGTGCAATTAAAATGACCTATATCATAAGGTTTAATTCAATGTCATGTAGCAACATTCATTCATTTATTCATTCATAATGTGGACAACTCTGTGGAGCTGATTTTCTCCTCCTACAAAGTGAGTCACCACTGAGACTTCTTATAAGCCCTCATGTGACAATTTTTATAAAAAATCTTTCTCAGGTCTACAACTGAATTCAGGGATTTGTGCAGGCTAAGCATGCACTATTCTACTGAGCGACAATATCAGAATCTCAGAATTTCCTTCCTGCTGAATATATAATTAGCCTGCAGCTACATTACAAAGATTTCAGTGCCTATTAACTCATTAATGTAATAATGCTCCTCTATTTTTGCTATCAATAAAAAAATGTGTAGACTTGGTACTTGTGATAAATAACCTCTAAAGAGACATCAAAATGGAATAGAATACTGACTTTAAACTAATCAGGTGTTATTTTAATTAGTAAACTACTTTGCCTCTATGTAAAAATTAAAGATAATCAAATATTGGCTCAATTATAAAAACCATTAAAAGTCATTAGAATTTAAAATGAAAAGATTTGATTTTCAATCCCAGCACTAGAAGGCAGAAGCAAGCTGATCTCTGAGTTCAAGGTCAGCCTGGTCTACAGAGTTCCAGAACTATACAGAGAAAGTCTGCCTGAAAACACCAAAAACAAACACAATCCCAAAATGGAAGCAGTAAAGAGCAAGCTGAGTAGTTTCATTTACATTACACTCCACTAGATGATGTAACATGCTTTTTAAATCAACAATAGGTTGACAGATAAACACATAGGCTACTTCCTTTTTTGTTATCATAAACAGTTATGAACACTTACGTAGCCATTTCTGTGCTTATTCTTGCACACAGAGCTAGACAGGTGTCAAATCCCACACACACCCCCAATAGCTACTTAGATATCTTAGAACATGTATTAAAAAGACTACCACAGGTTTCCAGAGTAAGATGGAGTACAAGCTGCTTTCGTGATTTGCTGAGTAAGAAGAGTCAAGATAAGAATAAAGAGTCTATTCCAGAGAGAGAAAGAGCAGATGAGCACAGAAAGTTATAAAGGAGGATTGGATGGTAGAAAAGATGAAAGCACAAGGTCAATGCAGCAAAAGGAGCAAGCAAAGCAGGGTTTCCACCAAAGGAGAAGATGGAGAAGTCTCACCAGAAGTTATGGCAAGCTATGGCTTAGCTATGGCTTAGCCCTTCAACAAAAAGAAGCTGTTATGAATACTGTGCTATTTTAGACATTTAATTAAAAATCAAAAGGTTCAATTTTGCTTTTCAAAAGGTAAGATGCAATAGTTAAATATTACTGCTCTGGTACACTTAGGCAAGGAGTGAGCACCATTCATTTCCCTACATTGATGTACATCATGCTTTGGAGGCAGAACATAAAGCTTACATTATCTATGTGCACAATATAACCAACAGTATTTAAAGTGCCTGGGTGTATAATACTCAGGAGAGAGAACTAATTATACTGGGTCCTAAGAGGATAAAAGTCTATAAAATAACAGGGATTTTTGAGCCTATGTGTAGAATTTTGCAGAATTACTGTAATATTCACACAACCACCAGCACTGCAAGCACTACTCCTAACCCTCCTGAAATTACAAATTCTTTCACACTTGACTCTACCAAGGTTCAAAACATTTGGTGGTTTCTCTAGGACAAACATATTTTTATCAGATCATTCAACCAACTATTTTTTCCTTCAGCCAAACTTCTTCCTATTCACCAGACAGATTTCTAACTATATTTTAATTTCCAATGTAGATTAATTTGAAGAAGAGTATACTGGCATAATGATTTTTGTTTTAAATCAATTTTACACCAGCTAGGGTCATCTGGGAAGAAAGAACCACTTTAAGGTAAGCAAGTTGGCCTGTGAACTTCTCTACCCCTTAAGGCTAGTATTACAGGCACCCACAGCCATGCCCAGCCTTTTATATGGGTGCTGGGGGATGTGAAATAAGGTTATCTTGCTTTCATACCAGCACTCTTACCCACTGAGCTATCTCTTCAAATCCAATTAAAACTTCTTTACCAGGCTAAACAGTGGCACACACCTTTAATCTTAAAACTTGGGAGGCAGAGGCAGCAGATCTCTGTGGCTCAAGGCTTACCTAGTCTATATGAAGAGTTTTAGGCCAGTCAGGGATACATGGAGAAACCCTGTCTCAAAAATAAAATCTTCACCGATATCCTTACAAGTTTTGGGGATGATAGTCAATTTTGTAATAAGTGCTCATTCTATATCAGACCCAGATCTTGGGTGATCTGTATGACTCATTCCAACAAATAGCTATTAATCAACTATTGTGAAGATCAAAGAAGTATAAGACAAATTTCATTTTAATTATCTCAGACTCAGTGTCATCCTGTTTCTCTTTAAAAATTAAAATTCCGTAATTATTTTTTATCAATTTCCTCTATGATATGCTTCCAGAGTTCTATCTAGCCATTTCTGTGACCACTTCTATAAACCACCTTTGTTAGCTTGTCCTTATACAGTTCAACATTGCAAAACAAAAGCAGACAAAATATAAGACCAACCAAACACAACCCACCGAACTATAATTCAGAATTATGTGATCTTATGATTTCATACTGAATTGATAGCTTCTTCTCATAAACTGGGAGTCAAGTATTCTTATCACCAGCATATTGATTTTTCTAAACTTTAATGACAAATTAAGGGATATTTGGAAAGTTTCTTAGGATAAAGAAGATTCCAGGACATCTAATTTTCACCCAGAGGTAAAATTAACTACAATCGCAGGTCAAATGGGACCAAGACTTGAGTCTCTAAAAAGGATCTTTATAAATGGATTCTACAACAGAACAGGCCATCTTATAGACTGCACAGTCTGGACATACTAAAACCAAGAGATAGCTGAGATCTGCCATGTACTAGTTAGATGATGCTCCAATGATAAATATCTAACTGTGCCAGATTAATATTCAGATTTCCTTCTTGCCTACACTACAGATTTGGTATCACACTAGTGACTCTTCACAACAGATATTAATAAATAGTGTCCATGGCCTGGTTCTATATGTTGTTTACACTAAGGAAGTTAGTGTAACTTAGATTCTTTAAAATCTGAGAAACAACATGAAACAATCAACAGAAACAAAGAAAACTATAACACTGAAATAGTTATTCTTTAACTTCTATGTGGTGACTTAGAGATCCAGGCTTAATTCCATTTTTTGGTTCCTGGTGTCAGTCTCTAAGTGGCTCTACCATTTTAATACATAGCTTCTATGCATCCCCTTCCTTACAATTCAGAACAAGTTACATGCTTCAAACAAACGACATAAGGGATGGATGTGTCTCATTCCAGATGCCCATAAAGCAGAACAACACTGAATATAGCTAAGTACTCATGTCTCACCATGAGTTAACTATCTTTTATTTGTACTCAAAGATTGTACCATTCTAAAGACTTCAACTATAATTTTCATTTTAGCAAAAATTTTAATGACATGGTTTTAAAAATAAAATGAATTCACAAAGCTTTGAGTCACATATAAAACAAAGGAATCTAATTATTGCCCATAGTATGTTTAAAATCTTTCATTTCCAGTCTTCCATCGTGAGTACACTTATATATTACTATATAATTTAGAACGGAAAGATCTACACAAGTCTTAAGGAGAATTATATATGCATGAGACTTGTAAATAAAACGTAAAACAATTTGTATGTCATCACTACAGAGAAAAACTGCTATTTAAGAAATCTCAACTGGGTATCCCCCATCCTGGCACCGAGTCCCTGAGGGGCTAGACTTAGGAGGGAGGTTTGGGAAGAGGGACTGGGGGTGGGGGGGAGAGGGATATAAAGTGAATAAATATATTAATGGAAAAAAAGACAAAACACTTAAAAAAGAAAAACGAAATCTTAAGCATTCCTATTGAACTGATGTAGTAAATCATGGAAGACACGTATGTTGGACAATACATGATTTTTTACATAATTTATCTGTATCTAATATGCATACAATAACAATATTTTTCACTTTAATTTAATGCATCTGTTTTAAAACTTGGTCAAAAGGTTTCATTTACACCTCAGTATTAAATAATTTGTTCACAACTCAAGATGGATTAAAACAAAAAATTTAAAAACCATAGATCAACATATTGGTCCAAAATAAAGCAGAATATTTTAAAACTCAAAAATATAAACTGACATAAAGAAAAAAAATTACTGTAATAGATAAGAAAGACTGAAAAGCCCCTTTAAAAAGCCCACATCTCAAAATCAAACTAAAACATTTAGGATCCCCCATCCCCTGCCCCAACCTCAATGGTATACCTTAGGAAATAGCTAAATCATGGAGAATGATACAGTAATTATAGAAGTAGATGGACCTCAATATGTAACAACCTATCAATAATAAAGCCCACCACTGTTACCATGAATAAAAAAAAAGCTAAAACCAGGGTCTGGCAGAGCATACTTCAAACATGCCTAGGGATAAACAGATTCTCTAACTTAGCAGGTAAGAAATCAACTAAACTCTATATAACTGTCTGAAGATTGCAATAAATTATTAGGTAAGAGGCAGGGAAATGAAATAGCCTAAGGAATTCAGTACAAGAATATAACTAATGTAATTTGGCAATTAAATTATATAAATGTCCTTTAAGAAAGGTGTAGGAGTGAGTCAATAATCTTAGCTAGCTGGCAGGCTGAGACAGGGAGATTACAAGCCTAAAACCTACTGGAACATATAGCAAGCAAGATCCTGCCTCAAAATGAAATTTAAAAGAGCTAGGGCTACAGTTCAGTCATAGAAACCTTGTATAGTACACACAAGGCCCAGAGTTCAACCCTAGCACTACACATACAAGAGATAAGCATGTGGGGATGAATGGTATTACAAGCAAATGACTTTAAAAATATCTGAGACAAGCCACCACTCCCAACATTGGTTTGATAAAAATACCATCTTTTTGGCAACAAATTTGGCAATACTTAATACTGAATGACAGCCCCAACATACACCCAAATATATTTTAATTTTGTTTACTATATTTGTAACATGTACATCATCAATAAATGGATCAAGACTATATGCCAAAGATTTTCAATAAAAGCCTTTAGTGGTTGAAAGCTGGAAAGCGATGGCTCAGTGATTCACATCACATGCTGGTCTCCCAAAGGACACGTTTAGTTTTCAACATCACCAGTTCACAGCTACTTGTAACTTTAGTTTTGGGGTCAGGGAGAGATCCAACAAGGTCCCAGCACTAATGTGTGTGTACCACCCCACGTATATACTATTTAAATAATAGTTTTTTTAAAAGCCTTTAGTGGTTGGATTACCAACTGTTTCCTTAGCTCCTGTTTTTTTCCCCTATTTCTATCAACAAATTAATTTTTATTAGATACTCTGTATTTACATTTGAGATGTTATCACTTTCCCCCGCCCGCTGCCATTCCTCCTCCCCCTCACGTAGATCCTGTTCTAACAGTACAGAAATAAGGGCAGAGAAAATTTAGTAAGCTGTCCAGTGTATTACAAGTAGGGGAAGGAGAGAACTAAGAACAAGTCTCAATCTCTCTACCAAGTACATATTTAACCACAAGTGTCTAATTAAATTTTATTAATATTAAATAAAAATGTAAACTCGCACACGGAGTCAAACTGCTTGATTTAATTTTGGATGAGATTATTCTTGCATCGAGATTGTTAATAAACCAAAATTCAACCAGACTGTAAGCAGAATAAATCAAGGTCAAGATATGGAAGCAAGAAGAAAATGCTAACAATACCTCATGGTGCTGATGAGGTTTACATTCTCCGGTGCAGGTTTTGTGGCCTAGTCTTTCGGGGACCACTGTCTGTTCAGGAAGTCTGGATCAATCACTTACAGTGTCACATTGTAAACACTAATCTCCCACAGACTGGAGCTGGCATGGTGGAAGTCACATCACTACTTAAAAAGCCTGGTCTATCACTACTTCATAGTTTGAGACTGTTCCCCAAATAGGGCAGAGTACTATTCTATCTAGATTTTTTTTTTTAAATCACAATGGAATGGTTTTTATAAGATGTGTATATATATATATTATACACACACACACAATAAAAGGTTGGAGGGAGATTTGTTCAAACAAGTATTTCTAAAAGAAATATTGTACACAGTCCTGGAAATTATTTGTGGTAAGGACGTGTTCTTTACTCGGTTGCACTTCTCAGACAATGAAGTGTCCATGCTGCCTCCTACTTTGACAAGGATGCTATTACCCTTTCCACTTTGTACCATAATAGAGTTTAAAAATCTAATGTTCTTTATTGCAAGACATACTTTTGTTAACAGATCTGTTTCTTTGTAACATTTTACGTACAGTTTGACATGCTTACAGAACAGGGTTGTCTATTTAACATTGTAGAAATGTAATTAATAAACAAAGCTCACTACACAATTTAGAAAAGGCTTTCTAACTTATATTATCTTCCAAATTTGATCAGTTAGCAAAACTATTAATACACAAAATATTTCTACATATGATGAAAATGTTTATAATTTCAGTTTTAGAACTTGTTTTGGATATGGTTATTATATGTATGGAAACTGTAACGCTATGCTCATGCTGAGAGCCAGAGGTTATTGTATGTATGGAAACTGTGTAACACTGCTCATGCTGAGAGCCAACATAACAGAATGACTGAATAAATGTGCTGTGAGGAATGGACAGTGCAGGTGTCCTGGTCATGATAAACTGTGACGAATCTTTTCATCATTTTTCAAAAACAACTTGGTCCCTTTCATCCAAAATGGGCGTCATTTACGAACAGCAGTTTGTACGCAAGCGCCATCCCACACCATTTCATGGGGTTGCTGACATAGTTGAACCAAGAATATGCATTGATACTTTTCATCACTTCATCATTTTCATCATAAAGTCAAAAACGGCTAAACGAAGGAGTGTTTAGGTAGAGTATAAACATACCTCACTGTCAGTGAAATTACTTTCCTAAGGTATACCTCCTTGCCAGAAATCACTAAATAAAAAAAAGACTTCAAGAATTTAAAAAAAAAAAAAGTAAACTCAATTCCTTTGTTATATTAAATACATTTCAATTGCTCAGTGCCAATGTGCTAGTGGATGTTATCCAGGGAAGTGCTGATGTGGAATATTTCTTTTATTGTGGAAAGATCCATTTTTATATAGGAACAACACTGTTCTAAGATATTAACCACAGTGTACTTTGCCTTAAGGGTGAAAACCAAAATATACTTACATATATTTCAACTATTGGTTCAATATTTCCAATGTTTTATCACTGCTTCAACTCAATGTCATTTACCCACAATGTCCTCTAGAATCAATCCTCTTCCTTTTCTTCCCTCTTTCCACTGTGTAGCTCAGGCTGGCCTTCGGTCTCCAAGTTCCAGGCACATGTCACCAACTTCAGCATCCTTCTCTAGCACTGTGAATCCCATAGCCTAGTTTCAAGACTCACCCATATCTATTGAATTCTAAGAGCTATGTAAGAAAAAAAAGTACCCTGTACAATTTTGTTCAATGAATCCTCATATTATACTGACCCTTGCTATCTTTGTGTCCTGAGTGCTCAGTTCCTTTACATTCGAGAATACTATCACCACATTTGTCAACAGCTTTGTCTGGCACTGAACTCCACTTCCACTTCTGACCTCAAAATGAATGTATGATTCTGAAATGAATTATACCAGAGTATAATTGAATATGTATTTTAAGTTGGGTCATTCAGAATGTATCAAATGACTTTTCCTGTCACTAGTTCATCCTACTTAGATCAGAGCCATAAAGTCTAGATAGGCCTGGGTGTTTGCTTGGGTCAACAAGCATGAAGCAGCACTATGCCTGCACAAAGAGTGGAAAATAAAATTACACCTTGAACAACTAGGCCTGGTTGTAGCTTAACTACAACTTGCATCATTAATAAATTTATCCTGTGTTAAGATGTTTTGAATTTCTTTTGCATACAATTAAATGAACAAGAAAAGAATAGACAGCTATAGGAGCTCTGAGTTTCATGATAGTATTTTCATGAAAAGGAGAGTACAGTTGTAAGAAATGCACCCTTTTTAGCTATATATGGTAAAGACAATAACCACTAAAAAAATTTAAAAAATTAAAAAAAGAGAGAGAGAATACCCTTCAAATTAGACAAAGACAAAAAAGTAAGTTAGCTACTTCTTTGAGAATGTCTTATTGCTAATTATCCCTGAAAAGCAAGTGAACCAAGCAGCACACAACCAAACTCCCTGTTCTGAATCTGTCATTAGAGCCAAGCAGGATTTTGAAAGACACTGGGGTAGGGGAAACCTATATGGTCTTAGGCCTCAGTCTGTTTTTATTGTTTTTAATCATTAACAATGCCCCTTTCTGCAAGAGATAAAATACACAGCTAATACACCAGAATAACATGATATGGTATACAGGTAGCTGTTAAAATTTCATGATGTAATAGAATTTTAATGTTTTTTAAAAATCTGAATTCTAATATATTGCTTCAAAATAACAATCTCTTTCACTTTATAAAAGTTAAATATTTTCTCTAAGTCAGAACCTAAGGCCCTCAATCATGTCCTCATACCCAGAGATTTCACAAATGATCTCAAATACAGCATATCCCTGGGGTCATTACAAGTATTTGGTCTTTTGTAACCACCTTTTCACTTAGCCTTTAAAGTAAAGTTTAAAGATACAAACATAACTTGTAAAAATAGTATTTCGCTAATTTTTGTAAGCCATATGCATTACAATGCACACATGTAGCCATACTTTATGTATAGTTAATAGACTCTAAGTTAGTTTTACTTTCCTCAATATTACAAATAAGGTTATTTACAAACATTTGTATACAATTTCTTGTGACCATATATTTTAATTTCTATTTAGGAATATGTTAATTCTTTAGTCATATGGAAACTCACATTCAATCATTTAAGTGTTTTTAAATGATCTAGTCATTTAAATTAAGTACTGGCAGGCTTCATTATGCTGGATATGTTGACGACAGAGGTTGTTTTTGATTTATCTACATGATTTTCAAGTGTTTCCCCTGAGCAATAATTGTCATTAGCACAAAGGAGAAAGACTGTTTATTTCTAAGATAGATAGGGTAGGGTCTACTTAAAACTTATTATTTTTTAAGGCTAGAGCAATAAAGTATAAGAAACCACAGACATAATATCCATAGTTCTTGGTGGCAGGGTTGGTTCTTATCAAGGGTTCTGAACAATATGCTACAGGCCTCTCTTCTTGGTTTACCAACAGCTGTTTCATGTTCATATGAACTTCACCAAATAAACACCTGTCTTTAAATTTCCTTTTTAGAGCCATCAGTTATACTGGACTGGAGACTTAAAATACTCTCTATTATGACCTCATCTTAACTAATTAATGGCTATTAAAGGTAAGGTTACATTTGGAGGTATCAAGACTTGGAACGTCAACAAACCAATTTTAGACAATTCAACACATTTGAATTTAAACATGGTGATGGTGGAAGCAATGACACAGTCCTCTTATATATCTTTAAAATGCCTTTTCACATGGGAGTCTTTTGCTATCGCCATGAACATTTTCAATGAGTAAAAGAACGCAGGATCTCATAGTGCATTCCAGTTCACAAAAATCAAAAGATCATTCACCTCTGTGTTTCATCTGCTTTCATCTCTTTGGTCGATACTTTTTTGTCATTTGTACTTTATTGAGCATTAATTTATACACACACACACACACACACACACACACACACACACACATACATACACACACACACACACACACACACACACACACACACACACAAACTATACATAATTGTTAGAGGTAAGATCTTGAGGACTAGAAATGAGTAGTAAGATTTTAAAAAGAATATTGAACTTATTATCCCAACTGTGCAGACAAAAACAATAATAAAATGGCTGATATAGCTATTAGAATTTTAATGGGAGAATTCTTCAAATGTTTATTACTTTTAGCTCAATTATGGCCAAGTAATAATTTTGAGAAATTAAAATTGGTAGTGTTTATAGAGCTTCATAAGGCTAGCACATTTTAACATGTTTAAATAAGAAGAATGTGAAAGAGTCCCAGCATGTCTAGCCCCAACGGAAGTGAAGGTGAGGGTCTGACTGTGGCCTCTGAGAGGCCCCTGCCCGGATGGCAGGAGTACTTCTAGGGGGAGACACCATGGTCCCTGAGCATATCTTCCCTAATCAGACTATGAACTTGGGGGTCACATCAGGGTCCTACATAAGAAACTGAACAGTGAAAAACCCGAGGAAGAGCAAGAGAAAACAGGAGCAGGCCCAGCAGGTTACCATATCCTGAACAAGAAGAGATAAAACTGGCACCAGTGAGTGAGGGAGAAGATGGAGCTGATGATATCCAAAATAGATGCAGGTCCTGAGGCTTTATCTGCAAGATCCACCATTAGAGAGTGAGGATGAAGATGAAGAGGGAACTGCAGCATTAAGCAACCACAGCTCTATCCTCATAGACCCAGAACATACAGAGCTGGTGAAAAGGACAAAGGCTGGAGTAAGGCTGCCTGCATCAGGGGTTCCTGCTTGGGCTCTATGAAAAGATGCGGTATAGAAAGCCCCCCAAGCCTCGCAGGCATCCCCTGCTTGGAAGTAACCACACAGAAAGAGCTGCCTTATCTCCCTATATTCCAAGCCAGGACCAGCAGAGGACTCACACAATTTTGGTTTTAACAGCCATCTTCTTCCCATGTCCCTTTTCACGGCCAGGTGAATCAGACCTCTCAGAAACACACATTATTCAATTCTGTACATATAGGGGGGGACACTGGCGCAAGTATAGCCAACCTTAGCATGTATCACTCTGTGGAGAATAAAGCACCCTATGTACGTGGCCAAAAAACCAAATCTTACCTTAATACTGAATTTCAACAAATTTGATAAAAACAATGAACCAAATTACTATAAATATAGCAACAAAAATCCAATTTAAAAATAAGCAAAATACATAATTATAGATTGAACATAAAAGGACTTGACTTTAATTTCCATAAGAAAAATATACACATAGTCCACAGCCATATGAATGGATACTCAACATCACTAAGCATAAGAGAAATAGAAATGTCAATGTATACCTATAGGAATATGTACTACTAAAAATCCAGAAAATAAAAAGCAGTGGAAAGATGTCCAGAAAACTAGAAATCTTTGTTGACTGTTGGCAGTAATGTCAAATGGTATAACCACTATGCAAATTAGAATATTAGTTCCTAAAAGCCTTTTCTGGTTTAATTTCTGTTGCTGTGATAAACAGTTTGGTCAAAAGCAATTCAGTGGAGGAAATGGTTTGGCTTACACTTCCAAGTGTTCTATAACCGAGGGAAGTCAGGACAGAACTCCAGCGAACACCATGGAGGAATTTCTCAAGCTTGCTGGCTTGCTCACAGGCTCCCCCTTAGTTAGTTTGCAAACAATCCTCTAAAAAAATGGGGTACAGAGCTACATCCCTAGTCATCAGGGAAATGCAAATCAAAACAACCCTGAGATTCCACCTCACACCAGTCAGAATGGCTAAGATCAAAGACTCAGATGACAGCAGATGCTGTGAGGATGCAGAGAAAGAGGAATACTCCTCCACTGTTGGTGGGGTTGTAAACTGGTACAAACACTGGGAATCAGTCTTTACTCCAACTGCCTAACTAGGCTGAGGCTAGGTCCTCTTGAACTGACTAAAAAATCAAGACAATTTCCCATAGATATGCCCAAGACCAATCTGATATATGCAATTCCTCAATTGAAGCCTTCCTCTTAGATGACTCTAGGCTACTAATTTGACAGTTTAAAAGGGCAAAATATAAAATTTAGAAACTTGGATAAATGAATGGAAAAATATGTTGTACACATATAAGACCATGTATTATTCAGCCTGTAAAAAGCAGAACATGATGACACTTGCTACAATACAGATGAAACTTGAGGCCATCAAATCATCAAGTCACAAAAACAAAAGCACTATATGAGTCTACTAATATGAGGCACCCAGGAGTCAAATTCAGAGATAGAAAGCTGAATGCTGGCTGCAGAAGTTAGAAGAGAGAAATTAGGAATTAGTTCTGCAGGTCTATGAGATAAAAAGAATGTTAGGGATTGGTTGCACATAATGAAAATATATTCAACACTACTGAATTAAACACTTAAAATGAATTAAGAGGATTAAACATAATGATCTTTAAATACCAAAAATTGCCACAAGGCTATCTTCTTAGCTTTTGAGTTATTAATGATTTAAGGTCTAGGTGTACCCCACTCTGAGTGGGTGCTATACACTTGTTGTTGTTTTTTTTCCTACAGACTGAGGCTTCCACTTTTCTGCCTTTCTTTTTTTGAGCTTCATAGGATCTGTGACGTGCTTCTTGGGTATTCAGAGCTTTCTGGGGCTAATATCCAATTATCAGTGACTGCATATTATGTCTGTTCTTTGTGACTAGGTTACCTCACTCAGGATGATATTCTCTAGATACATTCATTTTCCTAGGAATTTCATAAAGTTACTGTTTCTAATAGCTGAAGTAGTACTCCATTGTGTAAATATAACACAATTTTTGTATCCATTCATCTACTGAAGGGCATCTGGGTTCTTTCCAGCTTCTGGCTATTATAAATAAGGCTGCTATGAACATGGTGGAGCATGTGTCCTTACTGTATGTTGGAGCATCTTTGGGGTATATCTTCAGGTAGTATTATGTCCAATTTTCTAAGGAACTGCCAGACTGACTTCCAGAGTGGTTGAACCAGTTTACAACCCCACCAACAGTGGAGGAGTGTTCTTCTTTGCATCCTCACCAGCATCTGCTGTCATCTCCGTTTTTGATCTTAGCCATTCTTACTGGTGTGAGGTGGAATCTCAGGGTTGTTTTGATTTGCATTTCCCTGATGACTAAGGATGTCAAGCACTTCCTTAGATGCTTCTCAGTCATTCGATATTCCTTGATTGAGAATTCTTTGTTTAGCTCTGTACCCCATTTTTTAATAGGATTGTTTGATTCTCTGGAGTCTAACTTCTTGAGTTCTTTGTATATATTAGATATTAGACCTCTATCAGATGTGGAATTGGTAAAGATCTTTTCCCAATCTGTTGGCTGCTGTTTTGTTTTCTTAACAGTGTTGTTAGCCTTACAGAAACTTTGCAACTCATTAAGTCCCATTTCTCTATCCTTGATCTTAGAGCACAAGCCATTGGTGTTCTGTTCAGGAATTTTTCTCCTGTGCCTATGTGTTCTAAGGTTTTTCCCCACTTTCTCTTCTAATAGTTTCAGTGTACCTGGTTTAATGTGAAGATCTTTGATCCACTTGCACTTGAGCTTTGTTCAAGGAGATAAGAAAGGGTCTATTTTCATTCTTCTGCATGCTGAGTGCCAGTTGAGCCAACACCATTTGTCGAATAGGCTGTCCTTTTTCCATTGAATGCTTACAGCTCCTTTGTCAAAAATCAAGTGACCATATGTGTGAGGGTTCATTTCTGGATCTTCTATTCTGTTCCATTGACAAGGGAAATTTTCTTGAACAGAACACCAACCCCAAACCCCACTCCCCTGTCTGCAGAGCAAGTTCCAGGACAGCCAAGGCTACAGAGAAACACTACCCTGAAAAACCAAAAAAGTACTGGTCTTACAAATGACCAGTAGTAAAAGCTTTACTGACTTTCACATGAAAAACAAACAAACAAAACAAAACAGCGATACTATTGTCTGATGGCTCAAAAATAAAAAACTGTATCTTCTATCTATCTCCAGTTCCCCATTAATAATTATCTCTTGCATCTACTACACTCATTAGACTAGAAGGAAAACATAGTTGAGCTCGCTTTACTCACGCCTTCTTACATGGCTCCAACCTGCAATCACTATACTTTACAAATGTCATGCATGTCTGTTAAGAAACAGAACCTCAGCTTTTCTACAATTACTTGAAGATGGATGGAACTTACCATTCTACTGAAGCAGGATAATGTATAGATATAGAGCAAGCCAGTAAGTATCTAAATACTATCATTTAAGTAAGTATATTTAAAACGAGAAGAATGATGAGAAATTCTATTATCCAAATAAAGATATAGTTCAGAGTAAAAGAGGACAAGCATATACTTTATGGTAGAAAAACAAGCATAAACTGAAAATTTCTTAAACTACTGACTGCTTAGTTTTTCAGGGGTAAGCAATACTAATTAAAAAAAAAAAAAAGCTAATTTAAAGCTTGTCAGATGACTCAGCAGGCAAAAGCTTAGCTGCTAAGCCTGATGAATTTAGTTCAATCCCCAGGACCAAGGAGAAAATCATTCTGATCTCCATACACTGTGGTGGTACATATGAAGGTATATACAGAATGTTTTGTTTTTTGAGATAACGTTTCTCTGTGTAGCCCTGGTTGTCCTGGAACTTGACCTGTAGACCAGAGATCTTCACACTCAGAGTTCTGCCTGTCTCTGCCGTCCAAGTGCTGGGATTAAAGCTGTACAACACTACAGTACCACCCAGCAGACCAATCAAAATCCTGAGTAACTGTGGGAGGGACATGATAGACAACATCTAGATGTTAAAGTATTAAAGTCACATAAAATCAACCCTTGCCAATAAGCATATACAAAGATTCCTGACACCTTTAGTTGATAGACAAATATAAACCAAAATAAGATACCATTATACATCTACTAGCATGATTATTATATGTTAAAAAATACATATAACAAGTAATGGCAAAGTATCTGGGGATGGGAATTGAAGCTGTAACATACTGCTGATGAGAATGTGGAACTAGTGCAACTGCTCTGAAATACTGTTCAGCAGTTCTTTAAATAGAACCCAACTATTCTATGTCCAGATACACACCCATGAGAAATGAAAATGTATCCACATGACAAATTTGCAATGCTTTACAACACTGACTTCACAATAATTCAAAATAATAAACAAAAACATCCAACACCTTAAAAGAAATGCAATGCAAATATCACAATTACACTTTCCAGTAGAATAAACAAGAACAGAGCATTGATCTATGCTGCAACATGGTGAACCTTGACATTTGAAAACAAACTAAGTGAAAGATTCACATACTGAACAATACCATATATACACAATGATTAAAACAGACAAACAAGAGGCAGAAAGATTCCTGCTTATTTTACGATAAAGTGGGGGAGAGTGTGTAGGGGAAATGGGATATAGGATTTCTATCTGGAACAATAAAGAGTCTGGAGTTGGATTACGGCTTTAACTTATGGATATACTCAAACCAGGGAGATGTATACTTCAAATTCGTAACTCTAATGATGTATGAATTACCCCCTAAAGATGTTTAAAACAAAAAAATTTACAGTGGCCAATTTTAAAATTATTTGTATGTTACATCATACACGAACTCTTAAGTTGCTACGTATTTCTGGGTGGCCTGGTCATCCTATAGGGCCTAAGTTGGCTTTGAAATTTCAATCAATCTTCCTGTTTCATAGAGAACATATTTTATGAAAAGGTAATCAAATTCTGTACTTCATTTTATAATGAAATCTAATGAGTTTCTCCCAGTTTGAATGTACTTTAGTTCACAAAGACTTTCAAAGACAAAAATCATACAGATAACCAAGAATACTTAGCCATGGGATAAGTCATGGAAGGATGTGAAACACCGGCTATAATAAACGAGGTATTAACATGTTCTACCTCAGCCAGGTACAACAGCATGCCCAATTACCTGGAAGTAGATGTTTGCACTCAGAAGCTTGAGATCAACCTGAACAATGGTGTGGGATCTCATCTCAAAAGAACAAAAACAATGCTGGTAGAGTGCTTGTTTGCCCACCATGGCTCTGGGTAGGATATCCAGCATTACCAAAAAATAAGCAAAATCATAGTATCATAGTATCTTATTTCTCAAAACTTAACTTCATTTTAAATAGCACAGTCTAGTTCACAACTTTTAAGAAAACTTATTTTTATTATTTTAAAGTCATTATAGTTACTTCAATATTAAGTCCATCTAATAAAACTACTGGTGATTTTTTTTTATATTGTTCTTGTTTTAGCTCTTTTCAGACAGGGCTCTTGCTATGTAGCCTGACTGGTTTCCAACTTGGAATCCTCCTACTTCAGTTACCAGTGTCTTGGAATTATAGGCACATCTCCATGCTCAGTCGACTTAGTTTATTGAAGTGCCTCAATCTCTACCAACATTCTTCAAAACCATTTTTAATTACCATGCCATCTAAATCCACCATGTTAGGCTTGATAAAGTACTGAGCATCAGTAACCAGACTTACTCTCATACTCTTCAAGTTATGACTAGTTGACTTACAGTTTGAAAACTTTGCATTAGAACAAACCATTAACTTAAGGAATACAGGTATGCTTTCATAATGGTTACAGCGTATACACAAGTTTTTGTGTATGTGTGAAGAGGGTCTTGCTATGTAACCCAGGCTCGCCAGAAAGTCTAGATGTCCATCTCAGGTGATAATGTTAGGATTACAGTGCTGGGATTTCAGATACACGACACATTCCTGGTTACGTTTTCTTAGTCTCACAATGCTAAAAATCTCTTCTATTGGGATCTGTAAATGCACACAAATAAAACCTCTTTAATTAATAGCCTGAAATTATTTCTCAGATATAGCACAAACTATGCTAACTTTGTTATTTTGCAATTAAAAGAACTGAACAGCTCTGGTTCATTTATAGTCTAACTTTGTTGTTTCTGTTTGGTTTTCAAGACAGGGTTTCTGTGTAGCCCTAGCTATCCTAGCACTTGCTTTGAAGACCAGGCTATCATAGAATTCGCTTAGATCTTCCTGCCCCTGCCTCTAGAATGTGGGGACTAAAGGTGTGCACCACCACTTTTATAAGCCTGGCTCATAATCTAGTTGTTAAAACTAACACAATAAATGAGCTGTTATCTTCTTACAAAATAAACATTTGTCTCCGGTGTAATACTGACTGAAAATCTAAATAAAGGTTAGTGAATCAAATAAAACTCATTTTCAAATTTAGTTAGCAATTATTTTGACATGTCACTCAAATTTTAAAAAGCAACAGCATCAGAAAAAAACATTTCCTTGAACTCAATGAGTAAAGATGTTCCCTTCAAACCTCACAGTGTAACAGGCAAAAATCATAATTACACATGATTTGGCTAAGTGTCAATAAGCTGGGTTCACACGCAAAATAATATAATTTAATGTCTACCCTAAAATATCCAAATCCTAATTAGTTATCATACCAAAGAAGAGTGGATTTTGAAGCTGGCCCTTTCCCCTTTTCCGTCATTCTCAAAACAAGCTACCAACAACAACAACAACAGAAACCAGACTGTAATATATTAAACCTGGCGAGTTTTTAAAGTGGGTACATGGAAGACCTACCCCAACATAAGTAACAGTAAACAGCTGTGCTTTTGGAGTACAATAAGTACCTGTCACAGTTCCACTTCCTTCTTTGATTTGTCCTGGCTTGCTGCTGGCATTCCTACAGCAGACAGCCTTTTAGCTTACCTACCTCTGCAACACACAGGCTTATTTATTATTTATTTAGTTTGCTTTTTTGAAGGCAGGGTTTTCAATGTAACATCCCCAAATGTCCTGGAACTCATTTATTGAGACCAGGTTGGCCTCAAACTCAGAGATCCACCTGCCTCTGCCTCTAGAGTGCCGGGAACAAAGGCATGCATCATCACTGCCATGCCAAATTTACTGTTTACAAAAACCAAAGTGAGTAAATCACCTAGATATATAGGAAACTCTAAAGTTTACATAATGTGCCAGCTACTCATTCACTAGTGTATTTTTCTTGATCTTAAGTAATGTAATAGACACGTGAGACACTAGAAGCAATTCTGAAAATTTTTAATGTTTAGTTTGAGTAGTGTTATAAAGTATGGAAGAAAAAAAAACCAAAATTTGGGTTAGTGATAAAGCTAAGCAGGTAAAGGTGCTTGCTACCAACCAAGCCTGTTAACCAGAGTTTTATCCCCCAGGCCCATGTGATGGAAAGAGACAAACAACTTTTCAAGGTTGTGTCCTTCCTCCACGCATGCACCACAGGAAGTACCCCCACCCATTTAAATAATATATTATATACCACCACCAGCAAACAAAGCATAAAAACCCCTGGAGTTTAATTGGTTTTAAATACTCACTAGTAACCTTACCTTCACTAGTTCTGGGGTAAAGAAAAGCAGAGTAACTCCTGGAATGACTTATACTTGGTAAGCATGATGTTAGTTAGTCTGGGAGATCGAAGGCCCGTATTTTAGGTTTGCTGGTTGTGTTCACTTCAGGTAAACACAGCAGTCCTCTGTTACTGACAATTTTGTCTTCTACGGTTTTAGTAGTCATGGTTGACAGCAGTCTAAAAATATTACATGGAAAATTCCCAAAATTGACAATTCACGAGTTTTGAAATATACGCCATTCTAAATGGCACAGTGAAATCTTAAGACTGTTGCACTCAGTACTTGGGCAGGTGTGCATCATTCCTTTGATTAGTACAGTCACAATGTATATACAACCAGCTACTGGCTCCTGAGTCACTCAGAAGTCATCTCAGCTATCAGATTACTTACTTGGGTATTGTATTTATTATCTGTGCTCAAATGGCCCAGTCGCAATGCCTTGTCCCTCACCTCCTTGTCTCACAAGATGAGCAAAGTAAAGCATTCGGACAGAAAGACCGCTTTATCCCTTTATCACAGAATATAGTAACTTTTCATTTTGTTAATTACCTCTATTAATCTTATATCAGACCTAAGCTATAAGTTAACTTTATAAGGCTATATGATTAGGAAAATAAATCAGTATACAGAGGCTTTGGAACTAACTTAGAGATCTTGGACTGTATCTCCTGCCAGTAACTGGAGAACTCCTATGATTCAGTTTCTCAGAAGTGAAAAACATCAAGTGAAGAGTTAAGATATGAGGGAAGAGTCTTAAGCGACATTCAAATTGTGACAGAGTAGTCAAACAAGTCCAAGAAATCATTATTTCAATTTCATTATAAGTCCCATGTACTCCTTTGGGTTTCATGCATTTAATTTAATTAATAAAACAACAAAACAAAAACACCTGCTGAGTTCCTTACTCCTACTTTTCAATGGCTCTACCTATTCTGTCTTTTAAACAAATTTATCCAAAACTGACACAAAACAGATGACAAAAGTGAAGGGCAAGGACAGAGAAGTGAAAGCTGCAGATTTAATAATGTTGACAATCTGACCTTAAGTGGGCTCACATCAAATCATGAGCAGAGATACATCTCTAATGACAGAAACAATTAATTTGTAGCCAATTCTGTGAACTTACTGAACCCTTTAAACAAAAATATCAATTATCTCTTATCTTAATATTACCATTTTACGTAATTTTTCACAGGGTATCCATAAACTAAGAAAAAATTTACATTAGAAAAGACTGGAAAGACATTTCTAAAATTAAAGTGTTGGGTGCTAATAATGTAGTGGCATATAGAGGCTCACTTAACATTTTAGTCAATTCTCTTAACAGCCACTTATTTGACCATGTCAATGGTAAGTAAATATAGCTTTGTAAGGGCCGATGAAATGGCTCAGCACGCCTGACAACTTAAATTTGATTCCCAGAACCTACCATAAAAGTTCAAGAAAAATATCCACTCCTCAAGGTTGTAAACTTATTTCTGTGTGAACCATAGTTATGTGTGTATCTTTATACCCTCATCATATTCCAAGAGCTGTGTATAGCAACTGTATATTCTACTTAAGAAAAGCCATGAGGTAAATATCATATACTAATAGGTAAAGTGAAGAAGGGTAAACAGTCTGTGGAAGTATAAACATGAGCTAATTCTATGAAGGATAGTCATGTTTAACTCCTCTAAACCTTTTTCTTTTTAAGGCCAAGCTCAAGGAGAGCCTTAGATGAGGCAAGTAAAGTCCCCCACCCTATTCACACCTTAGTTTCTGTTCTCCAACAGTGTCTTGTGGAGAGGAGCAGGTCACAACGACAATGGTGCACCATTCTGCTACCTCCTTAGTTTCTGGACCAGTTGGAGTCTTGCCCTCTGCTTATTCATTTCCCTCCTAACATTAAAAGTGAGCACTAAGGGTGTACCTCAGTGGTTTAGGCACGCTGAGACTGGATTTCAAAATGGGTTCCATCTCTAGCACTATACACTAGTGTACATGAATGTGTACTGACATACAGAGACAGACTGACAAACAAATACACACAGAGGTCAGAAGGGGAGGGAGTACAAGCAAAGACTATGTGATTAGTTGCTTGATTTCTATGTACAATCTGCACAATACTGCTCTAAAGGCATGCACATGCATACACACACACACACACACACACACACACACACACAATTTATACTCTCTGGAAGAGAGGAAAAGCAGACTTTAAAAAAATTATTTGCTTTATATATCTTAGTATACTGTAGCTATCTTCGGATACAGCAAAGAGGGCATCAGATACCATTACAGATGGTTGTGAGCCACCTACCATGTAGTTGCTGGAAAGTGAACTCAAGACCCCTCTGGAAGAGCAGTCAGTGCTCCTTAACCACTGAGCCATCTCTCCAGCCCCAAAATGTAGACTTTGAAAGTTACCCAGTTATCCATTAGACTAAGCTCAAAAGAGTGGCTTCTCACACCAACAGATTTATTATTTATTTAAATGCAGGCAACGCTATAAATAGCTTAGACATTTTTGGTTAAGTGAAAAGCAGGCAATGGATATCTGGAGAGAAAATATCTGAAGCATTTCTGAACTCCATAAATACATTTTCATATTCGCCCACGGCACTTCCGTTGGCTCCCATTATAAGCCTCAGAATGCTATTCATTTTTCTGTCTCATGGCCCTAACTTTATTCCATCCTGCCTGAAGTCAAGAGATTTCTTCCCTGGCTACTTTGGTTCCAAAGTCCATCATTTATCTCTCAATCTTTTCCTCCCATTGTAACAATTTCTTCCTGACATGATAGCGCGCGCGCGCGCGCGCACACACACACACACACACACACACACACACACACACACACACAAAACTTATAAAATTAGTCTCACTAGACCAAAGGTGGCAAGCTTCTCTTGTATATAAACAGTACAGGACACATTAAATTTCCAATAAATATATACTGAATATCAAATGTGTACATCATGCCCTGATTTGCAACGGTGTTATTTTAGCTTTGCAGATAAACTCAGTTAAAAGAGTAATGGGATGTTACAGTGTTTTCTTGACTAGGAATTTATTTTCATAATTTATGTATTATTAGGTTCAGTATTTATGAACTCCCTAAAAACATGAAGCCATTTATGTGTAACTTTATTTTAGCATGGAAAATACATGACAAATCACTATCTTCTAATTAAAATAGAATTTGTACAGGCTCCTTTGCTCTTCAACAGCAAACGGAAGATTTTTACGTAGTTGAGAGAGGCCTTTATTTCACTCCATTTGAGTAATCACTCCCTTCCTATCTTAGTTCTATTTGTTTGCACTCCTCCCTTCCCCCCTTCCCCCAAGAGAACAGTTAATACAATTAGCCACATGGCTGGGGGTGGTGGTGGTGGTGGTGGTGGTGGTGCATGCCTTTAGGAGGCAGTGGCAAGAGTATCTGAGTTCAAGACCAATCTGATCTACAGAGAGAATTCTAGGACAGCTAATACA
Organism: Micromys minutus; assembly: GCF_963924665.1. Lineage (NCBI taxonomy): Eukaryota > Metazoa > Chordata > Mammalia > Rodentia > Muridae > Micromys > Micromys minutus. The sequence goes on along the minus strand of NC_137975.1, from coordinate 20,088,927 downwards.
CAGAAAAATCTTATCTGGGAAAAAAATCCAAAACCAAACAACAACAAAATTAGTCACAGTGGCACGGTTAAGAGATGGCAGCAAGAACACCAATTTGAGTTCAACCAGGACAACTGCAAAACCATGTCTAAAAACAAATCTAAGAGTAACTAACTACTACTTTAACCATACGTGGTTCTCAGCAACTTCATCGAGTATCAAAAAGACAACTGCTGTAACTCCAGCTCCAGGCATCTCCTACCCTCTTTTGGCCTCTGCAGGATCTCAGACATTTGGAGGACAGACACAAACATAAATAAAAATAAATCTTAAGACAAACCAACTCTCCAAAACTCTGTCAAACCAAAAAGACTAGTGAAACAGAAAGCTATGTGAATTCAACTCAAGTCTTGGAACTACCAAGACTACAGACAGACTGCAACTTGCTCAAAATCACACTCTAGTTCCTAAATGGCAGGAGATTCTTTCAAGCAGGACTTACAGCTTCCACTGGATAAGTACTGCTCATAGTTTAGTCTGAGAGCCATTACGAGATCACCAAGATTCTTTCAAAAGGTCACCTGGTTCTTCCCTGTCTATTTTCACCACTAAAATGTGCTCCTCTGTGCTTGTGTTTATGTATGTGTTCCTGAGATGCACATTTGGCAGGATTAAAAGCCAGAGGCCTTACTCGTATTAGACAAGGGCTTTTTACCTCTGAGCCACATTCTGCAGACTCAAATATCATTTATATTTTAGTCAAAAGCATATATCCTTTTCAGGGAAAGTGCCAGAGCAGAACTTAGGCAAAAAATAAACCCAATGCCACTGTTTTAAAGTTATTTTTCATACAATATGGCATTTATGTAAACATATAAACTTAACATTCTAGTGAATCTTTAAATATGTATGTAAATATACTTTATTTAATATTGTTAAGATGGCAGTATTGTCCAAATTAGCCTGTTTTAATATAATCCTGATGAAAATCCAAGCTGGAAACTTTACAAAATTATTACTGATTAAGTGATAAACGGTAGTAAAGACACGGTATGAGAGACCTTGAACAGTCAATGCCCTCTGTCAACCCACTTAAACAGCTTTACAGTTTTCAAACACTCTTAATTTCAAAACTTACAGTGTGCTAACATCCTCATTTTTGGTCAACAAATTTCCAACCACAGTACTTAAGACAGTTCAATAACCCCTCCTCCCAACACTGCCACCCATACCCTCTCTATACCTACCCTAAAACTTCTGTTGAACAAAATGTGTTGAAACAAAAACTAGGTATGGGGCTAAAGTGAAGGCTCAACCATTGAAGAGTACCATTTACTCTTGCAGAGAACATAGGTTCAGTCCCCAGCACCCACATGATGGCTTACAACCACCTATAATTCCAGTTCTTCAAGATCTAATACCCTTTCCTGGTGCCACAGGCTATTGCATTACTTAGTGCATATAAAATTTTTATTTTCCACATAGAAATTTTAAAGTATGTATTTTTCCCCCCTTTTCTTTTGGAGATGGGTTTTTCTATGTAGCCCTGGCTGTCCTGGAACTGGCTGTTCCTGAATCAGACTTGGCCTTGAATTTAGAGTTCTGCCTGCCCGTGCCTCCTGAGATTAAAGGGGTACAGCACCACCTGGCTAGTTGATAAACTTAAGCTGATTAGACATAGGTACAAAAATGATGACAGATTCCTATCTCAAAGGGGGGTAAATAAAATGTTTTATTATTTAATGCATAGTCTCTTGATAAAATCACATTTCAGCAACCAACCAAAGAACAGTACTGATGACTGACACAAGCTGTAATGAACAAAGGAAGGAAGGAGGGAAGAAAGGCAGGCAGATAGATAGGAAAACAGGAAGTCAAGTCACACAATGTGATGGCTTGGTCTTTATTGTATCTATTATGCACGCCACATGAAAACAGAACACCTTGGGTCTACTTGATGTGTTTCTATGATGCATATGATGTGGAATCAGAACACCTCCGATCTGTTTGCTGTCAAAGTTTCTGCTATGTTCAGATAGCATTAACATAATAATAAAAATTTGCAATGAAATATACAAAACATGAAAAAAACCTTACAGTTGACATGTGTTTAAAAACAGATACTTTGCCTGTAAAATTATGAGAACATATTCAGTATGTTTTAACTTTTAAATAACTATAGGTTCACAGAAAATTGAAAAAAATAATTTAGCAAAATCTAAAATGTACCATTCGAGTAGCTTCCTCTAATACCATTACAGGTGTAAGACACTGACTGCTTTTTACTCAGTTCAAACCTCACTCAGAGTTAAGCAATAGGTGTGCAGACCTTTAACCCCAGTGCTCCAGGAGGCAGAGGCAGGTGAGTCTTTGAGTTCTAGGTCAGACTGGTATACAAAAACCTTCCAAGACAGCTAGGGCTACACAGAGAAACCATGTCTCACACCACTTGCCCCCCACCCAACAAAAACAAAAACAAAAAGCCTCACTGGTCTACAAAGTGAGCTGCAGACCAGCCAAGGGCTACATAATAAAACACTTTTTCCAAACAACTCCAAATCTACAAAACAAAGCCATACTTAAGACTTTACTTATCAGAGTGTATAGTGATGTACAATTTCATTAAGCATGTTTATGTAACAAACAACCACCACAAACAAGATACAGAGAAGTATCATCACCACCCCATCCCCCAGATTTTCTGCTTCCTGTTTCCCATCATCATCCAATTTTCTCATTTCAAGAATGTTACATAAACAGAACCATATGGTATGTAACTGCTTAAGATGTTTGATTTTCAAGTTATCATATTTTCCTCAAGGTCTACCCAATCTTGGGACCCTTTATTGCTGCATAGTATTCCACACATAGATGGTATGGATACATCACAGTTTAATTTACTCAGTGAGGGACATTGGAGTTATTTCTGGAAAACAACAACCCAATTACTTATTTTAAATGGCAATTCCATAATGTAGAAATCCCTTTCTCAAAATTAAAAAAAAAAAAAAAGGTCTAACACTACTTAAGCTATTGCTTTTGCATACATGCAGAATATTTTAACTTCACATTAAAACTTTTCACTTTATTGTTATATTCTAGATCGTCCCTTAGTATAATGACCAATGCATCAAGAAGGATCTGCAGTGAATTAAACCTGTACTTGAAATTGCTGTACTTATGGAACCCTTTCCTGTAGAAGACAGGTTAGCAAGGCCAAGTGAAAACTATGAAGGTAGTGTCAATCTGTCACTCACTAAACTAAAACTGGCAGAAGTCAAATGGCAGACCTTTCCTTGCATCAGACATTAGATTACACCCCTCAAAGTCAGAAATACAAACAAGCAATTTCTCTGTTTAATTTTAGAAGGAAATTACAGCAAATTGTAGATGGCATAAATGGAGAAGACCAAAGAGCTACTACCATTTAACTATGCTAGGTGATCTAGTATTCATAGACTAAGAGGCTCAAAAATGGACAGCTTGCCTAGAGAAGTGAGTTTTCAGGTAAAAATTAAGAATCACGGGGGCTGGGAAGACAGCTTAGGAGCTCCAGAGAACCCAGGTTCAATTCCCTGCACTCACATGGCAGTTCACCACAGTCTATAACTTCAGCTCCAGAAGATCCTATACCATTTTCTGACCTGAGGGACTAGCTATACAAGGTGCACAGACATGCACGCAGGCAAAACATCCATACACGTAATAAGAAATAACTTTTAAACACAAACTGCCAAGCATGATATACATGTTTTTAAACCCAGCACCCAGGAGGCAGAGATAAGTGGATCTCCTAAGTTTGAGGCCAAGTTTGGTCTACAAAGAGTTCCAGGACAGCAAGGGCCACACAGAGAAACCCTGCCATGAAAACACCCTCTCCCATCCCCCGAAAGGCATAAACCTACCAACTGACAAATCAAAGAAAACCAGGACTCTGAAGGAAAATACTTACTTTAATGTATTCGTTAACACTACAAATGGGTGAGCAGCACAACAGTAAAATACAAAACTGACAATAAAGCAAACTGCAGGGAAGTTCAGGCATGATTTATATCTTGTTTCACTTGACCATCAGTGACTTAAACTGCATCGTGGATATTATATATAGATATGAAGGCTAACACTAGATATAAGCAATTTGTTTAACTTACTTTAATCAGGTCCTTATATAAGAACCAAAGTTAACTTGATAGAAATTTTATTATGTTATTTGATGCATGGTATATGTTTGTAATACTAATAAAGATTACAGCAAGCCCCAAGGATTAAGTGCAAGGCAATTTAATTTTTTTAAGTTTAGTTTTATATGTGGAAAAACTAATAAATTTCCGTTTCTTTCACTTGCCATATCAATTTAATTTCCTAAAACCATAAACAAAGTATTCTTCCTATAGGCAAGAGTGACTATAGAAGTGGTGGATTGGTTCTGTGGTTTCTAACAAGAACAATCTGAAAGTTTCATTTCCACGTGTAAACACACCTCTATGTCATATAAGTGCTGGACATTTTTACAACAGACCATGGGAAATGTTAATAGGGAAGTTTTCTATTCCAAGTAGGAACAGATTATTATAGATTTACAAGTCTTTAGCATAATCAGCTCTTAATACACTTCCTTACTTATAAGAATTACAGCTTAGTATTAATCCAAATTGTTATAACTGGATAGTTTTAAACATTAGTTCAGAGGAAATTCTCTTTAACTACCTGGTGGGTCCCTTAGAGAAGCACTCAAGAGAGCGCAATAACTTAGTGCCACGTGACTATACAGATGCTGTCAACCTTGGATATTTCCAGCAACACCTCATAACACAACTGTTGGCATGCTAATCTTAAATTGGCTCAACAACACCAACTCCAAGGACACTTTTATGTGTGAAAACTATACTTTCAAAAATGCTTGGGAACAGAGAGGAATATGTTATTTCAAAGAAAAGAAATACCCAAGGACTGCTAGACAATGGAGTAGAAACTAAAGAGCAAGGGTTGAACTTAATGTTGGAATACTTGGTAATATGTGTGAGGTAAGAGGTTCAATCCCTAGCATTGAGTGGGAGAAAATAAATAAATAAGCCAACAAACCTGAAGAGCACAAAGCAACAGTTTGGTAATTAACATTCTGGTAAAGTAATTTTCTCAATCTTAACTTTGTATCAATCACTTGCTTCCTCTGGTAGCACAATGAGTTCAATAGCAACTGTGAATTAGATCTTGAAACATATTAACAAAGTAAAGTGAGACAATACTATAACAGTTTACTACTGCAACACACAGTACATTTTTATTATGGGTAATCTATTTGAAATATGTTCCAAATGCAGAAATTTTAAACAAAAGGAAATTCTCTTTGGTACCCAAAAAGAAAAAAAAATGGCGAGAGGCTAGCAAGATGGCTTAGTGCTTAGAACCGTTCAATCCCAGAGACCAATACAATAGAAGAACTGATTTCTGCTAACTGTACCACTGTGCTCCACCCTTTTGAAATGCCCCGCACCCCAGTAAATGTACTAAGACAAAATGGCTGAGATACTGTTTTAAGCTAGTGTGTACATTAATATTCCTATAATACTCAATAGCAAAAGAAATTTTGAGGCTTCAACAATACTGTTCATATGAACAGCAAATTCATTCTCTAAATATGGAAACGAGAAAGCAAAGATAAATATTTAATGTAACAAATATATGTGTGAGACACAATCCTAGTAGCTTTAAATATTCTATTTACAACTGCAGAGATTAAGCATTACCCTCCCAATTATACCGATGAGGAAACTTAACCAAGGCTAGGTTAGATTAGCTTCATAAAATGATCTCACAACTAGTAAAAGAAAGTAGTCTCCTGTATTTTCATCAGGCCTTCCCTGCAAAGAATTCATGAGAACTAAAAATATCACTGCACAAATTACCAATTAATTATCAAGTTTGGGGAAATATGCTAGGGAATGTATGCTATAGGAACTTAATGGAGAAGCTGAGGGAACTAATCTTCCAAAGCTATGTACTATGTTTTAAAAAATCCATAACCAGATTCCTTCTTAATCCAAATGAATGAATCTATTTTACTTTTGTATCTACTTGCAATATTTTGAGAATGTGGCAGATTCCTAAGGTACTTCTGTGACCCTGAAGAAATAGCCTATCAGCCAAAGCTCAGATTGTTTTTTTCAGAACCAATGTTTATTCTAGAACAAGTAAATCTTAGAAATGGGGTATTCTGTAGCTATACCTAGTATAGAACACAGGGTCCATTAAAGTCATATTTTCCTAGACCAAAAAAGCAGAGTGGCACTTGAAAAGACAGGCACACTATCAAAATCTGAAGCAATTATAAGAAAATTCCCTAAAATATAGCTAAAGATACAAACTTTTAAGAGAATGCCATTTCTTCAGCTAAATGTGTAGCTACATGAACCCTACTGATTCAAGTATTATAAGAAAGGTATTCCACCTTGAGTTCAGCTTTTAATGACTCAATGCTCTTGGAATCAATGCCATTTCAATTTAAGGGGTTTCTTTGGCTGGGGAATGGGGGTTCACACCTTTGATCCTAGCTCTTGGGAGGCGGAGACAGGTGGATCTCTGTGAGCTCAAGGCAAGCCTTTCTGATCCCAGCACTTGGGAGGCAGAGACAGGTGGATCTCTGTCAGTTCAAGGCAAGCCTTTTCTAGTGAGTACCAGAACAGCCAGGGCTACAAAGAGAGAGACAGAGACAGAGAGACCCTGTCTCACGAAAATAACCTTAGGGGTGGGATATGTGTGTGTGCCTATTCATTCATGCTAGAAATCCTTTTTTCTTCTTCGGAAACGCATCTTATCATTTAGAAAGCCTTGTTGTTTCGGATGATACCTCTTCACCTCACCTCTAACTAGTTTAGTAGACTTGCTCTCTTAGGACCCATTTCACAGAAGCCACAACAGTCAGACCCAATTTTGTTTCTCTATAAAAGCAATTTCAGACAACAGTGACAATCTCTTGCACATAATAACCACAAGAAGAAAAAACTTCTCACAAATAGGGATGGAGCGTGGGGAGGGGGATTAACAACACCATGACGTCCCCATAGGGATCACCAGCGACCAAGGCTGTGACAGTCATTCAACTTTCTTGCTAATTTCCCCACTGTGTTTTTTTTCTAGCAGTACAGGCACGACGTGCTGTTTTCCTTTTGGTGTGTGTGACAATTCCCCGGAGCGGGGCTATCAGCCCCGGGCATCTGCGCCAGGCCCCGGAGAACAGTTCCGCGAATGGCCCCTGCTCCAGCCTGGCCTGACTATGGCTGCTTTCCCCCACCGTCCTCCCTGGACCTCCAGGGCTCGCAAGAGCAGCAGCTGCAGCAGGGACGCTCGGGGAACCTGTCCCCAGCTCCCCCGCTAGGCCTCAAGGGGTTGGCGCTGCACATGGCCCCCAGCGAAGCGGCGGGCACCGCGCGGTGGAGGCGACCGGAGGGCTCGCCTCAGAACCCGACGGCCCCTGGCGGGCGGGAGGGGAGGAACGCCGTCTCCTCAGCGCTTAGCTCCCTGCCAGCCTCACTCTGCCGCTCCGTTAGCGCTACCGGTCGGCGGGCGGGGGAGGGGAGCCAGCGCGTTATTCCCGGGGCGCCGCGGGGGAGGGGACGGCATCTCTTACCCGCGTTACTGAGGAGAAGGAGCAGGAGGAGGTGGCGGGAGCGCGGCGCAGCGGGGCGACGGCGGGGCCGGCTGGTTGCAAGGAAGAGTCTCACGGAAGGGAATTAACCCCATCACCAGCCCGGACACCGGCTCCAGCGGCAGCCGCGGCGGCAGAATCCCGCCCCTTCCCACCACGCATTGGCCCCGCCTCTCCGTCGCGTTGACGGAAACCAGCCTACCTCATACGCTAAATGAGCATTGAGTGACAGACGTATTATCCAATCATCGTTTGAAAACTGACTTTCGCTCCACCCCATTATCACTGCGGGGCAGCAGGAGAACGGGACTAAGTCTATCTCCACCCACAAAAGAAAAAGAACCAATCCCTGGCAAGTTCTCGTCCTTGAAGGACGCAAGGGACAACCAATAATAAAGCAAGGAGGACAGCCATTTTGCCCACTTGTAAAAGAGCCACCTTTTCCCACGAGTAGGAGCCTGAGGTGGGCGAGTTCCGGGCGATTTTAGTCACTGAAGATATGGAAGACAACTATATTTCTTCAGGGAATGATTGTAGAGCTTTTTAAGACTTAATGGATAATTTTGTCGTTCATATGGGGAGACGAGAGGAAAGCTTTAAGGATGTGGCTCCGCCCCTTAGCGATAACGGGTTCTAGGCTGAACACCTGGTTTCTCCAGTCTTAGTGGTGAAGGCAGGGCTACTGAGCACTTTGGCTCGTGCGACTACAGTTCCCAAGAAGCTTTGCGACGTCTGTTTCCTCATTTTGTTTCCGGTAGCGTTTTATGGGAATTGTAGTTCTTGACAGGTTACCGTGCAACCTCCTTGTCTAGATGAGTAAGAAGAAAGTTATGAATAATTTGGAGTTGAGAATGAAATCGCAAGGTTCTAGTCAGGTCTTTTCGCTTCAGTGAAGGAGCGAGTATATAAGAGGGTTGGGAGTTTTCTCAAGACATTACAGTGTTTCAGAGTGCTGGTCTTTGAACTCTCCCACTTCTAGACGATACGTTTAGCGTCACTTCCGCTTAGCTGAGGACTCTTGCAAAAAGCTTGGCGGGAGTTGAAGATTACGAAGCTAGTGCTGCAGTTTTGGCGGTCTGTGTAGGGCAAGAGATGGAAAATTGATTGTACTTTTATTGCGCTTAAAGAAGAGTGGGTAAGAGTCGGGCGTGGTAGCTGATGCCTGTAACATCCGGAAGCTGAAAAGTCGTCGCGAGTTCTCAGCTTGGGCTACAGTGAGTTTTAATATAGCTGGGACTACAGAATTGAGCTTGACTAAATAATCCACCCCCCGCTCTGCTCCCTCCCCCTAAAAAATCCACCCAGTAATCTGAACTGGCATGGGTGTAATTCCCGAGCCCATAATGTAAATTTCTACTTTGCTTTTTAGTCTTGCGCACCCAGTGTTTCTTATCAGATCTTCTCACTAGTAGATTGCACCTCTTTTGAGTTTGTACAGGATGCTTTAACTTGCCTTTAGCCACTGTAAAAGTGAAGCAGTATGGGTTCATGTCCTCAGTTTGACTGGAAGGACTTGGAATTTCTGAGCAAATCCTCCCATTTATACAGTCTCCAGAAGTTGCCTTTGAAGGAAGAAAGCTCAGGGTCGTTAGAATATTGGAATGGTCCTGTTCCCAGTCTTTGAGTAACCCATCCATCAAATTAAGTGGAGACTAAGTGACACCTGCAGTACTCCAATAGCAAAAAGGCTTCAGAATTCAAAAACTAGTAAAGATTGATCACCTCAAGTCCGATGCCTCTCAAAGTCTCTTTCATCATTTTTATGGAGACTTCGACTTACAAATTTTCTCGTCAATATTTATTGAACACTTACAGTAGTGGTGAATATACCAGGTTAAACAGTGCACAGAAAGGTAAGTTTTTGTTTAAAAGGAGTTAGGAAGATTAAACAAAATTTATGTTACTTGGTCTTTTTAATATCTCCCTAAATTTAGCATCTTCATAGTCATGTTTTCTGTGTTGCTTTGGCTTCCTCTTTGCTTTCTACTTTTAGAATAAAAAAGCATGGCTTTCTATTTTCATTATTTTTACTGGAGTATTAAGTTTGTGTTCAGAACTGATAGGGTGTTAACACACCCCGTGGATGAGAGCCCTAAGTAGTGCAATCCTAGAAACAGAAATACATCTGTGACTTCCAAACAGACAAAGCAGTCTTACTTTTTCTCTTTGTTTGTTTTTAAAGAAAATAAATGTCTTTGCTTTTCAATGTAATACTTTTATTTGTGCGTGTGTGCACATGTGTGTGCGCATTCGAAAGTGAGCTAGACATCTCCTGCACAATATGCATTTTATTCAGAAGGTACCATTGAGCTGCATTTCCATCTAGGACTTAGGGTTTCCAGTGATAATTTAGCATTCTCCATAAGTGCTTAGTTGGGATTTTTTCATAAACCCTTCCAGAGTAAATCAAGCCAGTATGTAGTAATAATGACAATCGTATTTCTGAATATTTTATCTGAGCCACAAAAAGAGCTAAGTGTGTTTAGTAGTTTTCCTGTGTCACATCTGTTTTACTTTTTGAGTACTGGAGACAAACTGAGGACCTTGCACTTGCTAGATATGTGCTTTATCACTGTGTTCCATCCTCAGCATTAGTATTGTTTAACAGTTGAAGAAACCGAGGCTCAGCAAGTAAAATAAAACTTTAAAGTCTGATCCCTCACTCAAGGCAGTCTGGAGCTGAGATACATATCCAAGTCTGTTTTATTTTTTTCAACCCCAAACCATTGCTTCTCAAATGTTTATGAATCTCACAAAATTCAGCCTTCCTCTGCCAGGGGAATGCTGGGATTAAAGACTGTCACCACCATGCCCAGCAGAAAGCTGTTACTTTTTGTTCTGCTTTATTTCAAGCTCAGTGGGTTGATCATGACAATTACTGTCATTGTTTATGCTATATGTTTCTTGTTAATGGCTATTTATAGATTCCAGTTAGTAACAGTTTTTGTTACTGTAATGAAAATATATAACAAAAATGACAAAATCTACCATCTTAAGCATTTTTAAAAGATTTATTTACTATTATATTTATATGAGTACACTGTAGCTGTCTTCAGACACACCAGAAGAAGGCATCAGATCCCATTACAGAAGGTTGTGAGCCACCATGTGGTTGCTGGGAATTGAACTCAGGACTTCTGGAAGAGCAGTCAGTGCTTTTAACCGCTGACTGGTCTCTCTAGCCCCCATCTTAAGCATTCTTAAGTGTGGACTTTACAGTGCATTAACTCTTTGTACCTTGTACAATACAACTGTAAAATGTCTTGCTTACACAGCTAAAATTTCTGTTTCACTCTTCTCCAACTCCTTGCAAACATCATTCGGCCTTCTGTTTCGAAGAGCTTATATCTCATGGAAAGGAGGGGGATCCTGCTGCGTTTGAAATTTTTTGACAAGCATATTTTATGTAATGTCTCCAGAGCTCAGTCGTGTAGGAAGGACTGAGTCCCTGGCAATTGCATATCACATTTTATAAATTAAATTCATCGGTTGGTAGCATTTAGGTTGCTTTCCCCTCTTGGCTTTTGTGACTAGTGCTGCAGTGAGTATGGGAGTGCAAATCCTTCGTTTCTGTGTATGTACAAACACTGTGGATGTGAGGGTCAGAGCCTAACCTGTGGCAGTCAGTTTTCTCTTCCTGTCACATGGGATTGGAGAACACTTAGGTCATTGGCCTTGGCTGCAGGAGCTTTTATCCACTGAGTCATCTACTACTTTTGGGTTTAGCCACAGAGTCTCAGTAATTCCTAAGTTATTCTCCAGAAGGAATATTTCCACTTTCTTTACTGTAGCACTGTATGAGCAAACCCACTTCCTGTGTGCATGTATGTGCTGCGTGTGTGTTTGTATGTGGTCTGCAGCTGCACTCCCGTGTGTGGGTGCATATAAAGACCAGAATTTCACTCTGGGGTATCTTCCTCCATCTCTTCCACACTGTACTTTTTTGAGAGACTCACTCACTGAACCTGAAGCTTCCCAGTTAGTTAGACTGGCTAGCCTGGGAGCTGCCAAGACCCTATTGTCTTTGACCCCCACACCCCACTGCAGTGCTTGGATTACAGTTTAATTTTGTATGGGTTCTCTGGAGGTCAGAATTCAGGTCCTCAGACTTGTAGAGCAAACATGGTACCCACTGAGCTTTGTCTTCAGCCCCCTTCTATCTCTTTATTTTAGCCATTCTGATTGTAAAGTGATGACTCATTAGTTTGTATTCATTTGTATCCCACAGGAGCTGAACATGTTTTACATGTATATTGCCTGTTGGTGTCTAGTTTCTTTTGAGTAGTTTGTTGCTGTCTTAACATCACAATTTTAAATACTTAAAAATTGCATGGTGGTGCATGCCTTCAGTTCCCAGCACTTGGAAGGCAGAGGCAGATGGATCAGAGTTTGAGGCTAGCCTGGTCTACAGAGCAAGTTCCAGGACAGGCAGGACTACACAGAGAAACCCTCTCTCAAAAAACTGAAGAGAAAAGTAGAAAGAAACATAAAACAAAGAAAGAAGGAAAGACAGACAGACAGACTTCAGTTTTTTCAGGTTATCATATATTTTGGGACTCTTTACTCGGATTTAAATTTTTATTTTTGAACTTTATTCCAAGAAATGTTTACATCTAACAGTCTTCTTTTGTAATGTCTGTCTGTGATGTCAAAAGTAGTTTCCACTCCAGTGTTCAAAAAAAAAAAATCATTACATTTTCCATATTTCATAACAGAAAAGGAACATGACTACTAGGTGTAGTAGAGGAGAAAGTTTATTATTGATAAAAGGGCAGGGTCATCTAGGAGAGTCCAGAGTGGACATAACCTGACTGAGCTTCACTATGTGGAGAGAGGGAACCAATTACAGTAGCCAAGAGGGCAAAGGTACAGAAGAGGCTGGTATCCAAAAGGGCTGGATTGTATAAGGAAGAACTGGGGAAAAGGCAGCCCAGTCCCTGGTCTGGAGAGTTTAGGATAGAGGGCAGGGTATGTCAGCCATAACCTATAACAGGTAGGGACTGAGGTATGCTGGGAGAACCTGGGTGCTAGGTCCACTTTGATATGTTAAATAGGTACCTCATTTGTCCAGGGTTTAAAACCTAATACAGATAACAGTATTCTGTGGTTCAGCAAGATAGTGTAGTGGATAAAGGCACCTGCTTGCTGCCAAGACTGAAGACCTGGGTTTAGTCCCCAGAACTTACATGGTGGAAAGATAATTAAGTTCCCTGATCTCAACACTGATGCTTTAGTACTTTCAAAGACTCGTAGAACCCCCATAGGATAAGTAAATGTTAAAACAACAACATATGCTTTGTAAGTTGCTTTGAGAATTTGGCTGGTACACCCCTGCCTCTACCCTGAGCTCCCCAGCCCAGGGGACTGGGTTTCTCTTCCTGGGTCTTGGCCTCCTAACTTCTGCTCCTAGTTCCTCTCTCCCTTCCCCCTCTTTCCCCTTCTCACATGGCTCAGGGTCATGACCACTCTGGACTCTCCCACATGTCTGTTACAAACTTTGTCCTCCACCATATCTAGGAGCACTCGTGTCCTTTCCTTTTTATTTTTTTTTTTATTCACTCAGCTGCCTTCCAACAAATATTTTATCATTATCCTGAAAACAGTTATCCATGGAATAAAAGGTGTTTTTGCTTTTAAAGTAATTGATATTTGATACAGCAGCTTAGGAAACCTTGTGATAAAGCCAGTCAGAAAATATTATGTAATTCTGTTTATTGTAATCACTATACTATTTGATAATATTAAATTTTGATACTAAAACATTCCAATTTATTAAATTTAGGCTTTAGTTTGACCTCGTAGTATAGCTAGATCTGGGCTGGAGAGTAACTTAGCTGTTTAGAGCACTGGCTCTCATCTTATTCACGCTGTGAAATGCACAAACTCCTGTGCTATAATTAGAATGTAGCATATACTTTGTGGCTTCTACATGCATAGCACTGTACTAGTCCCCTGATTTCTGCCTTGCTCCATCTCATAAATTCTAGTTGCACACTAGTTCAGCACTAATACTGTGTGTGCTCTGGTCACAATTATATCCTCTCATCCCTAGTTCCCGTCCTGCCCTCTGGACTTGAAAACTTACTGGTTTTTATTGATCGATTGGTTGATTTTTTTTTTTTAATTTTTTTGTTTTTTGAGACAGGGTTTCTCTGTTTGGCCCTGGCTGTCCTAAAAGATCACCTTGCTTTTGCCTTCACCTATGGAGTGCTGGAATTAAAGGCGTATGCACCACCACACCTAGCCAGTCCTTTGGAGTTTTAAAGAGACAATATTGAGTACTCAGTGTCAGGCACTCCTGGGTGTGCAACATTAGTAAGCAAAACAGACAGAACTCTTTGAGTTGTTGGCTTCTAGGCCAGCCTGGTTGACCTAGTCAGACCCTGTATTAAAAGAAAAAAAAAGACTAAGAAAATATGATACTCAGTGGCAGAGTGCCTGTTTAGCATGCACAAGGAAGGCCCTTTCACAAAAAAGCAAAATCCCCAATAAGCCTTTATGAAGCTTATGTCCACGTCAAGATAAACAGAATAAACAGCCAAAAAATTAAATTATATAGTACTTTGTAAACTGATAGGTGTTATTAGGGAGAAAAAAAAGTGAGGCAGGGTAGAGATCTGGGGAGCTAGAATTTCAAATACTTTGGGTAAGTGACATTTATTGATACAATGACCATTTAGAAGGTGTGAAGGACATTGGGAAAGCAGATGTGCAGGCTTCTGGAGGAAGAATGCTATTCTGACAGATGCCCACCTTTGAGACCTGAAAGGGCAAGACTTTAGCACAATAAAAGTGGGTAGGTGACAAAGAGGTAAAGACAGTTGGGGTGGGAACTGTAGTCTAAGAGGTGGAAAGCCAGCGGAGGGCCTGAGACCTCAGTAAAAGAGGAACTGCTGAGGAGCTCAGAAATGATGGGGTCCAGTGGTGGTTTCCAAAGTACCTTGCAGCCTGTTGTAGTTAAGGGAGAATTAAGGAAAAGGTGGACATGGCAAATACCAGTTAAATTGTTCCAGGAATTCTGACTAGAGACAGTGGTGGCAAGTAGATCTGTAAAGGATTGGTGGGGCTCTGGATACAGTGGGAATGTCTAGAGGCACAGGCATTGCTGATAGGTGGATGTGCAGTTTGAGGCAGAGCGGACTGTGAGTACCAGTGTGGACGAAGTGGGTAAGGCTGTGAGTGAAGCAGACATCAGGGGAGAGCTAGAATCCCACTCTGGCAGGTGGGAATAAATGCCTAGTTAGGTATGTGAGTCTGAAGTTTAGAAGAGCTCCTCATGTGTAGATGTAGAAGTTGACAGAGAACTAATATTAAAAACTAACATTACGTGAGAGTAAGATCACGTCTAAAACTAAAGCTACAGGAACTGAGCCCTGGTTCATTCTGCCATCAAAAGGTGATGAGGACTGAGGTGTAGACTGAGAAGAACTGACCAGTGGTGGAATGAGAACCATGAGGATTCTATGTTCTGATATGTTCAGGTGAAAGTATCATGAAATGAGGAGGGCGGGGCAATAAGAGGGTCACTAAGATGACCCAGATGTCTTTCCCAGGGGCTGCCCTTGCCTCCCATGCCAGTGTTCTCTTGTATATACCGAACTTCCTCCAAGGACATTCTTTGATCCCTTATGCTTTGGCTACTAAGTTTATCGTTCAGGCTTTAATTTTAATATATGTGCATATATTAAATAATATGCACATATGTTAAAATTATATAAAGGACACAGATTCTTTTAAATGTATGTGTACATATATTCTATACACATATACATACACACATTTATAAAAGTATGTATATATGTGTGTGTGTATAATCCCCCAGATCTACAAGTCTCTGTTCTATCCCACCTTAATATCAAGCAATTCCCTGTAGAAGATTTTCAGGAGAGCACCTGTGGTTACTATTCTATAGCCAGAGTCTACTATATGTATACATACACTGAGATTCATAATTCGGGATGCATAACACTATGGAATTCAAAAGGTTGGGGTTAATTAAGCATTTTTAACTGCTGCTCTCTTTAGGGCAAATATTCTGACTATTAAAAGCAGCTGTTTTTACTGTGATTTAGCCACAAAGCAAAATGTACCAGCCTGGCAAGTTTCCTGTGGTGAGAAGGGAGAAAAGCCCCACACGTTTGGGCTCACTTCTGCCTTGTTTTGGCTATATGGTCTGGGTGTTTCACTTTTCAGGATCTTATCATCATGACTTTTAGTATTCTCTTGTGTACCATTTCCCCCTCACCCAACCTTTGAGACAAATTAACACCATGTAGCCCTAGTTGGCCTGGAACTTACTGCATGGGCCAGGCCGGTCTTCTTGCAGAGATCTTGTCTGCCTCTGCCTCCTGAGTGGACACCACTATGCCCAGTGCAAGTTTTACCTGTGAAGAGAATTATTCAAAAGTGAATTCTACTAAATCTATCTTTCACCAGATTTTCTAGACAATAGCTATTGTTTTGATTGCTTTATATTATGTGTTAGTGCATAATACAGTTCCAAAGAAAACTTTGTGTAGTCGGGGTTTTCCTTTTTAACATGGGCCTGGGGATCACAAGTTATCAGGCGTGTGCAGCAAGCACTTATACCTACTGAGACATCTCTACAAAGAATTTTTATAGCACCTAAACCATACATTCTTATTTATTTATTTTTTTTGAGAAGGAATTGTAGCTCAGTAGTAGTGCACTTTTTGTTAAGTCCTGGACTTACTCTACAGCACCATAACCAATGGGAAAAAAGGTTCCAAGAGCTTAAACGTCAACTTTGTAAAAATCCAGTTGATACGTGATTTTCTTTGTTTGAAATGGGTATGGCTATATTATGTTTCAAAATGAAGTAGAGGAGCTGTTTTCAACAGTGAATTATGTTAACACTTTGGACTTAGTGCCTTTGGGTTTCTTAGCAGCCTACTCAGGGGAACATGAGTTAACTAGTCTAAAGGGAGATTTACATATATGCAAGGTGTGAAGAATGTAATTGTCAGGCATGTGGGATTCTGCAATGTGGATGATCATGGCTTCCTTACCCTTTTGTTGTTCCTGGATTTCAGCTCACTATGCCTACAGCTGGTAAGAAGACGAAGTCTCCTACTCCTCGGATTTCTGGTTTGACAAGCGAATCATATACACAGCTGGAATTTTTACCAGACAAGCTTAGAACAAAACTGCTTCCGTTCCAAAAAGATGGCATCCTGTTCGCCCTCAGAAGAGATGGCAGGTATGGTACTTTGATAAGGCATGCTAAAAGTTACTGAAAAGTGTGTTAAAAGTCAAGCTCTGCCTGATCCAGTCTTTTCATTTATCACAAATTTTCTGTAGTCAAATCGATTGTAATGTTAGAGATGCTATCCATAAGCTGTAATTGACTTATACTTCAGGTAGAAATGCATTGTACAATGCTGTACTTTAGTTGCATTTTACTTTTTTTATGCCCTTGCTGTACATATGTGTCAGAGTGTACTTGTTGAGGTCAGCTTGCCAGAATAAGTTCTCTCTCACCACCATGTGAGTTCTTGGGCTCAGACTCAGGTCTTCTGGTATCACTTTTATTGTTTTTTGAGACTGGGTCTCTCTACATTGCCCTTGCTGTCCTGGAACTCACTATGCAGACCAAGCTGGCCTCAGAACCTCAGAGTTCCTCCTGAGTGCCAAGACTAAAGGTGTTCCACCATGCCATGCTTCAGGGATCTGAAGTCTTAGAACAATTTAGTCCTCTCAAGATTTCACACTGACAGTTTTCTTGACTATATACTATTCCCCATACATACATCCCTGTTGCATTTTATTCCTTTTTTATTCTTGAATTTAGAGTAGCAACCATCTGTTGTTTCTCCTCCTTGCATGCTTTACTTCTTCATCACTGTATATATTAACCCTTCCCGTGCCGCTGGGACAGAAGACCTGACCAAAGCAAAATGAGGGAAGGCTCAGTTTGGGTCTCAGTGTAAGAGACACTGTCCATCATGGTGGGAAAGCATAGAAGGGGAAGGGGCAGCTGGTTGAGGAGTTAACAGGGAGGAGCCCGCCCACCAGCCTACTTCCTTCAGCTAGAGCCCGCCCACCTCAGCAAGCTCCACCACCTCCCAGTGCCACACCATTGGAACATTTGAGCCCAGGGGAACATTTCATACTTGAACTGTTACAATTTATGTGATATTCTCTTTCAAATCAGGCCACTATGTGGTTTCTATGTTTTTATGGATTGTGTTCTTTTGATCCCCATAGTTTTATGTAACATGTTTTCTCCACCAGTTTTATGAAAAACTTGAAACGTAAAACAACACTGAACAAAGACTGAGTGTCACCCTATAGTCCTGTCACCAGTCTCTGATGAACTTCGTTTTCTGTCTGTCCTTCGGTCTTTTCTTTACATCAACCCATCTTATTTATTTTGAAATCATCTTGGGAAATGGCTGCTATTTTTATATACACCTGCATACCTACATGTATGGAGGGTTAAGTATAGATTATATTTGTTGAACTTTTTTTTTCTAAAGACAGGGTTTCTTTGTGTAGCATTCACTGTCCTGGAATGAGCTCCGCAGACCAGGCTAGGCTCTAACTCAGAGATTCACCATCTTCGCCTCCCGGGTGCCAGGATTAAAGGCCTGTGCTCCTACTGCCAAACATGTCTAACTTCTCCATTTGTTTATTCTGTGTGTGCTTGTACCAACTATTGCACTTGTGGGGGCAGATTCACTCCATCTTGCAGGTTCCAGTGACAGAACTGAGGATGTCAGCTACCTTTATTTGCTGAGCCACCTCACCACCCCAATCTGGCTTTTTGTTTATTTCTGTCTTGATTGTTGTTGTTTTGTTTTATTGCTATATGGGGTCTCACTGTGTGACCCTGATGAACCTTGAGTTCACAGAGATCTGCCTGCCTTTGCCCCTTTGTCTCTCCTGAGATTAAAGGCATGTGTCAAGCATGCCCAGCCCAGTTGTGCAGTCTCTGTTCTTGGACTTCATAGTAATGGGATGACACAGTATGTGCCATTTGTGTAAGACTTCTTTTATTCATTATAATCTTACTGAGATTTCAATGTAATCTTCTTTACATATTACTAGCTCATATTGTGTGCATTTGTACTTATAAGTAAAAACTAAGACTACTGATACCTATATTCTCCCCATTTTCCCTTGCTTAGTCAGGGTTTCTATTCCTGCACAAAACAGTATGACCAAGAAGCAAGTTTGGGAGGAAAAGGTTTATTCAGCTTACACTCCCACACTATGGTTCATCACCAAAGGAAGTCAGGACTGGAACCAGAAACCATGAAGGAGTGCTGCTTACTGGCTTGCTTCCCTTGGCTTACTCAGCCTGCTTTCTTATAGAACCCAGGTCTACCAGCCCAGGGATGGCACCGCCCACAATGGGCTGGGCCCTCCCCCCTTGATCACTAGTTGATAAAATGCCTTACAGCTGGATCTCATGGAGGCATTTCCTCAACTGAGGCTCCTTTCTCTGTGAGAACTCCAGCTTGTGTTAAGTTGACACATGAAACCAGCCAGTACAATCTTCTTTGGAGATATGTTTTGTTTTTAAGAGGTAGACTACTCTGAATTCACAATGTCTGTGTTCAGGTTCCTGAAAGTTTCAGTCAAAATGCCACTGGAAGCTGCCAGCCACATAATGGCATTTGGCTTCTCTAGTTAGTTTGCCATTATTTCTTAGTGCTTCTCTTCGAGAGTGAGTGTATCAGAGTCTACACAGGGCTTAGGTCCAAGCCACTTACTGTCTATGGTCCTGAGTGTGCTTCCGTAACATTTGTCCTTCAGCTTTATCAACTAGAAAATGTGTATTTTATCTCCCATTACTGCAATATAGAATGATTCTCTTGGAGTGCTCAACCAGTGCCTACTCCCTTTTAATTTCCAAATACTTGTCCTTAGACTGCTAACCATTCCTAGCAAAATATGAGTTTGTGCAATAAAATGGGAAAATACGAACTGAACTGTTCACAGGTTAAATTTTATCCGTTCTGGGCGTATGGAGGTACGTACCTGTAGTTTCAGCACTTTCGAACCATGTAAGTCAGCAGTGCATAGGTAGACCCTGTCTCAAAAACAAAAATGAACAAACAGCACAAGTAAATAAAACATGGGTCTTTCTTCATTTTGGAGGTAGAACGATTTTTTCATCTTGTAATTAGGACTGTCCTTTTGTTGTTGCTGTTAGAATATGCTGTTAGTAGCTGAAAAATTTTCAGTTGTATTACTTACCAAGTGAACGAGTCTGCAATCTTGGTGTAATCCATTCTCTGAGTATGTCTTGGTTTCCTTTTATTCATCTCATTTTGGATCTTTGAACATGGAAAAGCTGTCGTTAGTGTTGGTGGTGCTGATTCCAGGAGGCTCTCAGGCAGTGCCGCTCCTTTCTCTCCTATCCTCTCTTTTCCGTCATTCCAGCATTCCTTCCTTTATCTTTTTACTCTGTCCTGTTTCTGTTACTTAGCTTACACTGTGTGCTAGATGATGGGGGTTTTGTTGTTGTTGTTTTTGGGTTTGTTTTGTTGGATTTTGTTTTTTGTTTTTTGGTTTTTTTTTTTTTTTTAAACAGGATTTTTCCACATAGCCTTTGCTTTCCCGAAGTGCTCTACGTTGATCAGGATGGCCTCAAACTCACAGACTTCCCCTACTTCTCCCGCCTGAGTGCTGGGATTACAGGCATGTGCTACACCATGCCTGGCTGGAGAACAGCAATTTTTAGTTTTCTCTCATAGTTCTAATCTGCTATTCAATTCAAACCTCTTCAATTTTGAAAAGTAGTTTTTCTTATTGATCTATAGCATACACATGGAATGGTGTGTGTGTATATATATATATATATATATATATATATATATATATATATATATATATATATATATATATGAGAGAGAGAGAGAGAGAGAGAGAGAGAGAGAGACCATATAGGTAAAGCTTGAGGAATTGTCAGTGTAGCCATCTTTTATGAACCATGCGTGGTGGCACACCCAAGCAGCTCACGTACAAGGATCGTGAGGTTCAGAACCACTTGGGATGCATACTGACACCATCTTTCACTAAAAGTGAGAAACTGGTGTCTGCTGGCCTTCTAATCCCTGCTTCCCTTCTCTTCAGAGGGGCACTGTCCTCACTCCTGACGCCATAGATTTCTGGTTTCCATTCAACTGTAGTCAGGTATGTCCAGCTTTTTAAATGAAAAAAGACATATTCAGTTTTACCTGTTTCATCTTACTTACGCACATGAGTGTTTTACCTTCATGTGTACCACTTGCATGCCAGGTTCCCTCGGAGGTCAGAAGAGGACTTCAGATCCCCTGGGACTAAACTCACTTAAAGTTTTAAGCTACTATGTGGGTGTGAGGAACCAAGCCTGGGTCCTCTGCAAGAACAAGTGCTCTTAGCCACTGAGCTATCTTTCTCCGACCAACGGGCCCAGGTTTTTCTTGGTGATGCCTTACTGTTACCTAAAAAGGTGACACTCTAGAAGTATGCATTTAAATAACAATAGCAATTGCACAATGTACCCTCCCCTCAAATTTGCGTTATTTTTTAAACAAGTTTATGATTTTACACGGATCTGCATTTATAGTTATCCTAGATGCATGTAGCTGTAGGTTGGACATACATGATACGTATTCTTTTACATGTAATACTACTTCCATTTAACATTGTTGTGAGAATAACCCTCATTCTTACATGTGCCCGTAATTTATAAATTCTTGCCTTATAAAATCTCATTGTGTGACTACAACAAAACATGTTCACTGTACTTGTGATGGTCATTTGCTTATTTCTGGGTTTCAACGTCTTATCAGTAGTAATTCTTACACAAAGACATATACATTTATCTTACATTCATCTCAGAAAGAGTTACCGGAGCATAAGAAATATACATTCTTCTTTACTAGATACCATTTGTGTGGCTTCCTAGAGTATCATAAAAACGTACCACTACTAAAGCAGTTAACAAAAATGTGAGAGGTTAAAAAAACAAAAACAAAAACAACCCTCTCAATTCTAGAAGTGAGTAGTTCAAAATTAAGTTGATGTTTTCTGATGGATGTAAAGAAAGGAACTATTTCAGGCCTGTCTTAACCTTTTCCCTATTTTTAAAACTTTTTTTTTTTTTTTTTTTTTTTTTTTTTTTTTTGTGGGTATGCTTACTGTGGCACACACGTGCAGGTCAAAAGACAACTTATGGGAATTGGTTCTCTTTTTTTAACATGCAGGTCCTGGGGATCAAATACAGGTATTAACATTTTCTCAGTATAGCTTTCCACTCTACCATCCTAATGATACTTCCTCAGCAGAATAAATTCTTATTTTTTTAAGTTGCATATATTTATTTTCTGGTGTACAGTGTACATATGTGGAGGTTAGCGGACACCTTCTGAGGGTCCTTTCTTTCCTTCTGCCATGGGATACCTGGGCATCAAACTTAGCTCTGGCTCGGTAGACACTGCTTTTACGAATTCATCTGTTTCTTAACACACTTTTCTCTCCCCCTTTCCTAAATTTAAAAAATTATATTTTTATATTTTACTCTCTCTCTCTCTCTCTCTCTCTCTCTCTGTGTGTGTGTGTGTGTGTGTGTGTGTGTGTGCCTGCCATTGGTCATGTGTAAAGATCAGAGGACAGTGTGCTAGGAGAGTTTCTCTCCTTCTGGCATATGGGTCCTAAGGATTAAACTCAGGTTGCTAAGCTTGGTGACAAGCAACTTCATTCACAGAGCCATCTCTCTCGAATCCAATTCTGTGTTTTAGTGCCATTTTAAGTAGGCTTTTTTTTTTTTTTAATCAATTTTTATGGTTGGCATTTTCTTTTGCACATCTTGTTAGAAATCTGTGTCTGCTGCCCAGTAATGACAAGGATCACCTGTGGGCTGCCCATCTTGTCTCTAAAATTGTTTTATTAGTGAGAATAAGAACATACATAAGGGAACCTAAATTGTACAGAAACAATATAGGACTTGTTCTTTGGAGAGCCATAGTTCACTGTGATTCCAAAGACCAGAAAACAAAGTAACTCATGGTAGAGTTCCTACCCCTGAGTCCCGGGCAACAGGAGCCCTGTCCGAGGCAAAACACAAGGAAGCCACCTTCAGTGGAAAGACAAGCTTTTGTCATTTCTCCTAAAATACTGATTTCATTTTTTACATCAATTAGATTTGTAGTTCACTTAGAATAATTTTATTCCTGTTACAAAGTAAAGGTCACAATTAATTTTCAATTTACTTTTATGTGCATGGCCAATTAATCTTTCTACATTTAATGAAAAGACTGATGAAGTTCACTGGTGTGTACCGACATCACTGCCATACATCAGGCTCCTCCTTCTAGGCGAGTGCTATCTAAGGGAATGTTCTGCCGGGATGGAAACTCTCTGTGTATGGACAACTTCAGTCCATACCCCCTTCCGCAACCCATGGTTATTGAGTTCTACAGTGTAGCTAATGCAAGTAAGGGATGCACTTAAATTTTCCCTAGCTGGAATTATTTTAAACTTAAATCTGAAGAGTCATATGCACCATCTGGCTCTCGTGTGTTATAATTCAGTTGTACATTTATTCTGTGTAGAATCTTTTATCTTAGAAATCTTTATTTATTCACTTAGTTTTATGTCTGTGCCTGTGCCTGTGTGCACAACGCCTGCTTGTGTGTGCTCATGTATACCTGGAGTCAGAGGAGGGCATTGGAGATCTTGCTTTATCACTGTCTCTCATTGAACATGGAGCTAGACCAGGAGCAGGTGAGCTCCAGCAATCCTCCTGTCTCTGTCCCAGCAGCTCTGAGATTACAAACACGATCATTCTTAGCTTCTTATCTGGGTTCTGTGAATGTGAGCTCAGGTACAACTATGTCACCTGGCCTAGCCTTCAGTTGGTATGTGTCCTCTTCCCAGTCTTCTTTCTACTTTCAGTATAGATTTTATATGTGAAAGAAGTCACTCTATATCTTTCTCAGTTTTGCTGACTTTGCTTTATATGGTAATCCCCAGTTCCACCCATTTTCCTGAAAATTTTCTATTTTTGGTCTTTGTGGTTTAATAGGCTGTATTATGCTGATGGACTGCATGTCCTTTACCATTTCATCTGTTGCTGGACATTTGGGCTGATTTTGTGACTCGCCTATTGTGAATAGTGTTTCAGTAAACTTGAATATGTACTGATCTTTCCTGACTTCTGTCTATTTCAGGAGGTCGACCTGGATCATGTGGGGGTTATATCTTTAGTTCCGTAGAGTTTTGTTGAACTCACTGGTTTTGACAGAGCATCACAACCATGTCTCCCAACCTGGCCTGAAACTTACTATGCAGCCAAGCCAAACTCAAGCTGATGACCCTCCTGCTCTGCCTTCTGTGTGACAGGATTACAGATACACACCCTGAGCCTGACTGTAATCTCAGCACTGTGAGGAGCCACCATAGTCATTCCCACAGTGTCTGCACTAATTACATTCCTACGGACATTGGCTGGATCATCACACCCTGCACACCCTCAGCAGCTTTTGATCACATGACATGGACATTCTGTCTGCCTGGTTCTTTTCTTTTCTCTCTGGCTTTGGACTAATCTGGTTTTTGGTGGTTCCATCTTTCACTCAGGGACCCACAAAGGAAGCTTTAAGTCCAGACTCTTTACCCACCTGCCCATGCTTTTTGTTCTGTAATGACTGGGTCTTCAATATCAATCACCATTGTTATTCCTAGGAAATTAAGATACTTGATTGTAATAAATGGACTTTCTGTTCTAATTTTCTTCTGTTTTCACTATTCAGAAGTTTTACGCGGTATACTTCCCTTCGTTTTCCTTGACTTATGTATGGTACTGTGCATTCACTTTAAATTTTTTTATACTTGTTCCCTGTAGCAGCATCTTTTTAAAGAGTTATATTTATTGGGTTATGTGTATGTGTGCACATGCCACAATGTGCCACTCTCCAGGTCAGAGGACAGTTTCTGGGACTTGTATTTTTACCTCATGTGACATCTTGGGGATTAAACTAAGGTCATCAGACTTGGCAGCCAGTGACTTGACTCAGCCACTTGGCCAGCTCCAGTGTTAGCTTTGTTCGTTCTGTACCTCATTGTCTCTGTTCACATCTGTGTTACCCTGTCTTCAGTGTCCTTTATATCTCTGACCTCTTCGATTTTGTATTTTACTTTTTAATGTATGTGGGTAGCTGTGCTGTTTACCCGATTGTGTGCCTTTCATAGACACAAGTGTGTGCTTACCTTTACTCTAGTTTACTACCTTTTGATACTATTTGTCCTCAGGGGAGAAAATTATCGATATTTGTGAAACCAAAGCTTCTCATCTCTTTGTTGCTCACACATGGGAGGGCTGTATTAATAAGTATTTTTTACACGTAACAGTTGTCATCACACCGTGCTTAGGAAGTGGATAAACAGAAATGTTTGGGGATTGGCTGGGTTTCTGTGTCCAGCTCAGGGATTAGCTGACTAATGTCAAAGAACAGTTAGTCCTTTCCTTTCCTGCAATTAGAGGAGTATTGTGAACTTTGCTCTGAGTTTCAGCAGTGTATTTTAAGTTCTTAGCATATCCAGTTCAGGTCTGTTGTATCGTGTTTTGTGTTACATTTTAGTTCTGCCTTTATTTCTGTATTTATTTATATACTCAAAGGCTATTTTCTTTTCTAATGTTCTAGTTTTCTTTCTGTTGCTGTGATAAAAGTTTATCTAAAAGTAACTTACAGGAGAAAAACGTTTATATGAATTATACTTCCAGATCACAGACTTCACTTAAAGAAGTCAGAGCAGAAACTTGAAGCAGAAACCAAGAAAGCATTATGCTTGGTAGCTGCCTCAGAGGCTCACACTTTTTTATGCAGCCTAGGCTCACCTGCTCAGGGAATGGTTCCACCCACAGTTGGCTGGGTTCTCTCCTACCTAATTAATAATCATGGCACATGCACATATGATTTAATTCAATAAAATAAACATTTTTCCGTGTGTGTGTGTGTGTGTGTGTGTGTGTGTGTGTTTGTGTATGTGTACTTTTTAAGGCTCTGATAGGTTTTGTAACCATAAAATATGTCATCAATCACTCTACACCTATTCCTAACCAACTCTGACTTCTTTCTCCCCAGTGCTTTCCATTTTAACTTCCTTTTTGTGTAGTGTATACAGTGCTGTGAAAAGATTAGCCCCAGAAGCTAATATTTTTGAAGGTTTGGTTCCCAGTTGGTGACTGTTTAGGAAGGATTGGGGGTATGGCCTTGTTGGAGGCAATGTGTCAGCCAGGGGTAGGGGTAAGGGTTAAGGCTCAAGAGTCCATGCCAGGCCCAGTTTCTCTAGTCTCTGTCTCTGCCTGTCTCTGTTTCCATGTGTGCATGTTTGTGTGCACACATGCTTTGGGAGTTGTTGCCCAATCCTATGCCTCCTTGCCATCAAGCTTTACACCTTGACGATCATGAATTAACCCCTGAAACTGTAAGGAAGCCCTCAGTGAAATGCTTCCTTTTCAGTTTGGTTATGGTGTCTCTTCACTAGCTTTCCCTTTGTAGTGGCCCGTGTTTCTTTGTCACTCCATCTTGACAGTCTTGGAGGTGAGTGAGCCTTATGCATCTCTTTTTCTTAATCTGCTATTGTCTCACATTTTCTCTCTTTCTGTAAATTGCAGCTTATTTTTTATGTCTTTTGCTTGGGGTGGTGTCTTCTGTAGTTGAGACTGGCCCCAAATTTGCTAAGTGGTTGTGGATGACCTTAAATGCTGAAATGTTATGATTCAACTGCCTGTAAGGCCTCCGTTTAAGTTCACCACACCCATAATTTTCTAGGAAAAAGAGACCGAGACTCATTTTGTAATTGATATACTGGCTAAGGACACAGTTGGGAAATGAGAAAATTCCTTGTGGAAAAGAATTGCTAAGGTACAGTTATCAAGTAGCAGATAGAAGGTTGCCACATTCGACGTATGGAGTGTGTGTTGGTTTCTTTTTCCTGGAAAATGATGGATGTGTTCAATGTAGACAGAGGCCTTACAGACGGTTGTATGGCAGCTTCCTATAATCTCAGGATTAAGAAAGTCAAGACAGGATTAGAATTTAAGGCCATCCATAATGCATAACAATACATAAGTAACACATATTCAAATATATGACTGAAAAACCAATGCTGAGTTCTGCCTAGTTATTGTCAAGAATTCTGACTTCATGTTGCTCTGTTCTGCACTAATACCTTCAACCCATTTTCTGTTCTCAGGTACTTTCTCTGTAAGATTCAGACCCTATTACATGTACTGACATGACCCCACTTGCCCTTTCCCGTGAGCAGGTTACACTCCTACTCCAGGCAGAGTCTGCCTTGGACCGTGCACTATACCCAGCTCTCTCCAGTTTCTATTTGGCTCTGTCTTTGCTGGAACAGGAACTGGGAGGCCGGACTGGATTTCATTTCAGTTATGTGTTTATCTGTAACCTACCTGCTGACATTTCATTTATTTGTCAATTTTGCCAATAGTCTCTGAGTTCCTGTGCCTCTGATTTATCTCTCTTTGGCTATAAAGGCAAGTGCTCCTTTATGTATAAATTCATGACAGTTTTTTATACTAAATCTCACTGGGTGGAGGTGGTGCATACCTTTAATCCCAGCACTTGTGAGGCAGAGGCAGGTGAACTCTGAGTTCAAGGCTAACCTGGTCTGACCTACATAGTAAGTTCTAGAACAACCAGAACTACACAGTAAGACTGGTTAAGAGTCCTTGGTGCTCTTCCAGAGGACCTGGGTTCGGGTCCCAGTGCCCACATCTGTCACTACTGCCTCTGATTCCTGCTATAGGGGATCTAACACCATCCACTGGCACCTATACTTATATGGATACACATGCATCCATGAAATCACATATAAAATTGTAAAACAATAAAGTTATATTTTGTTCCAGTTTACATATTTTCCAAATATCTTTTCCTAAATTAATTATTATAGCATCAAAATACACTAGAGTGCTTCTTTGTTACTGACATGACAATAATTTGGTTGTTTGTACATTTCAAAAACTACTAAAATGTTCCAAGTCACCATATTCTTTAAATAACACTGGGTAAAATGTTATCTCTGAAGTGTTGGCTGGTGAGTAGGAGGGAAATTATACATTACTGTGTTATATAAAACTGACTCATGAGTGGGTGAAGGATCCTGAGAATACCAGGACACCCACACTAGAAAGAGCCAATCTGTGCTGTTCCTCTTTTTACCATGTTCCAGCAGTCTTCTTAATGAAACGCTATTCATTAAACAAATTTCAGTAATTTCTTCATTGCCTTGGTGAATGTCTATTTTTAAAAAAAATGAAATAACAACTTTAAATCTTGAAACTGTTCATAAGACAAAAAGCTTAATTTCATATTTGAAGTAATTTGCTGTGCTTCGGTTTTTTGTTTTTACTTAAAATAAAAAGAGTAAAGCAAAATCCATTGAATGTATTTTAGGATATCTTTAAAATATCAGTACAGTTAAATAATGTTTTTAGCAAATCAGATCCCAAGTTCCCAAGTCTGATAAACAGGTCAAGCTGTTTTACATTGTTCATATCTCATATTGTCTTTTGATAATTTAATTTTAACACATACTTCTGCATGGTAGCATTAAATAATTTTAACAGTATTTCTTTTGTTGCCCAAAAAATTTGGATAGCATGAAAGGCTTTATTTTGATGGAGAGCTTTCTGTTGTTCAGTTTTATATTTGTTTGGTTTGGTTTGGTTTTTTATATTTGGTTGGTTGGTTGGTTGGTTGGTTGGTTGGTTAATTTGGTTATAGGGTATTGTTATTTTCAAGCAAAAGTAAAAAGAAAACCAAAAGTAAAGTGAAAGGTTTTATAGAAAAGAAACACAGTGGGTTACATCATAGGTAGAACGACTGTTGGTAGAAGTATAGTTGGCCAAGTAGCTACAAGCAGAAATGTACATTTCATTTTGTGGAGAAGAGTTTGAATATTCATACCCTTTCAGGAAAGATTTTGAATATTGATGGTTTTCTTAGTAAGAAGGGGACTTTTATTGTTCATGCTTCCTTTACATAGGCCTCAAAACTAACATATTACAGAGAGAGCTTAATGAGGCAGTCAGATTCATAGCCATTCTTGGCAGTCACTGGTTTGAACCAGTTTGCCTGTGTCTCCAAGGTTCACTACCCACTTTCCAAGAAGTAGAGTTGCCTGCCTGTTGCCTGGAGTATGAAGCCTGGTTGTTTTGTTTGTTTTCACATTGTAGTTACTGCTGCAGAGCCAGCTGCTAGGACCCTCAAGGATTTTTAGATTATCCCTTAAGGATTCCTTTTTCTTAATATTAAGGGAAACTAGGGGGTACAGGTCCACTTGTGGATCTGGTGAAAGCGTGTGTGGGACTGTTGATCCTACTGCTGGAGAAATCCAGCTCCTCGGTTGCCTCTGTTCCAAGGTCCCAGTGACAGGTCTTAGATTTTCACATTTGTCATTAACTTGAGATGGAATTGTTTGCATCCTAGAGAAATAAACTTCACCAAAAGTCTAAAAGGTTAATAGCAACATTATACCCATTAGAAATTCTAAGGGGCATATGAACCAAGTTACACTATGTAGGGAAGTGTTTGCTTCCCTATGAGGAATTTGCCGTCTGGATGTGGGTAGCAAAACATTATTGGTGATATTTGTTTTAAAATTTGTTAAATTATTTGTGTATATGTTTGTGT
Organism: Micromys minutus; assembly: GCF_963924665.1. Classification (NCBI taxonomy): domain Eukaryota; kingdom Metazoa; phylum Chordata; class Mammalia; order Rodentia; family Muridae; genus Micromys; species Micromys minutus. The sequence goes on along the minus strand of NC_137975.1, from coordinate 20,059,626 downwards.
GTGTAGGGGGGTATAGCAGTAAATATTAAATGGGCTGATACCTTTTATCCCGAGCTAGTCCGGGCTATGGCCCTATGGGGTGTCTTTATCTTAGTGGCTCCACACTGCCTCTAAGTACTCACAGATACCAGCTTCTTTTGACACAGTCTTGGTCCACTTCACCTGCCCTTGCTGCTTCTGTTCTGGGTGGGTACAATTGCCCTAGTATGTTGCTTTTGCACACTGTCCTTCACTGCTTGGTAAAAACATGACTTCACAATCATTAACTTATCAAACAGGTTTATATGTTAAATTTTCAATCCACAAACCCCTCTACACAATAAGCTTTCAACCAGTGGACAAAAATATAAACTGCCCATCTAGATAAGATAAATTGACCTATAGAAATCCTTAGAAATGATCATAACAACCCTTTTCATCTAGAGATGCACCAAGAGAGACATCTGCTTCCATGTTGCCTTCTTCCGAATCTCCCTCTTCTCTCTTCCTCTTCTGCTTTTCCAACTTTGTCCCCACCCCACTGTCTACTGTCCAATCATATATTACCTTGACATCAACCTACACATCACCCTTTCTGTTTACTTAAAAAAAAAAACCTTTTTTCCTCAAATGTAAGCTGTGTATAACTATTACCATTTGAAAATACTCTAAATGATTATATGTTTTCTCAAAGTTAATTAGTTTGTGTAGGTTATAAAACTAAATTTGTCTTCAACTCTGTCAGAGATCTGAGAATGGCCAAATATCTAAAAAAACATAGGAAGCCTAACATGGCTTCCAGAATTGATACAGGTTTTAGACAAATCTCCACCAGCAAGTCCTCTGTTAGCAACATGTGAGAGCACGTCTTCAGCCTTCTGGACTAGGATCACTGACAGACTTTTGAAATGTAGAAATCTTTTTTTTAGGCTTATTTATTAAGTACACTGTAGCTGTCTTCAGACCCACCAGAAGAGGACATCAGATCTCCTTAAGGACGGTGTGAGCCACCATGTGGTTGCTGGTGTTTGAACTCAGGACCTCTGGAAGAGCAAGCAGTGCTCTTAATGTCTGAGCCATCTCTCCTGCCCAAAATGCAGAAATCTCAAAGGGCTGATAATTTTAGCTCTAAAAGATTATCAGTCGACTATTCTGCATAATATGTCCCTTTCTGGGCAGTATTAGTCTGTAGATGAAATAGCCAGTTTCTGTCCAGTGGCTGCCTAGCCACAAAGTATACCTCACCTGGAAGTAGAGATGCTCAGTTTCTTTGTTAAATCCACCAAAGGGGAAGTGTAAGAAGCAGATATGTCTCAACAAAAATAAATAACATTAAATGTCATAATTTATGAATTTCTGATGTTTTTGAAGACCATCTAACTACAAAAAACATTTTTGAACTGTTAAGCCTTGACTACTTTTCACCGTTTCTAATTGAAATATCTCAAAAACACCCTTTTAATTGACTCAGAACCACAAGTTTGTTATCTGATTCTTAACTTGTATTGTTTAATCAGCTAAAAACAGTGTAAAATAGCAGTTATAATACTGGGTCTAAGCCTTGCATTCTGAAATATATTTTATAGGTACAATACTATATGAAAGTAACAATACTAATTTCAAATTTAAATCAATAAGAAATTATACCATTGAAAACCTTAAGTCTGTATCATATAAATTCTATACCACTGTAAAGATAATTTCAAGTTTGTATCAATTAGAAAGATTTTTACCAGTGTAAGATATGACTTTAGCTTAGTTACCAAAGGAGATAATGGCTGTACAAATTAATCTGGCTAATTCCTCCCTGTTAAATTATAACCATTTCTAAATTCCTCATAAAAACAACCATAGAATAATACCTTCAACCCCCAAAGTCTAGGGAATTGGGGTGACGTCTTTTTATAGCTTCTTCAAGCTGAATATAGGAATTGAAAATCTAGAAGGGGGAAGGGATGAGAAAACTGGCCAGGCCTCAAGAAGGAAAGCCACATCAACAATTGTTGTAGTCTCTGAAATCAAGAATCTAAACAGGCTAGTTCAGCATTCTGATGACAAGCTTCACTACGGCTGCACATCCTGAAATATATATATCTCACACATTCTGCAATATATATATCTCAAAAGAAAAATTTTAGTATCAAGAATCTTTTATTATTATTTTGTTATTAGCATGTAGTCTGTTCAGTTGGTAGCCGCCCTTGATGTGCTAGAAAGTGAAGGCACAGAGTAAGCTGATTTAGCTATGCTGACCAGCAGCAATGCTGGGATCTGCATCCATTCCCTTACAGAGCATGAGCTTAAAGAATTCATCATAGCACGAAACAAGACTGGAAGCTTGCTCACGAAGAAATAGAAGAAAGCAAAGCAAGGACCAGAAAAGATTTCTTTTTTTAATCATTTTTTAATTGGATATTCTCTGTATTTACATTTCACATGTTATCCCCACCCCACTCCTGCCTCCCCTCCCCCTCCCCTTGCTTCCATGAAGATGCTCCCACTCCCAGCCACTTACCCCACCTCAATGCCTTGGCATTCCCCTGTACTGGGAAAATGAGCCTTCACTGGACCAAAGGCCTCTTCTCCCATTGATGCCAGACAATGCTGTCCTCTACTACATATGTACCTGGAGTCATGGGTCTCTCCATGGGTGCTCATTGGTTGGTGTTTTATTCCCTGGGAATTCTGGAGGGTTTAGTTGGTTAATATTGTTGTTCTTCCTATGGGGTTGCAAACCCTTTCAGCTCCTTTAGTCCTTTCTCTAGCTCCTTCATTGTGGTCCCTGTGTTCGGTCTGATGGTCAGCTGCAAGCGTCCTCATCTGTATCAGTATGGCTTAGGCAGAGCCTCTGAGAAGCCATTCATGTCAGGCTCCTGCCAGCAAGAACTACTTGGCATCAGCAATAGTGAGTGGGTTTGGTGGCTGCATATGGGGTGGATTCCCAGGTGAGGCAGCCCACTTTTATTCAGACAGTACATAGTCATACAAGTATGCACGTGTGCACGTGGAAAACAGCAGTTGATGTAGGGCGTCTTCCTCCATGGCTCTCCTTCAGACATTTTGAGCCATGGTTCCTTACTGAACATGAATTTTGCCAGTTTGGCTAGACTGGCTGAAATCCAGTGATCCTCTTGGCTCCACCTCCTTCATGCTGAGATTATAGGCCTGCACAGCTATACCTGTTTCTGTTTTGTTTCGTGGGTTCTGAGGCATCACACTCAGGTCTTCATGCTTGGGGGGCAAGCATTTTACCGGCTAGCCTTCCCCACTCTAACCTATGTGCTTTTTAACGCACAGTTCCCTGTTCTTTCACCCACACCGCATTGCTTCTCATTTTAGTAACATTTTCAAACTGCTCTTGCAGAGCCTTGGCTTATATATTTAGGGACGCTGTCATGCTTGATGTACATCTAAAACATTTTTACTTATAATGCTTATTCGTTTCTTCTTCGTGTCCTGGTTTTTAGATTCTTCCCCAAGTTCTTTGTCCTCAACATTTAGTTGCGCTTTCTCTTCAGATCTCTAAGTCAGATGGTCACCTGCATTTGTAAAATGTCTCTTGTATGACACTCTCAACTCCAAGTTGTATTTCATGTCGGTTACTACTTTCGATGCAGTTGGATACACATTTTTATGCATGGTTCTCTTCTTACTAGCATTTTAATTTTCTCTACAGTAAAAGTGCTTATCATCAGCCTGATGAACTTGAGTTAAGGCCCAAGACCAACATGGAAAAAGGGAATCTATTTTATGAAGTTGTTCTGTGACCTCCACACGTGCACTGTGCTACTACACCTGGCTCCTGCTCTCACATACGTGTATCATACACAACTAATAATGAAAATCATTTTTAAAGTTATGGCAGAGGTTTCTTTTAAATTTACATTTTCTTCATTTAGGAATTTCTTTCTGGGATAAGATCATCCAAACTGTGACTTTTATTTCATTTATTCTAGGGAGGGCACACATGTGCCAAGGTGTGTGGAGATCAGAGAACTTGTAAGAGTCACTGCTCTTCCTCTACTGTGTGGATCCAGGAAATCAACCTTGGGTCATTGGGCTTGGTGACAAACACCCTTACCCACTGAGCCATTATGCTCATTGGGTATCTGCCAACTTGACACAAGCTGAGAAAGAAGAAGGAATCTCATTTGAGAAAATGTTTCCATCATTTGCCCTGTATGCAAGTCTGTGTGACATTTCTTTGATTACTAATTGATGTGGGAGGGCCCAGCCCACAGTGGGTCTCAGTGCCCCTCAGCAGCTGGTCCTGAGTTGTGTAAGGTCGTTAAATAAGCTCTGAGGAGCAAGCCAGTGAGTCTGTGCTTTGCTTCTGGCTTCCAAGTTCTCTCCCTGACTTGCCATAGTTATGGACTATAGCCTGGAATAAAATGAAATAAACCCTTCCTCCCCAAATTTATTTTGGCCTTGATGTTTATTACAGCAAAAAATAGCAAACTAGAACAGCCATCTTGATATTCCTAAGAATGTTTAAATGAAAACCTTTTAAAGGCCTAGTTTTCGGGCCTAGAAACAGTTCATTATCGTCGAGTGGCTGGTTGTCCTGGAACTCACTTTATAGACTAGGCTGACCTTGAACTCAGAGCTCTACCTGTTTCTGCCTCGCACTTGCTAGAACTAAAGAAATGCATCACCCCACCAGCTGCTTGTGTCTTCTGTAGACACATTTAAAATATAGAAGCTTGCAATTCTGTAGATGAATGAATCCAGAACTTTACCTTCTATGATCTAAGTACTTGATTATCTCCAAGTTAAAGCTTGTTCTCAACAATTTGTCTTATACATTTTTGTAGAAACCTAGAAGGAACAGTAGCAAAAACTGGCTATAAAAAGTAAACCTTGTTCTTTTTGGAGTTTTTACATATTGCTTTGAAATAGTTTACATGCAGGAAATCAAATAGAAGCAACCCAGTGAACATTCTTTTTTGGTTTTTATTTTGTAGTTATTTTGGGTTGGTTTGGTTTTTGAAACAAGGTCTTTCTATACATTCCTGGCTTTCCCAGAACTCACTGTGAAGGCTTGGCTTGACCTCACAGAGATTCTCTTGACTCCGAGTGCTGATATTAAAGGCAGGTGCCATCTCACCGGCCCTAACAGTGAACTTCCTTAGACCTGTCTCTATCCTCAGCAACTTTCCAACCCAATGCATCCACCATATCTTGTTCTTTCCCCCATCAACTGATGATTTTCCAAAGCATATCTCAGACTGTATCAATTTAACCTAGAGTGCTTTGATTCTCGTAATATTTTAATTCGTTTCCTCAGAGAGACTTGTTAAGACTGGTTGAATGTTGATTAGACAAGAGGCAGTGAAAGGAAGCAGTCAAGGGAAGAGAATCTCAATACAAAAGCTAGTTGAGAATAGGTAGTGAGTGCATTTACTACCTATGGCTGACTGTATTATTTTTATGAAATTGTAGCTGTATATTATTTCTACAGCTTTTGGCAATTCTTGGGAACAAGGTGTGTGTTTCTCTGTGTGTGTGTGTCTGTGTATCTGTGTGTGTCTCTCTGCATCTGTGTTTGTATGTGTGTGTGTTTGTGTGTGTGTGTCTGTGTGTGTGTTATTTAGTACTGTCAATTGAATCCAGTTCCCTTCCACATGCTTAGCAATCACTCTACCACTAAGCTATATCCTCAACCCTGGGAAGAAGTCCTTAAAGCAACCATTCAGGATTTCATTTATAGAAAGGAGAGGCTTGGAAGGATCCTTAGTGAAGGGGCATGTAGGGACAACTGTCAGTCCTGTTTTGGTTTTGTCTCATCTTCAAAGTGCTTATTATTGGTACAAGAATGATAGATCAGTGGATGGGTAGATCGAAGATGAATAAACACACACACACACACACACACACACACACACACACACCTAATGTAGCCTAGGCTAGCAACTAAGTAGTCAAGGATGATATCAAACTTATGATGCTCTTGTTTCCACCTCCTGAGTGGTAGCATTCAGACATGACTACCACATGCAGTGTATGCTCTACTAGGGATCAGAGTGATTGCATGCTAGAAAAGCATTCCTCCCACTGAGCTACATACCTAGGCCAAGACACTTGGTTTCCTTTGCTCTGGAGTCATGGTAAAATAAAATGTAAGCATTTGGGCCTTGCTTTTCCATAGAGAATTACACCCAGGTGTTGATAGTGCAGAAGCGCTATATCAACAATAGGATCAGAAGTTAGATAAAATTTCTAATCATCCTCTCAGAGCCACTCCTCCTGCCTTATTCTCTTCTCAGCTAAAACTTATACCTAAAATGCACTGGGATACAGTAGCATCCCTGTAGCCATAAATAATCTTTATCTAGCTTTGCTATATTTTCTGTAGTGTTTAAATTGTCCAGTAAAAGCTGCAGCTCGGATTGGAGAAATAAGGAAAACAATCACAGCCTGTACATGTTTTCCAAGAGAGTTCACTGGGTGTAGGAATGATCTTTTAAACAATGCTACGACTTGTATTAACCACTTGTGAGAAATTGGAGTTAAACTCTTGCTCATACAGATCAGAGATGTAACCTAAAGCACATCAAAGACTTAACTATGCAGGCGTAAATATCTGTTACTGAGCAATAAGCAATGGATTCTTAGATACGATACTTACAGAGTGCAAGCCATTTTTACTTTATTTTTATTATCGATTTTACTTATCTATTCAGGCAGGATGTTACTATGTTGCCATGGCTGATCTATGAAGCCCAGGCTGGCCACAGATACCCAACTTGATTCAGTCTCCTGAGTGCTAGGATTAAAGGCACTTACTGCCGTTCTTAGCTCTAATTTAATTAATTGATTGGTTTACTTGCGAATGTGTATCTGGGTGAGCATGAACATATTCCACATGTACAAGGAGGTCAGACAACAACTTGAGAGAGGCCTGGGGATTACACTCAGATCGTCAGGCCTGGCAACAAGTGCCTTTGCCAGCAAGTGCTTTTCCCCCTCTGATCCATCTTGCAGACCCTAAAAATCTCTTTTCTGTGGCAAACATCTTATATTTATTAGTTGGATAGAAATAGATTTTCTCTATTGAACATTTCAGCCATGTTTACATGTTAATAGCCCTTGGAACAAAAACAAAACTTTCAGCATTTTTCCTCAGTAATATCATTTATCTTCATAGCAAGTAACTTAGACAGGAACTCAATCATTTTTAATACAAAGTACAAAATAATTATGCACTTGCTCTTCATTTTAGTAATAGGAATGTTGATAGAATACAGCACATTCTCTGACTCAGTTTCAATCAACCCTGACTGCACATGTGAACCACCAGGGCAATTCTCAAAAATCTGTCTCCTATTTTGAAAAGTTCTTCATTAACGACTGCTTAAAACTGGGGCCTCAGCATAAATATTCTCTAGTAAGAATGTAAAAAGGGATCTAAGTTTGATTTTCTCTATCTACTGGAGTCAGTAGCTAACACCTGTCGTTCATGAATATTTTTGAGGGTTCTCAATGCTGACTTCAGCCGTGGAAGTGGGTATGGCAGTGAGAATGGTGAGGACAATAGATGTGTGTAGTCTCTATGGTATGGTTTTAGGGGATAGAGAGGAGTTGTTGGGTACTTCAGTGAGGGTTCAGTATCCGTCTCCAACCCCTCCAATTAGAAAAATGTTTTATGTGTGTAAGTATGTTCCCTGAACATATGTATGTATGTATGTTTGCTGTATGTGTATGGTACCTCTTAAGGCCAAAAAAGGCACTGGATCTCTTAGAACTAGAGTTACAAATCTTTGTGAGCTGCCATGTGAGGGCTGGGAATCAATCCCAGGTCTTGTACAAAGAGCAAGAATACTCTTATCCACTGAGCCATCACGTCAACTCTACATTACTTTTTTTGAAAATAAAAAAAGTTATGGTTATTATTTTAGTTAAGGTTTCCATTGCTGAGAAGAGACTCCATAACCAAGGAAAGTCTTATAAGGCACAACATTTATACCGTGTGTGTGTGTGTATATATATATATAGCTGGCTTACAGGTTCTGAGGTTCAGTCCATTATCATGGTGGGAAGAATGGCAGCATCCAGGGAGTTATACATTTTGTTCCAAAGGCAAACAGAAGACTGGCTTCAGGCAGCTAGGAAGAGGGTCTCCAAGCCCACACCCACAGTGATATCCTTTCCTCCACCTCCTTGTTTACGCCTACCCCAATGAGATCACACCTCCTAACCATGCCACTCCCCAAGCCAAGCAAATCAAACCATCACAGTTATCAATGGGTGATATGTTACACATCTATAATCCTATCACTTGGGAGGAAGAGGCAGAAAGATCAGTAGTTCAAGGCCATCGTTGGCTACATAGTAAGCCCAAGTCTAGCCTAAGAACAGGAAATGCTGTTTTAAGACAACTAAGTAACTGGGTCAGTGAGATTATTCAGATGATAAAAACACTTGCCACCTAGGGATTGGATCCATCCATGTGGAGGACAAAGAGAACTAAGTCCTGCGAGCTATCCTCTGACCTCTACTCCGGTGACATACGTATAAGTAAACAAAAAACAAATAAATGTTTTCGGTTTTTTGTTTGTTTGTTTGAGACAGCCTCACTGTGTAGCTTTGGCTGTCCTGGAACTCACTGTGTTGTTCAGGCTGACTTCAAACTCACAGAGATCTGCCAGCTTCTGCGTCCCAAGTGCTGGGATTAAAGGGGTACACCACAGTGCCCAGCACTTTTTTTAAACGAGAAAACTAAACATCAACAGCAAAGTTATATGTCTAAATTTCATTGATCAGTAGATGTATTTTTCCCTGTATTGTTTTTTTTTTTCAGAAATGTCATCAATACACATACATGCAAATAGTTATGTAGGAAAATGTTTTGTGTGGTGCTGGAGACTGAGAAGTTCCGTGAGGTAATGCCAGCAGACTTCACACCTAGGAAGTCTGATATTGAAACTCAGTTCAAAGCCAAAGACCTAAAAACCAATATAGACGTTAATTCATGAAAGACAAGCATCTCAGCAGAATTGCCCATTTTTATTTCTACTCTTCTTCCCAGGGTTAGGTCTTGTCCACCCACATTATTCAAGGTGGATTTTGTTACTCATCTGCTGATACAAATCCTGAGATCTTATGAAATACCATCACAGATGTACCTAGAAAATAGTGTTTTCTGTATTGGCTTCTCTTCACCTAGTCAAGTAGACACATAAAATTCTCATAATTTCTCTTTAGATTCTATAATAATTGGATATTCTTTATAAAAATGTTCACAGATTAAAACCTGGTTGTTTTATGAAAAAAAACAATTCTAAACTTTATAATATCCCTTTAGGAATTGAAGCCTCAGGGGGAGGAGAGGGAGCAATGGGAGAAGGGGAGGGGGAGGATAACATTTGAAATGTAAATACATAAAATATCCAATAAAAAAAAGAAAGAAATACGATGTGGTTTCCTGCCATTCCGGATCCCTTCACAGGAGGCTCTTCTGTCCATCTTATAGGTAGCCTGGGGAGCAGCAATAGGGAGAGGCCTCCCGGGGTGAAGTAGAAACAAACTTGCCCTGAGGGGTCAGTACAAAAGCACTGCTGCCCATAATTGTGCTACATTCTGGCCAGAGGTGAGAAGTTAGTGCACACCACCACAGGGAGACAAAAGCAGCCCCCTGGCTGGCTATCCTGCACTCTTCCATGGACTAGACAAACCAGACACTGTGGTAACCCTGTGGTGGGTTAGATAAAATCTTAAATAAGCAGACGTGGAGGTGCACTCATTTAATCCATCTCAAAGTAAGTGATGAAGGAAGTAAGAACCAACCTCTTTATATGTAAGCATTCCTTGTGTTGAGGGGACCTAACTCGCTCCATTTTAGAACGCACAGCATGTTAGACCTTAAGCTTCACTTTCCCAAAGAAACAGCCAAGTCTTGAAAAACACAGAGACAATGGACCATTAATCAACAAAGGCCCTGTCATCTAGCTGAGAGAGATAGCCAGTTCCTGGAATTTCTATTAAAGCTTGACCAAAACTGGTAAAACTAATATAGCAACCAATTAAAAATGAACTACTGTCACTTCTGCTTACCTATCCAATCCCATTAAAATGACCTAACCATCCCTATAATTCCCCTTGCTGTGCTTAACAGGACCTGCAAGTCCATCTGGTCTTGTGTGCTGGCCCCTGCATGCTGGTTGTTTCTGCAGAATAAATGTTCTTTGCTTTCGCACACTGTTGAGTCTATGGTCTTCAGCAACTCTTGGATCCTTACAATGTGACTTTCAGGATTTCCTATGCTGTGTCTTTGACTTTCTGAAAGCTTTGTATTTTGGCATTTTACCATGTTCCTGTTACTTTCAAAATACAATATAAATAATAAAAATTTATTCTCTTTGTGTTACATTTCTCATTACTATGATAAAATACCCAACAGAAGCATTTAATGATGGGAGGGTTTATTTTGGTTCAGTTTGAGGACAGTGTCAGGGAAGAGAAGACATGGTGATAGGCCCACGAAGCTGGTCACATTGTGTACAAAGTCAGAAAGCTTAGTGACCATGTACTACTCTGAGAGGCTCTTGGTTTCTGATAACACTGCTACCTCATCTTTGTATAGTCTATGAAAGCTGAAATTATTTTGCCTGTATTAATAAAGCAAGTATAAAGCTGGCAGTTGTTTTATTACTTGTATAATTTGCATAGGCTTGATCAAGCATAGCTGAGTTACTTTTGATTTCAAATTGTTTTTACCTTTTTGGGGGTAAGGAGGGGCATGCTCATCAGGGGATAACTTGATGGAGCTGGTTCTCTCCTAACACAATGTGGGCCCTGGTTGGTTGCCAGGTTTCGTAGCAAGTACGTTTAACCACCAAGATACCTCACTTGCCTAATAGTTTTATGTAAATATATTTTTGTTTTTAACTCCATAATATTCAAACAAATGTTATTGTCTACCTAGGCTATAAAAATTCTCTATAAATCGTTACAGGAATAGGAAACCATTTTTTTTTACTTCAAGTTTTATAAACAAGAATAAATAATTATGTAAAAGCTAATATAAACTACTGACTCCGGGAGGTTTTTCTTTCCTTCTAAAAGCTGTATCTATATGTGTATGAGTGCTTTACCAGAATGTATATGCATGCTTCATGTCCATCTGGTTTGTTCAGAAGAGGGTGTGGGAGCCCCTAAAACTACTAGGTGATTGTGGGCTTCAATATGGGTTCTGAGAACTGACCCTCTTGCAGAGGACACACTGAGCCACCCGGGGATTTTTGTGCATATTCTCTAAATGGGAAAGATGCGCTATTTTCCTCCGGCTGCCTCGTGGATACAAGACTGGCTCCTGTTTGTTCTCTGTTGGTAAAAGCTACATGGCAGTCTGTGCTAATGGAGTCAGAGTAATGAAGCACAATATTTTCATGACATTACCAAGCATTATAGTCTAGTTTAATATATTTTAAGCTAATAAATTGGAACAGCAATTCTTTTAAAAAAATTCTTTAGGCTCCGAACACAGAGAAGATTTATTTGCGTTACCCTCTGTCTTCATTATTTACTTAGAAACTGTCAGAAACGTCTTATCTTTCCTGTGCATGACTGATATTAATGACAGAAAAGCTCCAAATGAACAAACCCACTAAAGTCTACTTAACTTGCTTTTAAGAGTCTTAGATGGGAGCCATTACCGTTGTTCCTTCCCCATCTTTAGGATTTTGTAGTCATGCCTTCCATGTGCTTCTGAGGTTGATGGATGAGGACCTGTCAGGACAAGTAGATTAGAGGGATGAGATAGATGGTAAGCCTTCTGGTCTAGTTTTATTTCTGTTGTGATAACAGATACTGACCAATAGCAACTTCCTGGAGAGAGGTTTGTTTGTTCGTCCATTTGTTTGTTTGTTTTTAGATACAGTTACATGTTACCGCCCAACATTTGGGGAGTATTTTTGATTGCTTAGTCATCAAAGAATGGCACTACCTGAGAAGAAATAGGAGGTGTGGCCTCGTAGGAGAAAATTGTCATTGGGGGTGGGGCGGGTGTTGATAGGCCCAGTGCCTCTCTTCTGCTGCCTGTGGATCTTGATGTAGAACTCTGAGCTACCCTTTAGTTTCAGCACTCCACCAGCATGCTGCCATGACAATGGACTAAATCTCTGAAACCGTAAACTAACCCCAATTAAATGCTTCATTTAATTGGATCCAGGAATTGTGAGTATCCCAAGGCCAGAGTGAGTTCTCTCCCAGACACATTAGTCAGGTCTAAGTATGAGCTCCCTGCCTGCTGCAGGCAGGGAGCTATCTGAGCCATGTCAGACAATCTGGTCAGGCAGACTGCTCAATCTGAGGATGCGGGGAAGGTGTGTTTTTGTTTTTGTTTTTTTTTAATGGACTCAGGTGAGTCTCGTGACAGAAGTAAAGACCAATCAGGGGAGACTGCCAAAACTGAGAAAGGTTCTCAAGTTAGGACTCATCCTTTATCTCCTCACTCCCTCCTCTATTTCCTTGATTGCAGCCAAACACGAAGTGGGTAGAGGTTAGATTCGTGGTCTTTCCAGCCATCTGTGCCTTTCCCTTATGATACGTGTGTGTGCTTGCACTGGGTACCATTCTTATAGAAGCCAGAGAGGGAGTCAGATGCACTCAATCCAGGATTGCAGGTGGGCGTGAAGGGGCCTGGCATGGGTGCTGGGAACCAAGTACCATCCTCTGCAGGAGCAGTGTGCACCCTTGTGCTTTTTTGTTATTGTTTTGTCTTGTTTGAGACCGGGTCTTTCTGTGTAGCTGTCTAGCTTGCAACTCCCTGCCTGCCTCCTGGGTACTAGGTTTACAGGGCTTTTCAGTTTGTCCCTGCTGCTACCACTAAGTTCACCACTGGCATCTTCTGGCTGCTGCTGCAGGCTTGGGTCACTGTGGCCCCTTAGCCTTGTCAATCACACCTCAGTTGCCATCAGTCACCCTTCCCAATGTTGACTCCTTTCCGTTGCTGAGGATTCCTGGTGTTCTGTTTGCCCTGCTCTTTAATTTTAGGCCAGTCCTAAACCCCTGTGCTCAAGTGACCTTCCTGTTTAAGTATCTTCTATCCTATTTTGAATCTTTTCTCAGCACCTAAATTCCTTCCTGACTACAGCTTTCCAACTATAGCTGTTGGTTCCTTTTCCACTGTCCGCTGTCTTCTCAGCCACTGTTGAATGATTCATACAAGGTTTTTGTTAATGAACATGACAGCCTTTTCCTCTCTCCTTCTATGCGGTATCCTTGAAGCATTTGACCTTGCAAACATTTAGTCTATGGTAAATGACTTTGAACCAAGATCTTTGTTCTCCTTCTTTAATATTTCTTTTTTTCTTAATTCCTAATGATTCCTAAGGTTCTGGCTAAGAACTAGGCTCCTTCTCTTCCCCTGGCTTTATAAACTCCACTTGAGAGTCCTATCCATTTCTGCCTCCCTGTTACCTTCACATGTAGTGACTTTCTCATTTATTTCATTGTCTTGAACTGACTCATCTATTCCAGTTCTCATTTACATCTGCCTGTCAGATGTCACATTCTAAAGTTAATAAGAAGTAAAGGAAACTTACAAGGCCCAGGAAGTAAATAAAGCCCAGAAAATACTTAGAGGATTCATACTGCTTCTTTCCCCAGGGTTAGAGAAGAATAACAATTCCTGGGGAGAGAAGACCCTTTACCAGCACAAATACTCCCAATGCAGGGTTTTCTAAGGTCAACAGTCTACATTTCTTACGTTCTTTCCAAGGTTAGAGAAAGACTCATCTACTCCAGCAGCAGTGTTTGAAAAAGATGAAGCAGTGTTGTTGGCAGTGCCGGTGGCACTGCCTGTTGAGGGGCTGGGACCCCCTTAAAGCTTCCATACTGCTCCTAGAGCAGGACAGATATGAAGGCCACAAGGACAACAAGCAGTCAGTGCTCCATAACAGCAGGAAGTCCTCAGGACGGGAAGTCCCTCTGAAGCACACCCCTCATTCCTGTGCTGACCAGTGGGCCCAAATCCATGAGCTCTAAAACCGTCTGCTGTTCCTCTCACACAGCCCCCAGCAGGCATCGTTAGTCAGGAGAAGTTTCACGATCTCTGGAATCTCTTAGGTGAAAACAGATCACAGGGTTTGGATGACAGCAGATACTGCTTGTTTGGTGCTTCAGCCCAGAACGATGAGTTAATCCTTGGAGGAAATGATAGTGAACTTGTTCAGCTGCTTTTACTCAGCAAGCCACAACGGCTAAAAAACAAGGATGTCAGAAAAATTGGGGATGTTCTCTGTTTCTGAGAAAGAAGCAGGGCAGCAGGCTGAGGAGTGCAGCCTCACTTAACTAGCAAACGCAGGCCTAGAGTATCGCACACCAACTTTGCTGTTCTAGTGGTGTGTGATAGCAGAGCATCTTCTGGAAAAATAATATCCTGTGGTTTGAAAATCATGCTTTTAAATTTTCAGAGGCGTGTGTGTGATTACAATGTGCTTTCTTTATCTCATGGTTTTATGCCTGTGCCCCCTTCACTTTTCTTCTTGTAAGCTCCTCCAGGTGCAATCGGCAAGGTCCTACCCCTTATATTTCTCTAATGGCCAGCACTAGTTAGACAATAGACTCTGAATAAGTAATACATACGCCTCAAGTAACATCCTTAATTAATTCCAGGTGGATTTTATTTTCTTGTTTGGGACAAGTGCACTTGTCTGTGTGTGCACTTGGTGGAGGTTGGAGATTGATTGGCACTGATCTTGCTGCATGATGCTCTCTACCTTATTTTGTGAGACAGTGTCTCTCACTGAACCCAGAGCTCACCATTTTGGTTATTCTGGCTAGCCAGTGAGCTCCAGACATCCACCTGTCTCTACTTTTTCTATGCTAGGACTGCAAGTGAGCCCCACTATGCCTAAGGGCTCACTTGCAATCCTAGTGCAAATGCTCACACTGTTCTTTAATCCAGCATTCTTCTCATCTGTGGGCACAGCCGGGCTTCCAGTTGGGAACAGAGGCTTTTATGTGCATTTGAGATCACACTTAGATCCTCACACTTGCATGGCAAGCATCTCCACAGCTCTTGACTTAGATTTTCAAGTGAAACGTCGACATTCATGTGAATCTGTCTGTAAAATGCCATGTTGCTTCTCACTTTTGTACTTTCTGTAAAGAGTGTAATAAGCCAGTTCCTACTAAAATAACTGAATAGGACTTTTTCCTCACCTGAGATTATTTTTGTGGTCCTGGTGTGCCTGCCTGTCTCCCATCAAGCACCGACCATCCCCACCATGCTTGCTATTCTCTTCTTCCTCTTCATTTCTTCAGCTTAGAATCTCCAGTTACGCACCCAGTCCTCACTGCTTCCTGCATCAGATTTACTCGTCTAAGTTCTAGTAAAAGAATATGGCAGATAGGGGCTGGGGAGAACGCTCAGTTGGTGGTGTGCTTACCACACACGTATGAGGACCCAAGTTCAGACCCTCAGCATGCATATAAAAATCCAGATGAGGCATTTTGTGTCTGTCATCCTACCCCTGGGGAGGTGGTGACAGGTCTCCCCTGGAGCTCAGTAAGCAACTAGCCTCCCCAGGTCATTGAGTTTTTCTATCTCAATGTCTGAGGTTGGAGAGACCTTTTCTCTGCCTCCATATGCCTGGAAACACCCTTCATCCCCCACACAAGCTTTGAAAATGACTAGAGTAGACCTGAGCATAATGGTGCACAACTTTAACCCCAACACTTGAGAGGCAGAGGCAGACGGATTACTATGAACTTGAGGCCAGCCTGGTCTACAGAGCAAGTTCAAGGTCAGCCAGAGCTACACAGAGAAACCCTGTCTCAAAGAAAAAAGTAGAAAATACTTAGCAAAATAATAGAAATCAGCAATAAAGTATAGCACACAGATGCATCACAGATAACTAGATAACAGATTTGTGTCAAAAGGTGTTTGCTAGTCAGTGTAATGGTTAATTTTGCCAACTAAACACACCTAGAATCTCCTGTTAAGTGTCTCAGTGAGTCTGGATCTGATTGGCTTTTGTTGTATCACCTTCCTTGATGTGAGTGAGGCAACCCAGCCCGACAGTTCACAGCACTGTCTCCCAGTTTGGGTCCTGAACTGCACGTGTAGAGGAAGCTGAGTGGGAAGCAAACATGACTTAACTGCTTTCTGCTCTTGACTTTGGATGAGGTGTGGCTGTTTGGAATTCTTGTCATCCTGACTTCTTAGAACTGGAAGCCAAATTACACCTTTCTCTTTTAAGTTACTTTTTCCCAGAGTACTTCATCATTATCACAGAAACAGAAATGAAATGCAGACCTTTGTTTTCTTGGTCGGTTGGTCGGTCGGCCTGTTTGTTGAGGCAGGGTCTCACTATTGTAGCTCAGGCTGGCCTCCAGCTAACTATGTAGACTAGGCTGGCTTGAACTCAGAGGTCCACTTGCCTCTGCCTTCTGAGTGTTAGAATTGAAGGTGTGTGCTATCACACTATTCTTTAATCCAGCGTTATTCTCATCTGTAGGAACGGCCAGGCTTCCGGTTAAGGACAGAGGGGAAGCCATTCTTCACAGTCTCATGCCTTTATGCTTGGTCCTCAAGGGTCTTTGTAGCTCCCTCCATGGTGAGCAATATCTTCTCTTTGGCAGCTGCACAGGGTTGTATGACGTCATCAGTATCCAGTGTTTTCATTTGCTTATTAAGCCTCTCTGGCTTAATCCTTTAGCATTTGTGAAGTGTTTGTGGTGAGTTACTTAATCAGAACTCTGAATATGTTTTGCTTTGATGATGATAGAATTAATTTGTTTTGCTTTGTTTTTTTCCAGGTGTATGGTGGCTGATGAAGTAAGTACCTTAGAGTCTTTTCTAAGATATACACCCAGTGTTTACTGTCTTCTGTCTTCTAAACTGACTGTCTGCCTCTGCTTTTTCATGTGACCATATATACCTACTTAGTGGAGGAAAGAAAACAAATAAAAATAAATGTACTATGTCATATCCATCTCCTCTTAAATACTTCAGTGTACAGAACATATAATTGTATATATATACATATATATGTATGTGTGTGTGAGTATATATATATTAATAAACCAGTTTTGTTCATATAAGATATAAAAGTTAACATTATCTTTGATCTTCACAAGGATGTCCATAGTGTATACTTTTGAACCTTGGCTATATTAGTAACTTTCCATTGCTGTGATGCAGGGTCATGACCAGAGGCAATTTAAAGGAGATATGGGTTATTTGGACTTGCACTTTCAAAGGGGTGGAGCCCATCATGCCCAGCAAGACATAATGACAGGCACTGAGGTTCAGTGGCAGGAGCGGAGAGCTGGTTGGTTGAGAACATCTCATCTGCACACAGGAGACAGATAACAGGAAATGAGGCCAGGCTGTAAAACCTCAAAGCTGGTCCTTAGCAACACTCCTCTCCAAACAGCACCGACATATTTTTAATTGTTTAAAAATATGACCCTATGGGGACACTTTCTCACTCAAGCCACCACATTAGCCTTCTCTTTGGTGGCATAGATTTGAACATATATCAAATTTCTCTTGGAGCAAGATAAATATTTGGGCAGTTTCTTAACCACCAATTAACTTTTACAATATCTGATGTTTTCAGTGAACATTACCCAGAATTTATTATGAACTCTTAACCTGTAAGTCTTTTCCCAACGTGTGTTGTTTTGTTCTTGTTTATAATTCATAGCACTTTCTATATATTAACTGGTACACACGAATAGAAAGTGTATATATTTTGTATGAATCTTTGCCTGCATGGATGTTTTTGTGCCGTATCTGTGCCTGGTAGCTGTGGAGGCTGGAAGAGGGTGTTTGATACCCTGGAACTGGAATTACAGACAGCTGTGAACTGCCACTTGGTGCTGAAAACAGATCCTGGGTCCTCTGGAAGAGCAGCCAGTGTGCTTTTACCACTGAGCCATCTGTCTAGGCCCAAGGCTTAAGTTTTTATTTAATGAGTTTGTTTTCTCCTTCTTCCTCTCCTTCTCTCCTCCCCCCTCTTTCTTTCTGTGTGTGTGTGTGTGTGTGTGTGTGTGTGTGTGTGTGTGTGTGTGTCCTGGCTATTGAACATGAGTACTATGTGTGTTTGTCAGTGCTCTACCACTCACCAACACCCCCCAGCCCTGGTAAAATGAATTTAAAGAGTCCATTTAATAAGTCTACAACTTATTTTTGAAAAGAACACCTCTCTTTTAATTCATCATAATTACTTTTTTCTTTTCTGTATCTTTTTGAAAATGAATCTTTGTGTTAGTGGTACATGTGTGTGATATCCAGGAATGTGTCTAGGCATGGTCACATGTGTTTGGTGCATGTATACGTATATGTCTGTACATTCACATGTAAGCAGAGTTTGAAATTGGGTATATTCCTAGATTGCTCTCATTTTTACTTACAGGTATAGGATCTCTTTCTGAACCTAGAGCTCATAGATTGAGCTACTCGAGCTGGTCAGCTTCCCTTGGGGATTCCTAATCTGCCCCCAGAATGCTGGGACTCCAGGCAGGGCTGCCCAGTGTCTGCCCAGCTTATATGAGGTTTCTGTGGAGCTGAGCTCAGGTCCTTGTACTTGTGCCACAAGCACTTTAGCCTCTGAGGCATCTTCTCAATGTCTTGAAGAGCAATTCTTTTCAGTCTGTTTACCTTAATAGGACTTGTGATATTTAATCCTAACTAATAATAATAAACTAATAACAATAATAATTAAGGAAAAATCCTCACCTTTATACGTAGTTTTCTTTAATCAAAACTTGTAGGAATGTATATCCAAAATCATACCTTTGAGTCAAATGCAATTTTTTAAAAATATAATATTAATATAATTAAAAATTCTGAAGTAAGTCTGTTAGTAGTAATGCACAACTTTAATCTCAACATTTGGGAGGCAAAGGCAGGTGTATCTCCAGGTTTGAGGCTAGCCTGTTCTACAGAATGAGTTCCAGGACAGCTAGAGTTACACTCTTGTTAATTATATGAGCTCTGGTTTTAGTGTTCGGTCCCTTGGGCTAGATATGACTGTTGGGAGCCTACAAGAACCCTGGGAACAGAATATTTTTCTTTCTTGTTAAGGTAGCACTTTTAATTACTATTTTGCAATATAATCCTACCACCAATGAGTGCTTTGGTTTTTCTGTTCTTACCTAAAAAATCAACAGAGAAAGGAGGTAGTATATCAAATAAAGAAAAGAAAACCATTTGTTAAAATAGAGGTGGTTCTTGGCTTGATTTATCTGATGGGTAATTTGGACATATTGGTAGGTAAGTATTTTTAAACATAGCTACTGTTCCCAATTCTTTCCCGTCATGGTTTTCTGGAAGAGGAAGCTGGAGAAGAGAGACTATGGGAAGTGTTCATTGCTGATTTATGCTCATGGGTATGTGTCTGAAGGCAAAGGTTATGTTTAGAAAATTAGTTTCTCTGTAGACAGAAGTCTGTGGGTATCTGGAGACACCAGGGAAGCCCATTGGAAGTGGTTTCTGCTCAAAAGGCATTAAAATCGAGATGATTGTGTGTTTAATTGAGTAGATCTTTATTAGGGTTATTATGGTGTTTTCTATATGATCAGACTTAGGTAATGTTTAGGAAGAAAATTTTTACTTTCTTCACAGCTTATTAAGGGTGAATACTTAGCAGACATGTGGGTACACACTTCTAATCCAGCCTTCTCCTGGCTGAGACAGGAGGGTCTTGAATTCAGTGTAAGCCTGGTCTACTCGGGTTTCAGTGTAGCCTGAGCAGTTAATAGAGTGAGACCTTTCTCAGTGCATTCTGTCAATGAGACAAAGCATTATTACACTGATTACTGAGAATGGGTAACGCCTGTCAGGGGTCTTCACTGTAACGTCAAGCTCCCTCCCTTTCCACGTTATTATTTTTTTAAATATGCATAGCTCCCACTATAGGAATGAGGCTTGATGCTCTATTTCCTTTTAGGCAGATAGGGAGCTTATTTGGAACTCATACGTACATTCATCCTTTTAAATATTTATTCCAATAAAGACTCATGCACATTCCCTCTATAGTATGAGTTTTAATCCATTGCTCTTCTGTTTGTCTTGTCCTGGTTTTACCAGCCATGGCCACCAGAACCTTTCGCTCCTGAGTTCCTTTCACATACCCAATTCATTGAGAAGTCTTTCCATTTAAAAAAATATATCTTTAGGTTTCTTTTTATGTGTATGTATCAGTACGGCTATATGTGAATCCATGCTTACAGATGCCATTCATTTCCAAATCACACAGAGAAGCACTCTTCTCTTATGAAATGCCAACCGATTACATTGCTTTAGACATTTGAGTAAAATTAACGTTTATGCGTGTTTTTTGTGCCCATCGAGGCTAGAACATTGCATCTTCTGGACAAACTGCATTTCACAATCCATTCTGGCGTCTTGTGACCTCCTTAATTATTTTTCAAATATATGTGCACACTCAGGTTTATTTTTTGAACTGTTAAATTTTCAGCAGTGGGCTTTGCCAGTGCTGAATTCCCCCCTTTACATATAACACTGTAGCTTCAGAGTTCTGTACAGTGCCTGGTCTCTTCCTCCAGGAACACAAACCGTTAGCAATATAATTAATGAGGACACAGTTTCCCTTTTATAAATTGCCATGTAAATAGAATCAAATACAGCCTTTTCAGACTGGTTTTACTCTCATAGTGATATGTGTTCAAGGGCTGTCCAATTTACTTCTTATGGCTGTGCCAAAACACCTGAGTGAAGCCACTTAAGGAAGGGGTGCTTCATCCTGGCTCACGGCGAAGGTGACAGTTCATGTGGGGAAGGAAGTAGTGTGAGGCTCACGTTCTGTAGAAACAAAGGGCAGAGAGATGGGTGCTGACGCTTAGCTCACTGTCTCCTTGCCCATAGAGCGGCACTGTCCACATTCACAGTGACTTCAGTTGACCTGAGGTAGAAAACCCTTCACAGCCGCACCCAGCAGTCAGGTTCTTGGGCTACTCTTTAAAGTTGCTGAGCAGTATAGGATTTCTCCACACCTTTTTGTTTGTCTTTTTGAAACAGAGACTCACCATGTAATGCTGACTGGCCTGGAACTTGCACCGTTGACCCATTGGTCTAGAGATCCACCTGCCTCTGTCTCCAGGGCATTGGGATTAAAGGCTGTGCCACTGCACCCAGATTCTCCACACTTTCTTTAAGCTTCATGGTTTTCCTTTCCTTCCTTCCTTCCTTCCTTCCTTCCTTCCTTCACTTTCCTTCCTTCCTTCCTTCCTCCCTCTTTCCCTCCCCCTCTCCCTCCCTCTCTTCCCTCCTCTTCTTTCTCCTCCTTCTGTCACAAAGTACTATTTATTCTATAATGTGAATATGCCATATTCTTTTTCTTTTTTAGAAAGTTTAATTTTAATTTTCAAAGTGTGTGTGTGTGTGTGTGTGTGTGTGTGTGTGTGTGTGTGTGTGTTGTGGTGATGTTCAGTTGAGTGCATTGCCTGTGGAGTCCAGAAGATAATGTCAGATCCCCTGAAACTGAATTTAGAGGAAGTTGTGAATCACTAGCCAACGAAAGTCCCCTGGAAAACCACTGTGCACTCTCTCTGCAGTCTCCCACAATTTCTTTTCTGTTTACTCCAGAGAAATAACATCTTGGTAGAGGTCTGGTGATTATGAGTGTGTAGGTCTTATACCCACTCCTCTGCAGTTTTTCCTCTGGCCATCAGTTTTTGTATAAGTTGAATGGAAATCAAGGAGTAGTAATACTGTTTTGCATGGCCTATCAGTTTCCTGTTCTGCTGTAGTAGAGTATTACAGAATGGGTGGGTTTAGAACGCATTATGTCACCATTCTGGAAGTTAGAAGTCTGAAGACAGTGTCAGGGAGCTGTAGCTGTAACTGGGGGTGAGTGTACAACCTGAGATAAGGGGTCAGTGGGCTAGGGCTGTTGTTTGATGGTAAATGCAAACCTAGGATAAAAGTATCAGCCTAGATGTTCTTTGTTTGGTTGTTTTTCAATATAGGATTTCTCTGTAGCCCTGACTGTTTTGGAATTCACTTTGGAGACCAGGCTGGTCTTGAACTCAGACGTTCTCCCGCCTCTGCCTCCCAAATGCTGGGATTAAAGGCGTGCACTACCACCACCACCACCACCACCATCATCCAGCCTGGCTGCTCTTTTGAGAGCTCTCAGGAATAACCTGTGTCTTAAGGCTTGATGTCTCGTATTTCTTGGCTTGCAGATGTTGCCATTTCATTTTCTGTCTCTCCCATCCTAAGGTGTCCTCTCACTGCATCTGTGTGTCTTCTCTTCCACGGACACTAGTCATTTAGAATTAAGGACTTACCTCTAAGATGAACTGGGCTTAACTGATTACTGTACAAATGTATTAAAAGTCAGCTCAGGTCTTAGAATTCTAAAAGTTAGGTCTTCTTGACTGCATCTGTTGAGTGAAGGACCCAGTTCAACTTACAATTCCTAGTCAAAAATTTTATAACAACCATTTAATATTTTTTACAATAGTCATTTTGTATTTTTTCCTTATGACTTTTGCCTCTTTCAGCACCATACTCTGAGTATATTTAACTTTTTTTTTTATTACTCAGGGTCGTGAGTAAGCTACTGACATATGTGAGACATCTTATTTGATCTCTTCGGCTGCTTTAGGCTCCATGTCTGCAACTTATTCTTCAGTTTTCTTCCCAGACCTAAGTGAGTTCTGAGTCAAAATACTGTGACTCTTACCTGCCATTGCTGTTCCTGAACTCATTGATGACAAGCAGAGGTGGAGTAGCTATAGCAAGAAGTCCTGTCTGCTAAGTGTCCCTGTCACTCTTGCATATCTGCTTAAGGTCTACATTTTATAGTGTGCTTTGGTTTGGTTTGTTCTGGTTTGTTTTCCGATAGAGTCTCTCTATGTAGTCCTGCCCTTCCTATAGCTCACTCTGTGACCAGACTGGCCTCAAATGCACCCCTTCTCCCAAGTGCTGGGATTAAAGGCCTGTGTCACGGCTACATTTTAGTTTAGTTCACGATCTATCATTAACTCAAAGCTTTACTGAGTTATTTTGCTTTTTCATTCCAGCATTGATTCTTAGTACATATTGCCCTTTTCTTCCAATATTTTCATAACTTTTAAATTTTTACTAGCTTATGAAATAGTATGAATTTACTGCTGTTTGTTTTGTTCTGATTTTCTGAGATAAGGTTCTGATGTATTCCAGGCTTCTCTTCCTCTCTTCCTCCTTACCTCCCTCCCTTTCTTCTCCCCTCCAGCCCCCTTTTTCTTCTTCTTTTTCTTTCTTTCTTTCTTTCTTTTTATTGTTTTTTTGGATCGCCTTTTAGATCACACTGTCCTGGAACTCAGTATATAGTCAGACTGACCAAAAACTCCAGAGTGTTAAGACTTCAGGCATGAATCAATATATACACTATTACTGATTTGTATTGTAATTCTAATACTTTGCCTTGACTTTTATTTCGTCTCTTAACCCAACTTGAAATTTGTTATTTTTTTTTTTTTTAGTGATTTTCTTAGCTAAGATTTTAACCCCTTGAGGTTCAGATGTGTTCATTACCTGTGTCCTATTCAAGTAGTTGCATAAAAACAAGTCATTTTTTATTGACATGGGTAATATTTTATAAATGAGTACTTTGGCTAGCTTGGAATTAATTTTATAGTTAGAGTTGAAAAGACATGATGACCTTGTAATTTTGATGTATCATGTTTACTTTTCTAGCTTAAATTTGAATTAATTCAGTAATAATTGATAGACTATGCACTTTTGAGCCAACTTTGCACTTAGAGTCATTTAGATAGATTCAAACTATTATTAAATCCTACTAAAGAAAAAAAGAAAAGAAAGAAGTTATATAATAATCTGGTAGGTAATAGATTATTGGGGAAATAGTGTGGTATTCCTCCCAGAGAAAAATATCAGAAACCAAATAGATTCAAGATTTATGATGTCTTTGCATTAAAGGAGAAATTGCCTATTACTGTGTCTAGCACAGATGCAATTGTTCCTTTGCTGTCATAAAATACTCTGACGGAAAGCAGTTTAATGGAGAAAGGTGTTTATTTCTGCCTACAATTCCAGATTGCAGTGCATCCTAACAGATGGCAGGAGCTGGAAGCACCTAGTTACATTGTAACCACAGTCAAGGACAGAGAGACTTCAATACACATTTTCCTCTATTTGTGTGCTTCTGTTATCATACCATTTAGGATCTCTACCCAGGGCTGGTTCTTCCCGTGTCTGTAACCAATGAGGACAGCCCCCTGCAGACGTGCTACAGACCAGCCTGCTCTAAACAGATTCCCAATTAGGACTCTTTCCAGGTGGTTCTATTCTGTGTTAGGTTGACAGTTAAAATTAACCGCCATGGCAACCTATTCATATTCTTTTACATACAGATAAAGAAAACAATAATACTGTTTGGACCCAAAAATGTGCTTTGATATGAAATGGCTTGAGGCAAAACTAAGGTCTTTACAATTTGAAATTTAACTTGAGGAGTATTTAAAAGGTATTGATGATTTTCTCTTCCTTTTCTCAAAGTGTCCAGTTTTTGTTTTTCCTAAGCAGCCTAAGTCATTCAAAGGACAAATATTATTGTTTGTAATATTTCATAACTTAGTCTTAAAAATGCTGAAGCTGATTTTACAGCCTGATTTCTTTGATATGCTTGCTTTAGTTCCTAGCCTTGGGTTCTGGCTTCCTTTATACTCCAGCCTTTAAAATTTTACTGAGCCCACTGGGGCCTCCTTCTGGTCAGTTCTGAAAGTTTATAGCTGCTGAGGATGTCCTAAGTAGCATTTTTTTCCTTAGTGCCTGCCTTTTATCTTTCTGGATTTCAAAAAGTATATTTTTCCTTTGAGAATTTCATATAGAATATCATTCTATTCTGACCCTATCTACCTACTGCATGGCTCTGCCAATACCTCCCAGATAGCCCCCGACATGTTGCCTTTGAAACAGGGTCTGTTGTGTCGCTCAGTCTGGCCCCCGGTTGGCTAGACAGAGTATCATAGAGATAACATGGAGATGAGCCTTCTGAGTGCTGGACTGCCACTGTGTCCCACCTCGCCTGGTTTATACAGTGCTGTGGATGGAACCCAGAGCCTCTTGCATGCTAGACAAGCATTCAGTCAACTAAGCCACATCCCTAGTCTTCTTTCCCTTGTAACCATTTGAGCAAATCAATTCTTACTTTCTCTGTTTCTTTTGGGAGACAGGATCTCACTGTTTAGAACAGGCTGGCCTCAAAGATCTGTCTGCCTCTGCCTCTCAAGTGCTGAGATGAAAGGTGTGTGCCCCTATACTGTGCTATTTCTTACTTTTCTTTCCATCCTTTTACATTTATGTATTTGTATGTCAGGCTATGTACATTTGTGTGCAAGTCTCCCTGGAGGCCAGAAAATTTCAGATAACCCACTACGCTATCTCTGCAACCCATGAACACCTTTTTTAATCAAGGCCTCCCTTTTCACTTTGGAGATGTGGGAATTGGTAGTGGTGAATATTTAGTGAATCTTTTGACAGTTCCTAATCAAAAACTTCAAAACGTTACCAACTGAAATTTCCAGTTCATTTTGGGTTCTGCACTGATTGCTGTGTATCAAGACATTAATTAACAGATGAGTCCAAGTGCTTGTTCACCCAGAGGCGTGCTAACAGCCTTGAGAGCATTTGACTCTCTAAATGTTTGGTTAACTTGCCTTTGCTTAATTAGTATTGGATTTCTTGCTATTACACCATGTCTTAGAGTTCCCATTGCTGTGAAGATACATAGTGACCAAGGAAACACTTGTAAAGGACAACATTTCATCGGTGCTGGCCTACGGTTTCCGAGAGCGCCAGTCCATTTTCATTATAGTGGAATTATGGCGTTATCTATGCAGGCCTGGTGCTGGAGTAGCTGATAGTTCTACATCTCCATCAAAAGGAAGCCAGAAACAGTCTTCCAGGCAGCTAGGGGAAGGGTCTCATTGCCCACCCCCACAGTGACACCCTTCCTCCAACAAGGCCACACCTCCTAATAGTGGCACTTCCCATGGACCAAGCGTATTCAAACCACCACACACCATAATTGTATGTGTCATTATATATAACCCAAAAGACTGATCTGAATTTTAACATGGCAGTCTTCATTCCTGTTTCTGATATTCCAATTAGTTACAATGTTAACCACATCAAAAAGACTGTCACACATCATACTGTGGTTATTACTGCACATCTAACTCTTGTAAAATCTCTACTCTGCTGGTTCTCAGTTGTTAATCAAATGCAGGTTTTAATGTTCTCTTTGTTTCCTAGTCTTTATTTTATTTTAATTAGTATAGATAACCAAAAAAAAAAAAAAAAATCAGCCTCATAACCATCTATATGAGACTTCCCTAAGGGCCCTTATTTTTCATAAAGACACATACTTCTTCCTCATATGAAGAGATTACCTTTTTTTTGTAATAGTTAATAATTTAGGATTTTTTTTTATCTTAGGAGTTAAAATTAAATGTGGGTTTCCTGTCCAACACTGAAAGATTATTATATGGGAGCTGGAGAGATGACTTAGCTGTTAAGAGCACAAACTCTCCTTTTCTAGAAGACCCAAGTTTGGTTCCCAGCACACACCAAGTGGCCCATAACCACCTGTATCTCTAGTTCTGCTTGACCTGTTAAACAGTTCTTGAACTAGAACTCTTGGTCAGGAGTGTTTTTTAGTGTTTTCCTGAATTCTCTATCCTAATACTCTACTCATTTTTTTTTAACCAATGCTCATAAAATATTTTTACCAGTGCCTACGTATAGACTTCTCTATCTTTTGTGCTTCTTTTCTTGCCTTAGTATTAATATTACACTGACTTTTAAAATATTGTTGAAAGCATCTGGCAGCGTTTTCTCTGATTATTGTCTGGAATAGCTTACTGTCCTTTTGTGTTGGCTGACCAGCGCCCTGTCTCCCTGTCCTTCCTCTCTGCACACATCACGGTGTCTTCTAGAGATATATGTCTTTGTGCTTCCCAGCCATTACTTAGAAGTGATTTCACAATTATAGAAGGGCTGTGCGACACAGATAGTTCTGTCTGTCTCCGTCTCTCTGTCTTCTCTACCTCTTTGTCTTTCTTTTTGTCTCCTATCTCAATTTTTTTCTATTCATAAGGCTGTGACTAATAATGATTTCTAGAAACTTGAGTTAGGAATGCTATCATCAGACTAACATCAGACTAACATCTGACTGTTCCGAGAAATGACTTTAAAAAAAAAAGATTTATTTATTTATTTTATTTATGTGAGTACACTGTAGCTGTCTTTAAACACACCAGAAGAGGGCATCAGATTGGTTGTGAGCCATGATGTGGTTTCTGGGAATTGAACTCAGAACCTCTAGATGAGTAGTCAGTGCTCTTAACTGCTGAACCATCTCTTTAGCCCAAGAGAAATGACTTTTTAAAGAGAATTCTGCCTACAGACCTTTACAGATAGCCTTTCTGGAGCCTTCTCTGCTTTGCTCTTTGCCATAGCACAACAGAGTTTCTCTTGAAGCATTCTTCAACCTTGAGACTGTTCTCCAATCCACCAAAATTCTTTGGAGTGGGGAGAAAGAAGAAAGAGAAATAGGTGTTTGTTCTTCCCTTCCTCCTAACTTGGCACAGCCATAGATGTTTTTTATCAGTAATTTCTCTTTAAGAGATACCCTTGCCCTGTCAAAGGATGAGCCAACCACCAGTGAAGTGCGGTCTCAGTGAGAAATGTGGAGAAAAAGAGATGGGGCCTGAACATTGAACGTGCTCTTGTGCTGTGCCTACTGCTGGTCTCCTATGGGACAAGAGTATACAACATAAACACAAAATTCCCAGAACAGGGTTTTCACATGGACCACCTAAAACTCTCACTTGGAAAGAAAACTATAACTTAGTACCAAAAAGTAAACTCAGAAGGACAGATTTCTACTAAACAGATGTTCCTTAAAATAATAAATAATAAAAACTCGACTTTCAGTCTTGTGTTTTCTAATGTGGGTTTCCTTAATTTAAATCTCTTAAGATTTCAAACCTCTTTCCTCAAAGAAGTTTCCCCAGGGATCCTCTTCCTGGACAAATAGGACATCTGGTTTAAAAATAACCTCTCTCCCACATTTCCACACTAAAAAGGTACTAACTGCTTTTAACTCTAAAACTTGAACATTTTCCAAATTTAAAAGGTTCTCAGTAGCTGGTATTGTTGATGTTTAAAAATTGCTATAAAAAGCAATCACAGTCTAAAGAAATGGAACTAAAATTCTGTACTGAGATTATTGTTGTTTAGCTGTTCTTTTTAATTTTAATAAGAAACTTGAGAACATTGGTTACAGTGTGTATATCCTATTACTCCTTCTGTAGATAGAGAGCTGTATTGTCAGTGACTCGGCTTTGATTCTTAACAGTGACTCATTCTTAAGTGTGAAGAAACACCGAAAGCTTCACTCTGGTGGGTTTGGAGGGCTGAAATTTGTTACAGCTGAGAGTTCTGAGCTGCCTACTGAGTGCAGTTATTTTCATATACCAAATTCATGATAAGTGGAATTTCTGAAATTTAATGTTATGCCTTTTAAAATTCTCAATATACTGATTTCTACATATGTAATTTAAACTTTTGTATCTGATAATAAGAATGAAACATAGTCATACACATTCATCTTCCTGTTAGCAAATTTTTTCTAGAACAAGTTTGCCCTGTCTTAGAAATGGGACTAGCTTTGTAATCAAGGCCAGCTTTGAAAGGTCGACCAGAATGATTTCAACCCAGAACCCCCTGCTTGAGTCTGCTCTTCCACATGTATGCTCAGATTTTTTAAAGCCTATTTTAATAACAGTTCTTAAATGCTTTATACTCCCTTCTACCCTACCACCCAACAGAGGTGGTGGAAGGGAAGGTTAATAGGGCAAAGGAGCATGTGGACCTGTGTAGAAATAGTTCTTTGGAGCAAATCCAATCTGCATTGTCAGGTTATCAGCAGCAGTAGCTTGAACTCACAAACACCATTCATGAATCAGCAATAGCAGTTCAGTCCAGAGCACACAGCCAGGGCCTGCTGATCGGACAGGATCAGTTGAAGCAGGAAGAAGCCTCAGGAACATTACTCGGAGTTCTTTGGTGTGTCTCTCTCTATGAAGTCACGACAAACAGTCAGCAGAGAAGACAAGGTGAAGCAGTACCACAGCGTTGTCAGTGAGGACCAGCAAAGACTGGCAAGGCAAACCAATGCCACACAGCGTTGTCCACTGTCTGTTGGGCTATACTTATGCCCTGTCCAAACATCACATATCCTTTGAATCAACTGCTCCAGCAAAGCATCACATGCCCCCTTTCCAGGCAGCTTACAGAAAAATCACTACATGTCTGTTCTCAGCAAAGCATCCTCTCATGTGTCTGCTTCAACAAAACATCCTCTCATAAGACAGTTTCCAGAAACACATCACATGACATAACTGAGGCTCCAAAGAAACCACTTCAGCTATTCTTCACAAACACCATTCATGAATCAGCAATGGCGGTTCAGTCCAGAGCACACAGCCAGGCCCTGCTGATTGGACAGGGTCAAAAACATCTCGATCTGCAACTGCACCCCCCCTCAATATTAAAAGTCAGCTGTCCCCCATCTCCCGCCATTCTCCTTGAAGCTGAATGGGGGTCATGCTGCCCTGTTGCACCTTAAGCTTTTGTGCCGCCCACTTTAGAACTGCAGAATTCTTCCTCATTTCTGCTTCCTCTGCTCCAGGATGCTTATCTTCCCTTAGAGCATTTGTTCTCTTGTGCAAGCAAATAGTAACATGCAGTGACAACATGCTGGGTCACAAATGTCACTTCCTAAATTCCATTCACTGTAGTCTTTTGCTTTTAAAAATTTGAATAACTTATTGTGTCATCTCTGCTGTCTTGTCTTCCAACTGCCCAGTTTCACCATGTTCATTTTCTAAAGTGATTTCTTACCAGTAGCACATTTACATAGTTCAGTAAGTTATTTATAATAAAAACTTCAGGTGTCCTGAGGTATTGGGATCATGGCACAATTTATGACTGTTTCTTAGACCAAGTCTCGCTATTTAAACAAAGCTGTTCTTCAGCTCAGAATCTTCCTATGTAAGGCAGGATATGTATATTTGGCCTTTGTTTTTCTTGAGCTTCACACAGTCTGTGAGTTGTTTCTGGGGTGTTCAGAGCTTTCTGGGGTTAGTATCCAATTATCAGTGACTGTATATTATGTCTGTTCTTTGGTGACTGGGTTACCTCACTCAGGATGATATTCTCTAAATGCATCCATTTTCTTAGGAATTTCATAAAGTTATTGTTTCTGATGGCTGAGTAGTACTCCATTGTGTAAATATACCCCGATTTTTGTATCCATTCATCTACTGAAGGATATCTGGGTTCTTTACAGCTTCTGGTTATTATAAATAAGGCTGTTATGAACATTGTGGTGTATGTGTCTTTGTTGTATGTTGGAATGTCTCTGGGGTATATGCCCAGAAGTAGAATAACTGGGTATTTAGGTAGTACTATGTCCATATTAGAGCACAAGCCATTGCTGTTCTGTTTAGGAAATTTTCCCCAGTGCCTATGTGTTCTAGGGTTTTCCCTACTTTCTCTTCTAATACTTTCAGTTTACCTGTTTTAATGTGGAGATCTTTGATCCACTTGCACTTGAGGTAAGGGTCTATTTTCATTCTTCTACATGCTGAGTGCCAGTTGAACCAACACCATTTCTTCAAGAGGCTGTTCTTTTTCCATTGAATGTTTACAGCTCCTTTGTCAAAAATCAAGTGACCATATATGTGAGAGTTCATTTCTGGTTCTTCTATTCTATTTCATTGATCCACATGGCTATCTCTGTACCAGTACCATGCAGTTTTTAACACAATTGCCTTGTAATATAGCTTGACGTCAGGGATAGTGATTCCCGCAGATGTTTTCTTGTTGTTGTAGATGGATTTCGCTATTCTAGGTTTTTTTGTTATTCCAGATGAAATTGCACATTTCTCTTTATAACTCTATGAAGAACTGTGTTGGAATTTTGATGGGGATTGCATTGAATCTGTAGATTGCTTTTGGTAAGATTGCCATTTTTACAATGTTGATCCTTCCAATCCATGAGCATGGGAGATCTTTCCATTTTCTGAGATCTTCCTCGATTTCCTTCTTTAGAGGTTTGAAGTCCTTGTCATACAGGTCCTTCACTTGCTTAGTTAGAGTCACACCAAGGTATTTTATATTGTTTGTGACTATTGTGAAGGGTATCTTTTCCCTAATTTCTTTCTCCACATGTTTGTCCTTTGAGTAGAGGAAGGCTACTGATGTGTTTGAGTTAATTTTATATCCAGCCACTTTGCTGAACTTGTTTATCAGTTGTAGAAGTTCTCTGGTGGAATTTTTGGGGTCACTTAAGTACACTATCATGTCATCTGTAAACAGTGATGTTTTTACTTCTTCCTTTCCAATTTGTATCCCTTTGATTTCCTTTTGCTGTCTAATTTCTCTGGCCAGGACTTCCAGTACTATGTTGAATAGGTTGGAGGAGAGTGGGCAGCCTTGTCTAGTCCCTGATTTTAGTGGGATTGCTTCAGGTTTCTCCCCGTTAAGTTTGATGTTGGCTGTTGGTTTGCCGTATATTGCTTTTATTATGTTTAGGTATGGGCCTTGGATTCCTGTTCTTTCCAAGACTTTTAACATGAAGGGGTGTTGAATTTTGTCAAATACTTCCTCAGCATCTAGTGAGATGACCATGTGGTTTTTTTCTTTGAGTTTGTTTATATGGTGGATTACATTGATGGATTTCCGTATATTAAACCATCCCTGAATCCCAGGGATGAAGCCTACTTGATCATGGTGAATGATTGTTTTGATGTGTTCTTAGATTCAGTTTGCAAGGATTTTGTTCAGTATTTTTGCATCAATGTTCATAAGTGAGATGGTCTGAAGTTCTCTTTCCTTGTAGGGTCTTGTAGGCTATTCACAGTGCAGTTTCGCCAGGCCTGTGTCCCTGGATCTCCTCTGTTCCCGGTGGCAAATGGCTTGAGCATTTGGTTTGCACGCAATGGCTTTCCAGGCAGATACCAAGTCCCTATTCCAGGGTTCCTGCTCCCCTGAACCAACAGGGGGGTGCACTTTCTGTGCACTAAGCCCAGACCTCTCTGCATGCTGGCCACTCAAGGCACAGTCTCACCAGGCCTGTGTCCCCGGATCTCCGCTGTTCCAGGTGTTTTTTTTTTTTTTTTTTTTTTTTTTTTTTTTTTTAAACAACTGTTTAGTATAGTTATTTCTTCTTTGTAAATGTAAGAACCATTGTGGTGGAATTTCCCCCAATGGGTAAATTAGGTGCTGAATTAGTCTGTTTTTATTTTCCATGTGTTCTCACTTTTAAATTTTTAATTATTATGTTTGAGAGTGGCATAGTTGAAAGAGAAACAGAAATATATGTTACACATTTATTACCTTTAATATATGCCTCATGTAGTTAGACTCCTAACTTGCTCTGTTGAAGCTTAAATAGCAATTTCCTGCCTACATGCCCTAGGATTATACAGCGATAAATTGGAATTTTGCTTCTAACATAGTTAGGAATGCTGAATTCGGCTTTTGTAATCCTACAAGCCCCAGCTAAATCCCTTAAGTTGAGAAAACAAAGACAAAATGGTCTCAAGGAAAACAGATGTATTGCAGAAAATGCCCATAGCAATCCTGCTTCAGAAGACATGCCTAAGTGCATTGAAACTTGCCCTCTTCCATGAAACACAGGGACCATCTGCATTTATGGGCCAGGTGTGTCCCAGCACTAGCTCAGTCCAGGCCTACTAGCGTAAAAGGTCTCTGAGTGCTGCTTGGTTCCCACTGATCAGTTTTTCCTCAACATACTATGTGTGACATACATGTTTGTGCACCTGTGTGTGTGCATGGAAACCGAAGGAAGTGTGCAATGTTCTACTCTGTCCGAGTCTGTCTTTGAAATACGTCTCTCAGCAAACCTGAATCCTTCCACTGTTTTGGTCAGGCAGGCTTGCCAGCCAGATCTTTATATGCATCCATCTCTGCCTCTCAGCACTGGGGTTACAGGCGTGTGTAGACATGCCTATATATTTTACATGGGTGCTGGGAATTCAACCTCAGGTCCTCTTGCTTACACAAGTCCTGTATATAATGAGCCATCTCTCCAGCCCATTTGACCTGCGTTTACTATGCAGTCCATGACTTCTGATAGGTCCCTGCAGCCAGTACACTGACTCAAGGTGTGCCACAGCTCTGTCCTGAAAGGTGCCATTCCACTCTGCCTTCTCCTCTGGCTACCCCTGACCCACCGTCTACCCTTGTTTTGTCTTTCCCATGGTGATATGTATGTCGTATCATAAAACGCAATAATTAGTTTCTTTAAAAAAAGCAAAACAAAACAACAACAACAAAACACCTATCAGTGCCTGAGTGGCTGGTGGTTGAGCCTAGTGCCTGCCACTCACTGAGCAGGAGCTCCTCAGGTGAGCCACGCCCACCCCAGCACAATCCCTTCCCTGTCATCTGTGAACTAGAAAGCCCCAGGTGAAGCACACCTGAACTGTCTTCGGTCTGTGGAGAAAACCTCTACAGTAGTTTTTTAGGAGCCTTTTCTTTCCCATGGAAAGAGCTTAGAACAGGGTGGTGGGAATAGCATGGGGATGGTCAGAGGAAAAGACGGCACAAACCCAGAATCAGTTAGCTGTGGTTTAGGTGACTCAACCCTGCTATCTTATTTTTTTTAATGAAAAATGTGTACGTCTTGCAGTTATTTTAACTTTCGGTAACATGATTTTCTGCAAGGTAGGTAAAGCATTTGTCAGTATGGCCTCAAGAAGGAAAAACTATAATATTTATATCTAAGGATCATCTGTCTTTAATCATAATTACAAAAAGTTTATTTAAATCTTTAATTTTTACTAACTATAAGTGGTATAATGAAATTATCTATGTAATGCTTTTTGATATTTGATCATTCCTTTCAGGACATATAGGCTTTATTTGTAACATAATTTTTGCAAACACTGTTTAGATGGGTCTCGGAAAGACAATCCAGGCAATTGCAGTTGCTTACTTCTACAAGGAGGAGTGGCCCCTGCTGATAGTCGTCCCTTCATCTCTAAGATACCCTTGGATAGAAGAGCTGGAAAAGTGGATTCCAGAGCTAGAGCCAGAGGAAATCAATGTCATCATGAACAAAACTGACATTGGGTGAGAACTTACTTGTCTTAAAGAAAAAAATATGTGTTCTCATATTTTGGGTTGCTTTTGACTTTTTGATACTAATGGTGAAATTGGGGACTTGATGCATTTTACCCGTGCTTTGGATGAAATACCAACTGCCATCATTAAAAGAAGGTGATGTGGTGTGATCTCTATTACCTATGGTACACGTTTAAAGTTAATGTAAAATATACATACTTTTAAAGGCATGTGTAGTTATTTCTAAATGCCTTAAATAACCTTAAAATGAATTAGTTTACAGTTCAAAAATAAATTCCATTACTTATTCAAGACTGGTTTTGTGTAATATTTATCAACAATCCTGACATAGTTTTCTTTCCAACTTGGTATTATGATACAACTCATTTTAACAGGTTTGATTTTGTTGGGTTAATATAGAATTTGATATTTTAAATCTTGAAAACATTTGCTTTGTTTGATAATTATTTATAGTCCTTGCTCAAAAAATGTATTATATTATTTTGCCTTTTTCATTTGTCTCATTTTGCTTAGTAGCCACTGGACTAATTGAATGTTATTGTATAGACTTTGTAGTTGAGTGATACAAAGTATCTTGTTTCTAAAGGCACCACCTTTAATCCCCAACAGGCAGTCTCTGTGAGTTCAAGGCCAGCTTGGTCTTCATAGTGAGTTCTGGTCCAGCAAGGGCTACCTACTTAGACACTGTGGGAGCCAGGTATGGTAGTATGTGCCTTTAATCCTAGCTCTCAGAAGGGAGAGACATGTAGATCTTGGAGTTTGAGGCTAGTTTGCTCTACTGAGCCAGTTCCAAGATAGCCAAAGCTACACAGATAATCCTTGTCTGGTGTGGGGAGCGGGACACAGAATTTTCTGGGCTTTAAAAGTAACACATTACCATAGATAAGTAATGCATATCTTTTAGTTCTTGGAGCATCCTTGGTAACATTTTTCTGAGCTGTATTATCTAAGACTGTGAATATAGGTAGTGTTTAATGATAACATCGGCTTTCGTGAAGAAGGAGGGACAGAACTGACTGGGATTTTTACCTCTTTTCCTTGGAGACCTAATTCAATAGCATTTAGATGTATGGATCCAACAAAATTTAGGCCCTGTTTACATTATTATAGTAAAATGTAGGCAATTCTTATGAGTAGGTTACTTCTCCAGAAACCTGCATAAAATTGAAAAGACATAAATATAGAGAATGTTCACTTTTTAAGGCTTTCTTAACTTTTTTCTTAGCTATACATTATTTAAATGTCTACATCTATATTTTTTAAAGATCTATCTTCTGTGATCTTTTTATTATTAGATAATTTTTTTGTTATTATTTGGGCAGTAAGACTTTATGACTAACTAGAGGCAGTGGCTTTTGTTTCTGTAACATTCAGGTATGTTAGATAGGACCACAACCCAGGTGTATACATTTTTGGAAGATGTTAGCCAAGGGCATAAAAATGACTCTTCTCTATCTTTAAAGAAGCAGTTTTGGATACGTTCCAACCTGTGTCAATGTATATTTACTATATACTGTTTATAGAGATCATTCATGTTGCCATCTGAACTATCACCCAGTCCTGATGTGTCAGAATAGAAGCCACCAAGATGACTGCTGCTTCAACACCAATATCTGGTGGATATTCCTCATAGGATACCCGAGTTAGCGCATAATACTAAATGCATACTTTGTTCTGCAGGCTCTTCTGCTCTCTGAACACATGGAGGAAACCATACTTCTCTGTGTTAATTAGTTAGGACTTTCCCCTTCTTCCCTGTAGGGTAGAAAATGGGGCTGAGAGCTGAGGGATGGCTGAGAGGCTAAAGCACTTCTGACTCCAGCTCTAATGTAAATGGTGGGGGTGGACATGGTAGCCTACCTTCATTTTCTGCATTAGAGAGGTGGAGAAAGAAATATGACATAAAAGCTGGGCTATCATGTTAGCCTGCCAGTAACCCCAGTCCTTGACTTGTGGAGAAATAAACAAAGTGGGGGGGGGGTAGGTAAGGCTGGCTAGCTAGGTTGGCCAGATTGGAGAGCTCTGGGTTCAGCAAGAAACCTTGGGTTAGTAAATATGTGCACAGAGATGAAGGATGGTACTTCATGTGTGCCTCTGGCGTCCATATGCATATAAACAGGTCTATGCCTTCACACATTCATGTGCCTACATGCAAAGCCACACGCAAAGGAAAAGAGAGCTGTGGATGAAGTCTGTCTTGTATTATTATTCCTTTGATGATAATAGGAAATGCAGAAGGGGTTCATTCAAGAGCTTGTCTCCTTGCTGTGTTCTACACTAGGAAAGTGATCTGTGGATAAAGATGAGTGACAGGCATCTCTGTCCCTCACCCGTCTCCTACACACTGAGACAGTGTGTGTAGGAAAGACATTGTGGACGTGGGTATCATAGAGAGCAAAGGCTCAAAAGGCCACTTCATTGTAGCTCAATGGCCTGTGTATGTGGAGAGTCTCTTCCTGCCAACCTTTACAACCCTAGCTCTGCAGCCTGAGGCTGCATCCGATGAGCCGGGAAAGACCCGGAACGCACAGTGGACAGCTCTGTTAGGTCCTAGGTCCTGCCTGACAAAATACCAACAGCACCCAGTGAAAATGGACATGGTAGAAAACATTGTTATAAAGCAACATTCTTGTCCTAGTTAAATGTGGCTTTCTAGTTCTCAAGATCTCCGAAAGACCAAAATTCTACGTCTTGGCTTAATGTGTTTGAGAACTGTAAAATCTGAATTCTGTGAATAGTTAATGTTTAGGGGAAAAATGTTTTTTTATTTTTCTTATTTTTTACCACCTTCCCCTTTTTTTCCTCCAAGAGTGTTGTTTTCTTTGGTTCCAGTTGCTTCTGAGAGTTTTTAAGCAGACGGATGCTCTTTTCCAGGAGGATCTCGAGCAGCAGGGTGACGGTGCTGGGCTATGGCCTCTTAACCACAGACGCAGAGACTTTGCTGGACGCGCTGAGCAGCCAGAACTTCAGGGTGGTGATAGTGGACGAATCACACTACATGAAGTCCAGAACTGCCGCCCGCAGCAAGATCCTCCTGCCCATGGTGCAGAAGGCCAGGAGAGCCATTCTTCTAACAGGAACCCCAGCTCTGGGAAGGCCCGAGGAGGTACTAGGGTTGCTGTGCTTCAAGTAATAGGAAAACTGAATCTGTCTTCTGCTTGGCAGTTTTTCAGGTCAGATGCCTCAAATGAAGAAGAATGCACTGGACATTTCCAGGGCACTATCAGTGATTAAACAAAATAAATAATAAACATATTTTTATTATGATTGGGTTTTCAAAAATCTGTCTTAGCCATACTTACAAATATGGTTAAAACCTTTACTATAAGGTTTCTTTTTCTTTCTTTTATTTTCTTCTTTTTTTCTTTTATTTGTTTGTTTTGACCCAACGTATTATATAGGCCTCAAACTCATGTTACTCTGCCTACTTTTTTCTTTTGAGTGTTAGGATTAAAGGTGTTCATTAAGCCAGCTATTATAGAATCTCTTTATTTACTGCATACTTGTAATGTTGTTAACATCTGTTTCTGAGGCTCATTTGTTGCTTACTTATCTAGTTTATGAAAAAATATCTTAACGTTGAAATTTGATCTACTCTTTGTCTCTCTCTCTCTCTTTCTTTCTCTCTCTCTCTCTCTCTCTGTGTGTGTGTGTGTGTGTGTGTGTGTGTGTGTGTGTGTGTGATTTTAATCCAGCAGTATACTCTGACGAATGCACACTTTTAATCCCAAACAATGGAGGTAAAGTTTGTAGAAAAAAATACCTATGTTTGAAAGTGACATCTAATTGAGGGGCAGACAAAGTGATAAAACAAAGATTTGACAGAGTTGGATATGCCCAACTCTCATGAGGAAAGAGAGCTGATTTAAGAGAGAGGAGGCAGTTTTACTGGAACAGTTTTAGAATCATGTTGCAGAGAGAGAACAAGCTAGACACAGGTTAAGGCAGAATGAGCCAGAGAGTGAGAAGGAGCTGGAAGATTAAAACTTATTGCTGGCGTTGTTTGAGACCAAGCAGGGCAATTCATTCAGAAGCTGAGAGGAGCCAGTTTGAATCAGTCAGTTTGCAGAGGAGTTTGAACTAGAACCACTGAATTGAATGAACTCAGAGATCAGAAGGCACTAGGAAGGGGAGAGCTTATTCAGTAGTAAGTCTCAGAGGCTGAGAACATTGTTAGCCTAGATTATATCATACAGAAGCTCCCAGAACTAGGCCCATGTTAGCAGATGGAAGCGGTAAGCTTTGGGGACAATTACTACAGACAATAAAAGTCACATTTACATATGTGTTTGAATGTATATGTGAGAGAGAGATGGGAGGGAAGAAGAGAGAGAGAGAGATACCTCTTTTTTTTTTTTAGGTGGGACCCCCACTGATCCTGGAGCTCCCTAATTTCTCTGGGCTAGCTGGCCAGTGAGCTCCCTCCGGGTTTGTGACGTTTTTCTCTTTTCTACTTTATTTTCATCAAAATGCTTATAGTGGGGTTTTTTTGGGTTTTTTTGTTTTTTTCTTTTTATTTATTTGTTTGTTTGTTTGTTTGTTTTGATGGTCGCCTCTTCATTTAGCTTGTTCTTCCCTTTCTAGCTGAGAATTTAGGTTGTTGGCTGAAAATCTTCAATTTCATGTTAAAACAGGCGCACACAGCAAAGGACTGTAGTATGGATGATTCTTTTAATATGAAGTACTAGGGGTAGGAAAATTTATGAAAGTAGGGAGTAGCTGGTGCTGGCCAGGATCTGGTGGGAAGGGAAGAGGGCTTTGCTATTGGAGGTGGGTTTCTTTTTAAGATGGTAACAAGGTGGTGTAAATGTTAGTGGTTGATATATAACTTTGTGACTGTGCCACTGAATTTCATACTTGAAGAGTGAACTTTACGGTGTATTAATCATATCAATAAAACCATTATATTAAGGAGCCCATTAAACATGACAGAGTTGTGGGCAGGATATCAGAGTTGTGAAATA
The DNA here is from genome assembly GCF_963924665.1 of Micromys minutus. Lineage (NCBI taxonomy): Eukaryota > Metazoa > Chordata > Mammalia > Rodentia > Muridae > Micromys > Micromys minutus. The sequence goes on along the minus strand of NC_137975.1, from coordinate 20,020,515 downwards.
AAAAACAACATGATACTATTGGCCCAGGTGGAAAACTTACATAGTATTAAAAGTATACATCTAGGTTGGGAAGACAGCTCAGTGGGGACAGTACGTAGTATGCAAATGTCTCACGACCCCAAGTGAAAGCCAGGCAGTTGTAGAAAGCTATAACCCCAGTGTGGGAAGAGGAGACAAAGAATCCCCCAACAAGCTGGCTAGCCAGACCAGCAGCAAAGCAAGTTTAGTGAGAGACTGCATCAATTTATAAAGTGTAAAATGATTAAAAAAGACACTGTTGCCAAAGCCTCCACATGAACATGCACAGCACACAAGATATATATCAAAAGAGAAAAATTATATTCCATGTGCCAGAAATTAAATTTACTGGTATAACAATTGTCTACTATGCCTGAGACCCTGGGGTTTACTTCTCACACCAATTGTTCATCTCTAAAGTTGTATCATATAAAACTCATCCAGTGAAAATGCAGCTAAAAGGTTGGAAGTCTGGTATCACATGCTTTTAATCCCAGCATTCAGGAGGTAAAGGCAGGATGGTGGAAGTTTGAGGCCAGCCTGGGTATATAATGGCAACATGAGTACCCCATTTCAAACCAATGTATGTGAATGGAGGAATAGATATAAACCGATCACTAGGATTCACACAAATTAATTACATGAAATCACTAATATCTATAACTGCATTAAAGAGAGAAACAGCCTGTTCATTCACTCTCAGGCATGTGTTTGAATATTTTATCACATATGCACAATAATATGGTTATTCATCCTTTTAAACGTTTTTTATCTTATAGTATATCGCTTATATATTAAAATTAAAAGAAAACATTGCCTATGACATTTTTACAATAGGATTTTAGTTGTGCCATGATATTGTCTATATGTGAATGAAAGTATATATACTGGGGCTGGAGAGAAAAAATTTTTTTAATTGTGTGTGTGTGTGTGTGTGTGTGTGTGAGAGAGAGAGAGAGAGAGAGAGAGAGCATGTGCATATGTACATACAGATGTACATACATACATATATGCATATACATGATATATTTAGAAACAGATTATTGTTATCCCTGAAGAATAGACAGTGTGGGCGAGATAAAGAGGAAGGAAAGGCTTTGAGGAAGAAGTGTTTTTGCTTTTATACCAGTTACTATTTTCATTAATTTTTTTCTTGTCATAATAACTTACTTGAGACTATTGTAATATATTGAGGACATTTGTATTGTTACAGCTTTTCATGCAGATTGAGGCTCTGTTTCCACAAAAATTTGGAACTTGGATCGAGTATGCGAAAAGATACTGCAACGCACATATCAGGTAAGATAACTGTTCTCCATTGGCCTTTATCTGGACATATTAAAACTCTAATCATTGAAAACTGTTAGCCATTTCTTATTCCTGTGGTTTCCATACTTGGCGCACCTATGCAAGAATTTCTTAAAGTAAAACCTTATCTATGTAACATACATATAATGTAAAAGAAATACCTAGGCATGGTGGCGTGTGCCTTTAATGCCAGCACCTGGGAAGTAAAGCAGTAGAATTGTTGGAGGCTAGACTTGCCTACATGAGCCCTTGTCAAGGATGAAAGAAAACGCATCTCTTCTCGTGTAAGTGCATGGAGGTGTGCTGTCTGCTTCTCGTCTGACTGGGGTGTCAGGTTTAGATGAGGCAGGTTTGGCTGTTACAGTGATGTCTTAGTTCCTGTTGTATTGCTGTGAAGAGACACCATTACCATTGCTACTTATGAAAGAAAACATTTAATTAAGGGCTTGCTTACAGTATCAGATGGTGAGTCTGTGCCTATAATGGCGGGAGCAAGATGGCAGGCAGACATGAGCCACAGCAGTATCTGAAAGCTTACATCTGTACCTCATCCACCAGCTGGAGGCAGAGAGCAAGACTGTGCCTAAACCTTTGAAACCTCGGGCTAAATGTTTAATTTGCGCGTCTGTCCTGTCTGTTTCTTGATTAGTATCTGTCATGTGATAGCAGAAGTGTGTACCTCACTTATGAGAATACATAGTATTTCAAGGAGAAATATTTTGTCTCTGTGGGATGTGCAGTAGCCGAGATAGTCATTTCAGGATCAACACTGTACTTCTCAGAGGCATCTTCTTTCATTCTACTTCTAATTATGTGGTCATCTGTATGTCCGTGCATAGGTATATGCTCTTTTGAGTTCAGGTAGCCATTGAGGTCAAGATAGAGGAGTCAGATCTCCTGGATTTGGAGCCATCCAACATGGGTGCTGGTAGCCGAACTTAGGTACTGTGCTTGAGTCTTATGTGCTTGAAAGGGCTATACCATCTCCAGCCATTTGAGGATGTTTTCTTCTACATCCATTTCTGAAATCTTTCAAAGCCTTAATTTCTTTACTTTCAAAGCACTGTGGTTCCATAAGGTTTGCTTCAGAACAAGGCATTTCCTGGCATTTTAAGTTAGGCTGTGGGATGCTCTATTTTCTTCCCCAGTGTTTTTATTCTGGAAAGGTGTCATTTTCACACTATAATCTTACAGAATGCAAATTATGGATCGTTATTCCATTCTAGACCCATATTTTATATTTAAAATGTCATGCTGCATTCAAAATAAAGTTAAGTGAAGTGCTCGATCAAGAATGTCACTTTGTCTTTAAAAAGCTTGTTAAATCCCTGAGTGACGACTTGAAGAAGCAATGCTAATGCGAATGCAGTCTGGAAAATGAACTTAGGGTGTAAATAACCAAATACCACATACCCCATTTGATTTTAGAGGCACAGAGAAAAGAGATTACTCAACCAGGATACCCTTTCTCAGAATGCCACATGGTAGAGACTCTGTAGAGACACTTATAAATACAGGTAAGACCTGGGAAATGAAACAGTAAATAACTTGGTTGACATTGGTTAAGCGAGAGAAGATGTAGAGCCCACTCAGACTGTTGTGTACCTACTGGCTTTAAATCGCTTACCCCAATTTCTGCTTTCTTTTATATTTCTCCACGTTTTTCTTGACAACGTGAGAGACTTCTGTGCTTACAAAAGGAGGACTTGTGAATAACCCAGCAAAGCATCGTCTGTCAGGAGCTGTCCTTAAGTGTGAGCCAGGTGTTGTAGCACAAGCCTTTAATAGCAGCACTGGGAAGGCAGAAGCAGGGGGATCTGTTGAAGTTTGAGGCTATCTGGTCTGCACAGTGAAGTCTAGGCCAGCCAGGGCTACACAGTGAGACATTGTCCCGAACAAAAAACAAAAATACGCCTTGGGAAGGCATACCGTCCTCTCTTCCACTGTGCTTAGAACTTAAGTTATCCCAGGAAGATCTGGGGAAATTGTGCTTGCACCTATGTACATGGTCCTGGGTTCAGTCCTCCAGGTAGGAGCACATCACATTCTATGCCAGTCCTACTACTTAGGGGAATTAGTTGTCTAGAGTTTCTTGAGAAAGTGAAATGCTAATTGATAATAGATGTTCAAGGTGTTACGTCCACTGTCAGCATAATCATGTTCATCTCCATATATTCTCCAGCACTGTGTCATTTACTGTTCCTCCTGTGGCTAAATACAGGACTGTCTATTCCATGAGCAAATGGCTCAGATCAGAGATACATAGTTAATATACTGAATACTCAAGGTACGTTTGCAGAATACTTAAATAAGATGTAATATACATTCTGCATTTGTGTTTGGAAAGACTTCTGATTTTGAATCATCTTATACTGAGTTGGCGTATGAGGGCATTTCATTCCACCTACAGCCTCCGGCTTCACTGTTAATTAATCCATTCATTCAGAAATTATTTTTAAGAGGCTGAAAAGATGGCTTAGTGGTTAAAAATCCTGGATGTTCTCCCAGAGGATCTAGGTTTAATTCCCGGCACCTACATGACAATTAGTCATGTTGCAGAAGTTCCAACTTCTGCAAAGGATCCAACATCCTCCTTCAGCCTCCATAGGCAGTAGGCATACTTGTGCACACAGGCATACATTCAGCCAAAATGTATAAGCCATCATGCTCTAGGGTCAAAATGATTCAAGTTTCACTGAATTGTCCAGTCTGGCACTAACCAGGTAATTATAGATGAATGTCATGGGAGTGTGAGGAGAAAGGAAGGGTGTGATGGTTGAATGTGCCCGTGTGAACCAGTCAAGACAGCTCAGAAGTATCCCCTGAGTAAATATATTTCTTTCTTTTTTAGGAAGTGGGAATTCTATATGCTAAAATCAGAACAAGAAAGACCACTCTGCCCCTGAGGAACTAAATATTCAGCTCAGTATTCTAGAGCTACATTGGGGTCTCTAGACAAAAACAGCTAGTGAGGAGTTAGATAAAGAGAAAGCTAGGTAGGAGTCAAATTACAATCTTGTTCATCAGCATGTAACAGGAAGACATTGTGGGCATCTTCCCCTTCTCTGTGTCTTTTGCCGGCATTGGTATGCAATAGAAATATGTAAGAAAATTTACTATTTTACCATTATAAGTATATAGTTTGGTAGTTTTAGATGCACGCTTTATCTTTTATAATTTTGACCATTTTCTACATAAATATCTGTATCCTTTATTATAGCTGTATGGTGTATTATTGAGAGTGTAGTATGGTTTCAGAGATTTGAGGGTCTTTGCATCGACAAGTAGCATGTTATTGGACCTGTACCATAGGTTCTAGAGTGGTTCTATAGGCTTAGGGGAGCTTGCATCTCCCAGACATTTTTTATGAGAAACAGTTTATTGTGTTCAGAGAAATGAAGTAGGGGATTAAGAATTTGAAAGTTCAACACCAGCCTTAGTCCATGGTGATCTGATAGGATGCATGGAATTATTTCAGTCTATTTGTATCTGTTGAGGCCTATTTTGTGCCTGATTATATGGTCAGTTTTCGAAAAGGTACCATGTGGTGCTGAGAAGAAGGTATATTCTTTTGTTTTAGGATGAAATGTTCTGTAGATGTTAAACCCATTTGATTCATAACTTCTGTTAGTTTCACTGTGTCTCTGTTCAGTTGCTGTTTCCATGATCTGTCCATTGATGAGAGTGGGGTGTTGAAGTCTCCACTATTATTATGTGTGGTGCAATGTATGTTTTGAGCTTTAGTAACATTTGGAGCATAGATGTTCAAAATTGAGAGTTCATCTTGGTAGATTTTTCATTTGATGAGTATGAAGTGTCCTTTCTTATCCTTTTTGATAACTTTTGGTTGAAAGTCAGTTTCGTGAAATTCTTAGGCAAATGGATGGAACTAGAAAATATCATCCTGAGTGTGGTAACCCAGTCACAAAAGAACACACATAGTATGCACTCACTGATAAGTGGATATTAGCCCAAAAGCTCAGAACACTCAAGATAGACTCCACAGATCACATGAAGCTCAAGAAGTTGGAAGACCAAAGTGCACATCTTCAGTCCTTCTTAGAAGGGGGAACAAAATATTCACAGGAGGAAATACAGAGACAAAGTGTGGAGCAGAGACTGAAGGAAAGGTCATCCAGAGATGACACCACCCAGGGATCCATCCCACTTACAATCACTAAACCCAGACAAAACTGTGGATACCAAGAAGTGCATGCTGACAGGAGCCTGATATAGCTGTCTCCTGAGAGGCTCTGCTAGAACCTGAGAAATACAGAGTCAGATGTTCTCAACCAACCATTGGACTAAAAACAAAATCCCCAATGAAGGAGTTAGAAAAAGGACTGAAGGAGCTGAAGGGATTTTCAACCCCATAGGAAGAACAACAGTATCAACCAACCAGATCCCCAAAGCTCCCAGAGACTAAACCACCAACCAAAGAGTACACATGGAGGGACCCGTTGCTCCAGCTACATATGTAGCAGAGGATGGCCTTACTGGGCATCAACAGGAGAAGAAGCCCTTAACCCTGTGAAGGCTCAATGCCCCAGTGCAGAATGCCAGTGCGGGGAGGGAGTGGGTGAACACTCTCACAGAGGCAGGTAGAGAGGGGATGGAATAGGGGACTCCAGAGGGGAAACCAGGAAAGGGGATAACATTTGAAATATAAGTAAAGAAAATACCCAATTTAAAAAAAAAAAAATAAAAGGAAAAAAATTCGAAAGTTGTTGTGGTCTGAACTTCTGCAGGATGGCAACTGAGACAGGTTAATGCCACAGGCTTATCAGCAATGCTGAATAGCCATTTGAGATCATGAACAGATAGTAGTGGACCCAGTGCTCTCAATGGTGTGTTTCCACAGCAATTTGGTATGGGCCAGAAGTATGCTAACGTCAGATCTGTCTCCTATCGGGAGCTTTGTATCAGCCTATGATAGATCTAGGGCCTGAAAGACAAGGAAGTTTAGTTATCCAGGGAAGATTCAGAAACCAGCATGGGCAAGGAAGGTGTGAGAACAAGAAGAGGATCATGATATGTACAAAAAATGGGCACTTGCCCGGAGCGTTGTAATGGGAAGGGTAGAGAGTGGGAACAGGTGCCCTAAAAGAATGAGCAGAGATCAGAATTATTATTTTAGTTTCTCCTCCTGTGCTGTATTTAATAAATCAGAACTCAGAAATAAAAGACTTTTTTATACCATAAAATACCAGTATTTTCACCAGGAGGATAAAATAAACATTGTTTCTGTCTATTACTTCCGGTCGGTGGCTTACATTAAAAATGGTTTCCATAAATACAAATGTTTCTGACTCACCTAAATGCTTGCCTGCATGCTTGTTAGAAGCTTCTATAATCTTTTCTCAGTAGGATTTCACGTTTTTCTTCCATTTCCTTGAGCTATTCCAGTGTGTATTTTTTCATAAAAGGCTGGATCATTAGCCAGCACTTAGACATTCTTTTAATGTTCAGTTTTCTTTCTGGCATCTTAATAAAAGAATTTTGGCATTCTTGCAACACTTAGTAAAATCTTCAATTTGTTGAGAACACCTCTCTCTGTCTTTTACAGCACATTTGAGATGCTGCTTTGCAGAGTCTAGCATCATCTTGGCAGGTAGATAGGAAGGCAGCCACGTGGCTGGAACAGAAAGGGAGCCATTATTTAAAACAAGGTTTTACTTTAATTATGTTAAATTATATGTATGTTGGGGAGAGGGAGTTGTACACATGCGTACTGTTGCCTTTGAGGCCAGAGACTGCAACTCCCTGGAACTGTAGCTTCTCAGTTACAGGTGACTGAGAGCCATCTGACAGAGGTAGGAATTGAACACCTGTCATCTGCCAGAGCGGAAAGCACAGAAGCTTTTAGTGTTCCAGATAGATCTGGTTCATGACCAGATTATAGCTGTGGAAGTGGGGCCCTGGGCATAGATTTGAGAGGCTCATGAAGACAAGAAGAACAGGATATAACAGGGAATTAAAAGTCATTCTTAAGAAGCATTGTCCCCACCGGGCAGTGGTGATACACATCTTTAATCTCAGAACTCAGGAGGCAGTAGCAGGTGGTTCTCTGTGAGTAAGAGGCCAGCCTGGTCTACACTGTAAGTTCTAGGATAACCAAGGATTCACCGAGAAACCCTGTCAAAAAAAAAAAAAAAAAGACAGAGAAGAGCATTTTTCTTTTTTATATATGATTTTTATTATTTTTTGAGTTTATAATTACATCATTTTATCCTTCCCCTTTCTTCCTCCAGTACATCCCAGCTACCACCAGCACCCCTTAAACTCATGGCTTCTTTAGTTTTTGCTGTGTGTGTGTATGTGTGTGTGTGTGTGTGTGTGTGTGTGTGTGTATGTGTGTGTGTGTGTGTGTGTGTGTGTGTGTGCGTGTGTGTGTGTGTGTGCGCACGCGCGCGTGAATCTTTCATGGCTGACTATGTCATACTGGATAACCATTTGGGTGCTCTCCCCTGGGAAGACTATTTCTCCTACTCCAGCCTTCCTTAGCTCTTTGTCTAGGGCTGAAGACCAGAGCTTTCCTTCCCCCTTTCATGTTAGCATGTCTGTTGCTGTCATCCTTGCTCCTTAAGCATGTTAAAAACTAAACATGTCATGAGAGAATGTCACAGCTCCACTAATGCCTCGTATAATTGATTGCCAGCTACATTTAAGATATCATTTCAGGGTCTGCGAGTGATGCAGAGACAAATGAGTGCTCAGTCTTACAAAACTTATTGGAATTTGAGAGAAGAAAACTTTAGGGGAACAAGGGCATATTTAAAGGCCTGTCACAGGTTAAGGGAATTAGGCTTTTGTCCTTGTGTCACCAACGGAAAACCTGGTATTGTACATTCTTACCTATGTGAATTGGAAGAGCGAGTCCTGAGGACCAAAACCCAGTCCACATGCCCATAGGCAAGCCCCCTGCTGAGCTGCCTCCTAGACAGTTAGGATAGCTTCCGAGCTTCTTCTGTAGGACTTGAGTCACTCCACCTTGACCTGGTGCTCTCTCCTTTTACTTGTTAACAATTCAGTGTTCTCAATAACTGCAGACATCCTTAGATGGTTTTTTTTCAACACAGATGCAAGTAGCTGTAAGGGAAGAAAGCCTTATGTCACGGAGCAGCGCTTCTCAGCCCCGTTCTAGTGCCTACGTTTCTTAATCAATATGCAATACCCCCTTGTTGCACTGGAGGAAGTTCATAGACATAACCACATATATCCATATGTAATTTCAAATAAGGAATCCACCATAATGCAGAGAGAAATAAGTTTAAGAAAGCTATAAATGTGTACTTCAGTGTCAATATGTGAATAGAACACAATTTAAAAATTAGCATAATAAAAAGTTTATATTTGTGGTAATATGAAATCTGAAACTTCATCAATTGCGATGTTATGCACTATTATTTTATATGCCACCAAAGGTTAATTTTTGGAGTTAAACTGGTCCACATCTGTAATATCCAGGTATATGAAATTTTTAAAATATAAATCATAAAGTTGATGAAAATATGGTGTGTTTGGAATTGGAACAGAATATAAATATTGTTGTTTATATGAAAGCTAATATATCACAGCTGTGCCCAGATGGTAGCCAGTATTCTAGAAATATGTTCAAATAGTAGCTAATAAATTATAGTTATGTGTGTCACAGCTTAGCCACCGGAGCGCCTTGGGGGTCAGCAGCATGACTCTTCACACTGACAACTATTCTGAGTGAGTTTCCAACAAAACGTGTGATTGCCCTTTTAGTGAGCATCACTCACAATTTCTAGGAAACTCACTGCATAATAAACTCATATAACAACACTTCATTGCTACAATCCTAAGTTCTTAGCTTTCATCGCCTGTTCTCAGACATAAAATGATTACATTTATTACTTCAGCCTTGCTTGCTTTATACTTTTGTTCCCTTTCTGGACTGCAGGGATATTTGTCTTGTCTTAGTCCCCAAATGTGAACTTTTCCCTTTATGTTTCATCCAGCCTGATTTTGAAGCCAAGAGCATACATCAAAGTTTCTCCACATTGTGTGAAATCTTTTCATTTAGTCTTTGAAGTTAAGCGCACGTATTACTTTAATGAAAATTATTCTTTTAAAATATAGCTCTGGGCTGGCTCTGGCGGCATGGGTGAGGGTGAGCCTGCCTCTGAGGCAGGAGACCAGGAGATCTGATTATGTCCCCTACCAGCTGTGGTGAGCTGGCCTGGGCAGTGCTGGAGAGAGCTTGTCCTCGTGGTGTGGGCGCTGGAGAGCTGCCAGGCCGACCAACTCAGTTACCGCCCTGGTCCAGATCCAGAGCTTTGAGTTGACCCACCCCAACATCGCTCCCATCTTTGAACTGCTGGAGCTTGTGAACGGGATGGTTATCCGCAACTACAGCCACGGGATCTCCACGACACATGAAACAGCAGGATACTGAGAGAAGTCCCAGTGAGGATCCAGTATTGAGTGTGGCAGAAGCCAGAGGCCTTGAACCAGACCAGTGACTCATTGTAATGCACATTTGCACGTAAAGATGTGTGGACAAAGGGGAAAACTGTGTGACACACCGTGACACACCACAGCTTCCATGATGAGATGATTTCTTGTTGCTGTTTTTGTTCTCTGTTTATTTGTTTTACTTATTTTTTTTTAAATTGGGGAGCAGGGAGGAGGTTGCAAGAGCAGAGGGCAGATATGAAGGAACAAGGGATAACTGGGATTGGGGAATGTGATGTGAAATTCATAAAGAATGAATGAAAGGGTGTGTGTGTGTGTGTGTGTGTGTGAGAGAGAGAGAGAGAGAGAGAGAGAGAGAGAGAGAGAGAGAGAGAGAGAGAGAGAGAGAGAGAGAGAGACACTAAAAGGGGGGTGAAAGATGCATTAATGCTGTGCAAAAAGGGATTTTAAAAACAGTGTTTAGTGAAGGAGCCATAAAGGCGCATGTAGTGTAGTTCCACTCACAGTAAGAGTCAGCAGACTATTTGACAGGGACAGGAAATGGACAAGTAACCTGGGCGTGGCAGCCACAGCTTAAGCCCAGATAGCCATAGCGATTGCTTAGGATATGGGGTGAGTTCTTTCCTTATTTCTTCCTTCCTTCCTTCCTTCCTTCCTTCCTTCCTTCCTTCCTTCCTTCCTTCCTTCCTTCCTTCCTTTCTTTTTTCTAAGTGACTCATGTAGCCTGGCTGCCCTCAAACAAGAATCAGTTTGAACTTCTGATCTTTCTATCTCCATCGCCGGAGTGCTGGTATTTACAGGTGTGTCCCGCCATGATGTATATGGTACAGGGGCTGGAACCCAGGGCACATATATGCCCGGCAAGTGCTCACCTGAGCAACATCCCCAGCCAAGGACATGGGATTCCTTCTTGAGGTGATAGAAAACATTCTAAAAATTTGTGATAGTTAAATGGTCAAATCTCTGCACATAATAAAAATCATTGTGTACCTGGAGTGTATCATGGGAATATAAATTGTATCTCAATAGGGCTGTTTTGAAAAATAGAATAGTTGGGCTGGTGCGGTGGCTAAGCAGGTAAGAAACCCACATGGTGTAAGAGAGAACTAACTCCTTCATGTTGTCTGATCTCCACACAAGCACCGTGTTTTATATGCCCCCTCCCAAAGAAATTATTAAACTCTTGTGATTATCTAGTATCTGATACTATGGCAGTCAGCTGTCTATGGGCAGTGGCTCTTCTAGCTCCAGTTCATCCTTTCCCCCTCTTCCCAAATCTGAGGTTAAGAATACTCATTTTTTTAAGACAGGGTCTCCCTTTGCAACCCTTTCCTGGAATTCTCTGTATAGACCCAGCTGCTCTCAAACTACTTTTCCTTCCTAAGTGGTGGCATTGGTTAAAGGAGTGTAACCACCCCCAGCCCCACCCTCTCTAATAGATTATTTTTGTTCTTTGAGAATTTTGTATGTGCATACAATGTATTTTTGACTGTATTCGTCCCCCTTTCCTTGCCCTAACTCCTCTCCCATCCACCCTACCCTACTTCCCAAGTGTCCAGTGTTCTTTAGAGTAAGGGCCACCTTCAGCCTCCGAGTGTCTGCTGAAAGGAGGCAGAGTGGAGGGAGACTGCTGTGAGAAACAGTTTTGGTGATCCATGCTTCCATGAGCCAAGCAGAGTGCTCACAGGAGCTTGAAGTAAAACACCCAGGAAGCAGTCACTCATGCTTCTTCCTGTGATGCATACTCTCCAGGAAGAGTAGAGCAGCCTCTTCCTAAAGCTAAACACCGAGCTGTGGCATTCTGATGTAGAGTGCTCAGACTTCAGGCTGAGGACAGGCTTGCCTAGCATGTGTGAGGCCCTGTGTTCAATCCCTAGAACCACAAACAGAACAATCAAACAAAAATGCCCAGACATCTGCCGTTCTGAAACACGTATATTGGTCCTCTACACAAAGCAGATACGGCCTCTACCTGCAGCTGTATTTCCACACTGCAGTTTGGAGTCTGAGTTTCTTTCGTTAATGATGTGGTCAGATGTACTCAGTGTGGAGAACGGAGAGCTGTGTGACAGACCCACTTATTGGCAACATTTCCCAGGGTTTGGTTCTGTTCTTCAAGGCAGAGTTTCCTGTGTAGCTCTGGCTGTCCTGTATCTTGTTCTGTGGACCAGGTTGGCCTGGAATCAGATCCACCATCAAAGTGCTGGGACTTGGACATGTGCCACTACCAGCTAGCATGTTCCCTGTTTAATATGTATACAAATCAATAAGTTAAGTACGAGTATACAAATATTAAAGGAAGCAAAATATTTCAATGGCATAAAAATATACCAGGTAGAATGCCTGCCTAGTAATCCCCTCCTTTGGTCCCTTGAGTAGTAGAGTTATGAAATATCAATTGTGAGTCAACATACTCTGCTTTGGGTAGTTTTTTTTAAGATTTATTTTTAAAGTATGTGTGCATCTCTGGGGGGGTGGGGTTCCTTCAAAGGCCATCAGATCTCCTAGAACTTGAATTACAAATGTTGTGAGAGCTAGAATCCAAACTGAGGTCAATAGCGGCGTGCCCTCTTAACCATTGAACAATCTCTGGCCCCTTGAATTGGCCTTCAGAAATAACAATAAAGCGTGCCACTTTGCTCCTCATTAACAGGGAGGACATGCCGTATACATGGACTTCCTACTGTAACATTTAGCCTTAGCTTTGTTGTTTGTATTCTTGTCCCAACAGATACTTTGGTAAAAGGCCTCAGTGGGATTGCAGAGGGGCATCAAACCTTAGTGAGCTTCACCAGCTACTAAGTGACGTCATGATCAGAAGACTAAAGAGTGACGTTTTAAGCCAGCTGCCTCCAAAAGTCAGACAGCGCATTCCCTTTGACCTTCCACCAGCAGCTGTCAAGGTGAGAGCCTAGACTGAGTTGAAAGGCTTCCTTTATTATGAATCATGCTGTCAAAGATTGGACATTAGATTTCACAAAAGCATGCTTTCTGAACACAGGTTTGATTTGTAGAACAACCATTGGTTTTGTGTCATCTTAAGAAAAGCACAAGAAGATTTTAATTTTAACTTCAAATATGTGAGCAGATGCAGCTCCCAGTGCCTCAAAAAGTTTATGATGAATATTGAAAAAAATCACTGGGATTTTAAAAACTATTTAGTATTAAGTATTCATGGTATCTATAATGTAAATCTACAGGGGTGTGTGTGTGTGTGTGTATGTGTGTGTGTGTCTGTGTGTGTGTGTCTGTGTGTGTGTGCATGTGTGTGTGTCTGTGTCTGAGTATCTCTGTGTGTGTCTCTGTGTATGTGTGTGTGCATGTCTGTGTCTGATTGTGTGTTTGTATGTGTGCATGTATATGTGTCTGTGTCTGAGTGTCTGTGTGTGTGCATGTGTATGTGTCTATGTCTGAGAGTGTCTGTGTGTGTGTGTGTGTGTGTGTGTGTGTGTGTGTGTGTGTGTGTGTGTGAAGCTGGGGTGGAGTCTGTGGCTCCATTGGTGAAATACTTGCCCTGCAAGTGTGAGGACTTGACTTGAGCATATCAGAACCAAGTAAAACTGGTACCATGATGTGCACATCTGGAATTGCAGTGCTTCTGAGATGAGATGGGAGCAGAGACACAAGAAACCCCAGAAGCTTTCAGGCCATGGGAGAGAACAGTAGTAGACCTGCCTCAAACAAGGGGGGAGGTGAGAGCAGCAGGCTAGGTTGTCCTTAACACCCCACACACACATAGGTCACACACAGGAAGATCTTTTAAGTATAATAGCTATAGTATAGAATAACTTGAATGTAGCTCTGCTTTTGAAATCTGAAATCCTTTGCTAATGTTGCAGGCTATATCTTTCATGCACCTGAAAGCCAAATGATTTTCCCCCTGGCCTTACAGTCTCTGAACTTCCATCCAGACGTGACTGAGTGGACACGAAGTTTGCATTGTTAGGCCTTAGACTTACATAAGTATCTTGTAACCATTGGGCACTACAGTAGTTCTTAAATAAGAATGAACTCATTTTCTATATCTGCTATTTTAACATTAGAGAGAAAAATAAAATAATTTTGACTATATTACATTGTATATAATTAATATTTCTCTCATCTTTATACTTGTTTAAATAATATATCTTATTACAAAATACATTTTCACATTCCTGCTTTCTGATGTCTTCAGATATTTTTCCCTTTATGCACTTTTTCAAGAGGAAGCTTCAGTTGTTTGACTTATGGTGTGACACAGCTTGTCACTGGCTTTAGTCGTTGGCAGACATGTGACCAGCCTCTGCATTGTGTTTGAGCACTGTGGTATCTATGGCAGTTTTCTTTTTATAGCTTTCTATACAGAGAGGGGGACGTGGGTCTGATTCATGGCTGGATTAATTGTTCTGTTCTTGAAGCTGTATTCTTAAACAGTGTCACTTCTTCCCACATAGGAACTGAATGCCAGCTTTGAAGAATGGCAGAAATTAATGAGAGCCCCAGACTCCAGTGCTACGGTGACAGTGATGGGGTTGATAACGCGCATGTTTAAACAGACTGCAATTGCCAAGGTACTCCTTGTGGGCCGTTACGTACGTGTCGTCATAAAGTTTTCAGTGTATTTTAATTAGTCCAATAGATTACTAATACACTGCAACATGTCACTGCCTTTTTAAATTATTATGGAAAAACCAAAGTGTACTGAAAACAGACAGCAGTGGAAAAACACTACTTTATATAGTTTCACATGTTTCATTTCAGGGATGTACAGATGGTTCTCTTTATTAGCTTTTGGCATGGTCTTTCATGTTTCCTGAAAATAATAGAAAATGAGACAATCATTTTCTATTGTATTCTGGAGTCTAAAGAATTAAATACACTCACATTCACATAAAATTTAGATAGTGTTGTGAGTTCTTAAATCTGTGTGACTATCCTATAAACTTACTGCATGTTGCTGTTTTGACAAGCGTGGTATTTGTAAATACTGAGTGTGGCTCCTCTCAATCCTGTGATTGTTACAGATTTTGTTTGTTTGGTTTGCTGTGGTTGTTGTTGTGTGGTTTGTCTTGAGACAAGGTCTCACTAAGGAGCCTCCACTGTTCTGAAATACTCACTATACAGACCTGACTAGTGTGCAACTTAGAGAGATCCACTTATTCCTGCGTCCAGAGTGCAGGAAGTAAAGGTGTGCAAGACCATACTTGGCTTTTGTGAGGAAAGCACATTTAAGATATTTTTATGTGCTTTTGTGTGTGTGTGTTCATTTGAACCATGTCCATGCGTGTGCTCCCAGAGGCCATGAGCCATTCAGTTCCCTGGACGTAGAGGCACTGATGGTTGTCAGCTGCCCAGCTAGGCTCCAAGAATGGGATCTGGGTCCTGTGCAAGATCACTGACTAGTGATCCTAAGACTGAGTCATCCCCTCCAGCCCCCCCTCATTCTGATATACATCAGAATGTATATTTCGATAATTAAGTGTGAATTGTTCACTTATAACTTACATACCATGAAATTTAAATTTATGCCTTAAAAATGGTAGAGACTAGAAAGATGGCTCAGTGGCTGCTGTTCCACAGGACTTGGGCTCAATTCCCAGCACCTGCACTGTTGCTCACAACTATCCGTAACCCCAGTTCCAGGGAATCTTCTTCCCTCTTCTGGCCTCTCTGGACACTACATGCATATGGTGCACGGACATACATACAGGCAGAACACTCGTACACATAAAATAAAGATAAAGTCTTTAAAAGTTTATAGGTCACAAAGGTTTATCAAATGTTTATACTTGTGTGCACACCAGGTCACTCTATAGGCTATTTTTATTACAACAGAAAGTTCCCTTACAGCCAGCCATTTACAGCCAGTCACCCCAAGCATGGCAACTGCATATTAGATTTCACTCACTAGATTTTCTCACTTTACAGGATGAAGTATGAAGCCTTGAGGTTCTTTTTTTCCTCCCATGTACATGCTCTTATTGTAAATCAGTGTTACCTAAGTCATCTTTTTCTTTCTGTTCTACCCTGTGTAACCTCCACTGTGCAGAATTACAGCATCTAGGTTTTATGCTTTGTTATGTTTTTGGTTATGAGCCTAGCCATCTCTCCAGCCCATTTCTATGCTTTCTTCCCTAGTGATTAGATTGTATAGTGTCCCTCAATAGTAAGATGAGCTGCTGTGAATATAAACAATGTGGTACTTGATGTGCCTGATCATATAGACATCATTTCCTTTGGTTCTCATTAATAGGAGAGTCTGTAGATGCCAGAGTGCATGTGTACGTGTCAAAGGACAACTTTCAGGGGTTGTTTCTCTCCTTCTACCTCTTGTAAGTCAATGTCCGTATTTCTGGGACTGAACTGCCTACTCCAGACCAGCTGGTCTCAGGCTTCCTGTTCTTTCTGTCTGTACCTCCCATCCTGCCTTAGGAAGACTGATGCATGCCCCCACATCCAGCCTTTTTACATGGATTCTAAGAGTCAAACCCAAGTCTTCAAATTTGTATAACTATCACTTTTACCCATGTAGCCACCTCTCCAGCCCTAGATAGTATTTTTATCTTTTGAGGACAGAAACCTAGAAAAGGGACTGGTGTCAGAGACACAGATGCTTAACTTCCAAAGCACTTTGCCAAAACATCTTAGAAAGTAGCTATACCACTTTGCGTCTCTGCTAGCATTGTGTGAGGTTCCAGCTGTCCTGTCCAGTTGTCAGCACGGGGCATTGTCATCTTTCATCTTTTGTGTTGTAGTTTTGTTTGTCCCTAAGTAGAAGTTACACGGATATATCTTCAAACTCACCTTGTTCAGTTTCTCTTGTGAGGTGTCTATTTAAATTAGACCCCTGCTAATAAGGATAAAAGGATTACCTTATAAGGTTATAAGGATTCCTTATTTTTAGGAATGGCCCTCTACCATATATATCTTTGCAAATTTTGCCCCCTACTGTGTATCTTCTATTTTCATTTATTTATTTTGTTTTTTGAGACACTGTCTCTTTACATAGCACCAACTGTCTTAGACCTTCTCCACAGATGAGGCTGACCTTGAACTCTGAGATCTGCCTGCTTCAGCCTCCTGGGTTCTGAGGTTAAAGGAGTCTTCCAGATGCCCAGCTCACTTTTTTTTTTAAAGAACAGAAATTTATAATTTTAAATCTTTCAATATGTTTTTTTAAATTCTCTTTTTCTTGATTTTTGAGTCCTGAGAAACTATTGACTAATAAAGTTTCCAGAGATACCACACTTTTCCAATAATGCTACAGTATTAGTGTGCATGGGTAGGTCCATGAGGATCTTACTATGTAGCACTGGTTGGCCTAGAAGCTGGCCTTGAACTCACAACGATCCCCCTGCCTCTTACTCCAAATTGCTGGGATTAAAGGCTTGTACAACCACCCGCAGTGTAGAGTTCATCCTTTTTACACAGCATGACATAAAGACAGAGATTCAGAGGTTTTGTTTGTTTAAGGTAGGGGTGTGTGTGTGTGTGTGTGTGTGTGTGTGTGTGTGTGTGTGTGTGTGTGCGTGTGTTTGCATGCGTGCACACGCATGTGCGGGCACACATGCCTTAACAGTCACAGTCCTCCATTGTGCCAACAGTGCTGCGTGTTCTATCGTGGTGCACCACTGCCTACAGTGCTCTATTCTGCCGTCCTGATGCTGCATTGTCCCATCACGTCCCTCCCCAGTATTTCCACGTGCTTTTCTCTCACCGTGGTCTGGTGTCCGTCATAACGGTCCATCAAGGGCTCCAGTCCCATGAGTTCTCCGTTATCCTATCCCATGTGCTTCTGTCTCATCAAAGGTCCATCCCGGCGCTCTGTGGTTACGTCACACAGTTCCATGGTGACAAAGCAGTGCTCTATCAGCCTGTCACTGCTCCAGTGTCTTCACAGTATCTATCCACTGTCCTGTGACAGTGCCACCCAGTGCTCTAGCATCCTATTAAAGTACTTGGTTGTCTCCTCACAATACTGCGCTGTCCCACAATACTGCTCCTCTGTCAAATCACAGTGCTACGGTGTTCTGTTGTCTACTCACAGTGCTCCTCTGTCCCAGGACAGTGCTCCATTATACCAAAACAGGTCCGATGTGCTATCATGGTGCTTTGATATGCCACCAACATGCTGTATTATCTCACAGTGTCCTACTGTGTTCCTCACAAGATGATTTGGCCCTAAAACCAGGACCCACTATTCCTTCACAGTGTTCCATTGTCTCACTGCAGGCTCTATTTCACCATCAGAGCAGTTCCAGTGCCGCACCAGAGTGCTCCAGTAATCCCTGTGTGTTCCACTGTGTGCTCACAGTGCTCTTTTGTCATCAGAATGTTCAGCTGTTCTCTCACAGTGCTCCACCGTGTCATCACAGTGCTCCACTGTCTCATCACAGTGCTTTACTGTCTCATCACAGTGCTCCATGACCTCATCACAGTGCTCCACGCTCCACTCTGTCATCACAGTTCTCCATTGTCTCATCACAGTTCTTTTCTGTCTCATCACAGTGCTCCATGACCTCACCACAGTGCTCCACGCTCCACTCTGTCATCACAGCGCTTCATGACCTCATCACAGTGCTCCATTGTCTCATCACAGTGCTTTACTGTCTCATCACAGTGCTCCATGACCTCATCACAGTGCTCCATTGTCTCATCACAGTGCTCCATGACCTCATCACAGTGCTCCATTGTCTCATCACAGTGCTTTACTGTCTCATCACAGTGCTCCATGACCTCATCACAGTGCTCCACTGTGTCATCACAGTTCTCCATTGTCTCATCACAGTTCTTTTCTGTTTCATCACAGTGCTCCATGACCTCACCACAGTGCTCCACTGTGTCATCACAGTTCTCCATTGTCTCATCACAGTTCTTTTCTGTCTCATTACAATGCTCCATTGTCTCATCACAGTGCTCCACTCTGTCATCACAGTGCTCCACTGTGTCATCACAGTTCTCCATTGTCTCATCACAGTTCTTTTCTGTCTCATCACAGTGCTCCATGACCTCATCACAGTGCTCCACTCTGTCATCACAGCGCTTCATGACCTCATCACAGTGCTCCATTGTCTCATCACAGTGCTTTACTGTCTCATCACAGTGCTCCATTGTCTCATCACAGTGCTCCATTGTCTCATCACAGTGCTCCACTGTCTCATCACAGTGCTCCATTGTCTCATCACAGTTCTCCATTGTCTCATCACAGTTCTTTTCTGTCTCATCACAGTGCTCCATGACCTCACCACAGTGCTCCACTGTGTCATCACAGTTCTCCATTGTCTCATCACAGTTCTTTTCTGTCTCATTACAGTGCTCCATTGTCTCATCACAGTGCTCCATGACCTCACCACAGTGCTCCACTGTGTCATCACAGTTCTCCATTGTCTCATCACAGTTCTTTTCTGTCTCATCACAGTGCTCCATGACCTCATCACAGTGCTCCACTCTGTCATCACAGCGCTTCATGACCTCATCACAGTGCTCCATTGTCTTATCACAGTGCTTTACTGTCTCATCACAGTGCTCCATTGTCTCATCACAGTGCTCCACTGTCTCATCACAGTGCTCCATTGTCTCATCACAGTTCTCCATTGTCTCATCACAGTGCTCCACTGTCTCATCACAGTGCTCCATTGTCTCATCACAGTGCTCCACTGTGTCATCACAGTGCTCCATTGTCTCGTCACAGTTCTTTTCTGTCTCATCACAATGGTCTATTCTCCCATCACAGTGCTCCACTGTGTCATCACGGTGCTCCATTGTTCCATTACAGTGCTCTATTGTGTCATCACAGTTCTCCATCATATATCTATCTACCTTATCCCGTTACTGCGCTCCTTTGTCCTATCCCGGTGCTCCATCTTTCCAATACTGTACTCTGATGTCCTGTCATATTGCTCTACTGTCCCATAACAGTTCTTCTCCATTGTGTTGTCACTGTGCTCCGTGATCCCTCACCCTGCTCCACTGTGACTTCACAGTGCTTCACTGTCCATGGCAGGTTCAGTCCTCCCATTGAAGTGCTCACCTTTGCCCTTACAGTGCTTTGTTCACAGTGCCCATGTGACTTCACTGTGCTGCATTCTCCAGTGCATTGGGCCATCATTGGGCCACGTATTTATAGTGTCTCACTGTGCGTCACACTGCTCCATTATTGACTCACAGTTTGTGCCTGGTGAGTGTGTGTGTGTCTGTTTCTGAACCCTACTTTGTTTCTTGACCTATAAATCTTACTGTAAGGTACAGGTAAATTAATTACCGTGGGGTCTAACCACTTGTCTGCCTATGTGTTTGCCTTCCTTCCTTTCTCTTGCTCTTTCGTCCTTTCTTCCTTCCTTCCCTCCTTCCTTCCTGTCTGTCTCTTTCATTGCTTCTCTTCACTTCTCTTTTTGTTGTTGGTTGTTGCAGACAGTGTAAGAAGAAAGCATGTGCAGTTGTCACCCCCCCTCCATTATCCTGTGCTGTGTAGTTCTCGCTTTGTCCTTAGACCTCACCAATCAGTGGTCACTGTGCATAATGCAGTGACAGCTAAACCCATCACACTACATCCGTAGCTGCATTTGTTTGTTTGGAGTTAGTAACCATTTTCTTTCCTTGTTTGGTTTGTCTGCTTACTTATCTGCCTTTGGGCTAAGTGCACACTACCTGCTTTAACATAAGAGAAAGAGCTCTTTCAGTGTCTTTTCCTGTGTTAGGAAGATGTCATTGTAAGTTGTGTGTAAGTGATGGTCATTAGTAGGAAGTTGATCTAACTAATTAAGACCCTTGAATGAAGAGGAAGGAGACTAAAGTCAGCTGTTTCCAGATTGAGTTACATTCTGAAAAATAAGTGAAGCAAACACCAGTCCCTTGCCTCACCTCCTATGGAGTCCAGTCACCTTCCCCTCTCCACAGCAGAGCCTCCATCGGCCACCAATGTGTTTTGGACTTTTTTCCATTCCTGAATCCAGCCAGAAACCCTTAGTTCCTGCCATTACAAATTGGGTGCTTGATACAGTTCCCCCCATATTATTAATCCAATAGTTAGAGTCTATTATGAATCCAAATAATACAGTGTATCTACCATACAGGCTAAGTGGGCTTTTTAGGATCTAACCACTTATAAGCTACATCTTTTCTTTATGACAGAATGTGTTGCTGAGTTCTCTGGTATCAGTTTGAAAATTAAATTGAAGAGTATAGATTGGTTAAATCAGTCTATGCATTAGTGTTGAGGCTTCCTTTTCAAAAACAAGACAAAAAAGTGAAGTCCCTGTTATGACATGTGCTGCTGGAGAGGTATGGTAAAAATGACAGTCTGCTACTTACAGAATTTGCAGCCTTTTTGAGAGACAGGTGAAATATTCACCTACAAAAGGCTTTGCTTACTGCTTCAAATCCTGATGCTAGGGCAGCACCCAGGAGACGATCACTGAAAAGTTGTCTTACAGAAAGTGCAATAGATGTAGCCAGTCAAAAAGAGAAGGCTATGGGACTGGTTGGGTGCAGTCCCAGCAGATGAAGCAGTGTGTACAACCTCACAAAGATTCCTGACAGCTGGTGTAACCAAGCAACCAAAACTAGGCCAGCACCTCAACCACTGAGCTATCCAGCCCCAACAAGAAACATACGGCTTTTTTTTTTAATGTATCTGTTTTGTTTTACTTTATAATACTTATTATTAATGCAATTGATAAAAATGAAGGTTCCTCAGGATTAGAGTCAGCATAATACACTCTGGAGAGATGGCAGATTCAGGGCTGGAAAAATGGCTCAGAGATTAAGCATGTTTCCTTTTGCGAAGAACCAGAGTTTGTTTTGAGGCATCCACATCAGGTGGCCTACAACCACCTGTAATTCCAGCTTCAGAGAATCCAATATTTTCTTGTGGTCTTCTGCACTAGCATGTATATACATAATTTTTAAAAGATCTAATTATTTTATGGGTGGCGGTTTTGCCCAAATGAATGTCTGTGCAGGCAGTTCCTATGGAGGACAGGAGGGGGCGTCAGATCCTCTGGGACTGAGTACAGACGGTTCTAAACCACCATGTGCTGGGACCTGAACCTGAGTCCTCTGCAAGAGCATCAAGTACTTTTTATCCAGCCCTCAAATAAATCCTTTAAAAAACAAGATAGATGTAGTCTATCTGGTTCAGCATATTACCACATTGTCTCATTTATAGAGAAAACCATTTCAAGAGTTTTCCTTTTTAATGGAAATTATTAAAAACCAATCTGTAATTTAAATTTTCTTGTAACTTTGAAGATGATAGCATTTTTCAGCGCCTTAATTGACAAAGGGAAAAAAATTTTAAGCATGTTTCCTTTAGACACAAAGTGTGTTTCCTATTTAATTGCTTTAGCAGCTCAATGCAAGTAGAATCCCACGTAAAAAATGCAGTGAGAGATAATCAGGTCATTACAGTATTTCCTGCTGCCCAGGGCCTAGGAGGAGCTGCAGAGGGCCTATTTCTCTGTGTGATCTGTGGTTTGGGAAAGTCTGTCTGAACCAGGAACAGCCTGCCTCCCGTTCATTAGTAAGAAGCAGTTAGCAGTAATAAGTAAAGTGCAGACAAAATGCTGATATCATCTTAGAGGAAACACATTATGAAAGGGAGTCCCAGATGCTTAAAATCTGAGTTAGGACCAAGATTCCTTCGTGGTTAAAGTGCTTGCCATGTAAACCTAAGGACTGTTGTAAATCTAGCACATCTGTGTACTGCTTTTGTGCCTACGTGCCCTTAGCTGAAATCTATGGCTAGTAAAGCAGAAATCATTGGGACACTTGCTGAACTCTACAGAATACTCAGCCATATGGGCAAATACTCAGCAATTAGGCAAATACTCTGCTGTAATGGGAAAGAGAAATTGGGCTCAGTTCCAACTGCGAGGGCAAATGGGG
Organism: Micromys minutus; assembly: GCF_963924665.1. Classification (NCBI taxonomy): domain Eukaryota; kingdom Metazoa; phylum Chordata; class Mammalia; order Rodentia; family Muridae; genus Micromys; species Micromys minutus. The sequence continues at coordinate 19,997,883 of NC_137975.1, read as the reverse complement.
ATTTGTGGAGGTTGGAGGTAAGTGGAAGGGTTGGTGGCGTCTCACTGTCTTTTTAGTATTGTGAGTGTGGGTGTTCGTTTGCTTGAGTGCTGGCCCATGGATGTACCATGGCACGTGTGACTCATTCAGTAGCAGTCTGCTTTTCCAGAAGACCTGAGTTCAGTTTCCAGCACCCATCTCCTGACAACTCTGTCTTCAGAGGCTCTCACAACTCTGACTTCTCTGGGTACCCACACTCATGTGCATAGACATAACACATGGTTAACAATAAAATAAATCTTTAAAGTAAAATAAAATGTCAATCCAAGCAATCACCAACTTTAGAGCCGAAAAGAATCCTTAAAGTCTACTAACACATAGTTATTCTATACTCCGAATGAATTTGCTCCTAGAGATCTCAAATGATGTTTACGTTGCTGTGCTAAATCTAGGAAACAGAAGCCTATTATTTTTTATATTATAATCTCTTTTAAGACTAATTTTTTTTGAGGCAGGGTCTCACTATTTTGTCTTGATTGGTCTGGAACTCTTTGTAAACCACGTTGGCCTCAAACTCACAGTGATCCACCCGTCTCTGCCTCCTGAGAGCTGTGTCTAAAATCATGAAACACCACACTGTATAAGACTTACAAACATTTCAGAAATGTTATATGTATTTATGTATATGTATTTATGCAAACATACAAACAAGACACTACATGTTTAGCCTGATTTAAACATTCCATATTATATTAATATATCACATGGCATTAAAAAACCAACAGTATATCCCATATGTATATGTATTTATGCATACATACAAATAACTTTGCCTTTATGACCTATGTATGCCATTAACTCAAAACTCTATCTAGTCATTTATTCCTTTCTAAAAATTATTCTTCAAAAATTTCACATATGTAGGCAATAGTATCAACCATGTCCACCCCCACTTCTCCTCATTAGAACTCCCCAGCCTCCCTAAGAACACCTCTCTCTCAACTTCATGCCCCCTCCCATTTTTAAATGTCATTAACTGAGTCCAGTTAGTGCTGCTCATTGCTACCCACTAGGGCCTATGCAACCTGCTAGTAGCCACACTCTCAAAGAAAAGTGTCCCTCCCTCCCCCAACAGCCATGAGGTGCCAGCAGATCCTTACCTAGGTGTGGGGCCTCAGGTGTCTCTCCCTCATCCACGCTGGAGCTGTGACTCGCTTGGTCTTATACAGGTAACCACGGCTACTGTGAGTTCATATGTGCCAGAGCCATGCCATGTCTGCAGAACACCGTTTTCATAGCATCTCCCCAACCTTAGCCTCTTTTCTTTCTGCCCACCTTCTCTGAAACGTTCCCTGAGCCTCAGGCTTGGTTGGAAATGGGGAGGCTGGACACGTATGTACTATCTTTGGGTTGGAAATGGGGAGGCTGGATATGTATGTACTATCTATGGGTTGGAAATGGGAAGGCTGGACATGTATGCACTATCTATGGCTAGACATTTACTGACAGTTATTCTCAGCATTTTGGCCATTTACTTTTATGTGTATACATATGTGGTGTGGTATATGCAGATGTTTGCACATGTATGTGAAGGTGCTCATGCCCATGTGCATGGGGCCAGAGGCTAATGAAAGAAAATGAGTTTTTCTCTGTTATGTTTTGGCATGTTCCCTTGAGACAGTCTCTCACCAAACTGGAAGTTCCCTAAAAATGAATTTATAGGCATGCACAGCAAAGCTTTGCCTGGCTCTGAGATGGTACTGGGGATGTGGGTTTGGATCCTCATGCCTGTGTAGCAATAGCTCTTACCCACTAAGCTCCGTCATAAGCCTTTTTGAAGCAGTGGTTTAAGGGGTAGTGGGAGAGAGCATGGGCTTTCTCTCAGAAACTCTGGTCCTGATGAGGGGCCTCTGATAACCGGAGGGTGGGAAGTGCTCACTAGGTAAGAATACATGTGAGCCCAGGTTACAGCAATTGTTCCAACTCTAAGTCTAGATTTGGATTGTAATGAATGTACTTTATGCATTTCAACCTGACATGTACTTATTGAAAAACTTATCCCTGTAAATATAGCTCTTTAGGCAAACATGCACTTTATTAAAGTGCTTTAGTTGCCATGACAACATATCTGGAAACTATAGCAGCTTGTTTTGAGAGAGCTTCATTTCCAGTTTCTGAGGCACCCACATCCAAGGCTAAAGTTCTTGTCAGCCTCCAGGCTCACTACATGATGAATTGCATTGTTTATAAAATTTAGACATGCAAAATGCAGTTTGTAGAATAATGCTTGGGACTTTGCAGTTAATGCATATAAATTTTAGATGGGTAATTTTTAATTTTTAGTGTTAAATATCACTAAAGCTATGCCCACCACTGCAAACAGTCACTCCAAAAAAAAAAAAAAAAAAAAAAACTCTTAATTTATTTCTCAGTACCAACCACTTCCAGGGATTGGAAAAGCTGAGTATGTTGTTTGTTTTCTTTAATTCATTCAAATCTCTACACAGTGCTTTTCCAGCATCTTCGCTTGCACTACTGCTCACACTGTAGTTGTAGCACTGTCAATGGGCTTGCTAATAAACGGGATAAAACGTTACCTCTTTGCATCTCTGTCCCCCACCCAGATTCATAACTATCTCATTTCCGTTCTTCCATTCAAGTGGTGTAATTTGACTAAACCTTTAAATTATGCTAATTTTGGCCTGATCAGTATTCACTATATTTGTTATTAAACCATGTTTAAAATACTTGCAGGTGAACCATGGGATATACTGTCTTTTTTATGCCATGTGATATATTAATATAATATGGAATGTTTAAATCAGGGATCGGGGTAAACATGTAGTGTCTTGTTTGTATGGTAAAACATTTAAAATTCTTTCTCCTGGCTCTAGCTTTCTGAAATCCGCACTACAGTGCCCATAGCCTCTTGCTGTGTAGAAGTGCACCAGAATGTCTTGCCTGTGTTTAATTACATCTTTGTTCTCATCACGTTTTCTTTCCTCTGCAGCTCATTTCATTTTCTTCGGAGTCACTAACTTCCAAAATTGTCATCCTCCTTTTTCTCCTCTCCTCTGAGTTTCCCTTCTGCCTCCCCTTCCTCTCTCTTCTTCCCCTTCTCCTTTCTCCCTTCTTTTTCCTCTTTTCCCTCCTGTCCTTCCCCCTCCTTTCCTTTTCCTTCCTCTTCCTTCCCCTTTCTTCTTCCCTCCTTTTCCTCCTTTTCTTCTCCCTCCCCTCTTCTTCTTCCTAACTTTATTTATCCCTTCCCTATACCCCTCTCTCTTTCTTCCTTCCTTCTAAGTATCAAACCTAGAAGTTGGCATACAACTAGGCAGGGTTGTGCTTTATCACTGGACTGTATACACAGTCCTTCAGTACCTACTAATATAACTTCAATTTAATTGTCACGACTTTAAAGCATTATGCTCACTCACTGATTCCACTGTGTGGTTCTTCTATGATAGGATACTTCAGACTGGAACATTTGTAAACAAGGAAAGGTTATTTAGCTCATGATTCTGGAGAGTGGACAGTCCAGTGTCAAGGTGCCAGCATCTGATGGAGGCCTTTATGCTGCTTTATCCCACAGCAGAGGCAAAGAGCAAAAGAATGGAGAGAATAAAAGATGGCTTCCGGTCTCCAGCCTTTTCATAGATAGCATCATTCATTCATGAGTGTACAACACCCACAAGCTAACACCTGTCTTTCGGCCCTACACTCACACTGTTGTATTGGGGATTATATGGCTGGTGTGTCTTCATTACACATGCCTTCATACCATACAGCTAGCTCTCAGTCCAGTGTTCCACTTATTGCAAACAAGTTCTGATTTACCCCATCTGTGAGTCTCCAGTTTGCTGCCTGGGTGTTGGGAGTCTGTATGTGTGGCACAGAACCTACAGAGAGGATGAGGCACAAGCTTGGTCCCAACCCTCCCCTTCTGCCTTCTCTTAACTTGTCCCTGTTCTAGCTCCCCTCACCCTATCCCTCCTGGACCTTGTACTTGACTGTGATGGAAACCAGACATTCCTGTGCACTTCGTATTGCGATCTTAGGATCTCTCAGAACTGAGAATCAGGCCTCATGCACTGCTTAGCTTCCATAGAGTTTGCTCTTGCCTTTTACATCCTTTGCTATTCTTAGACTAAGAGAGAAGGGTTGAATGAGTTCAGCCTGCCATCTTTATCCAAAATTTCTAAGTAAGCAAATTTTTGTTGATTATTAAAACATTTAATTTTATTTTTGTGTGTGTATGTAGTGTGTGTCTTCATGTGTATTTATGCACATATATACACGTGTGCATGCATTTAGGTGTTTGTGTGGACCATAAGACGGTATCAGATCCCCTGGAATTGCAGGCAGTTGTGAGCCACACAATTGCAGGTGCTGGGAACTGACTTGATTTCTCTGGAAGAGAAGCAAGCACTCTTAACCTTAACCACTGGACCATTTTTCCAGCCCACCCCATTTATTTATTTTTTGTTTATTCATTCATTCATTCATTCATTCATTCATTCATTCATTCATTCATTCATTCATTCTTGAGCCCAGACTAACCTGGAACTCACTGTATAGTCCAGGCTGGTCTCAAACTTGTAATCTTCCTGCCTCAGTCTCCAGGAATTTCAGGCATTGTCCAAGGCCAGCTCGGTCAGACAACAGGTTCCCTAGGCAGGAGGGAGGATTGAAAGAAAAGAGAGACAGTCAGAATTATAAGACTTCAGCCAGTTCTGAGGCTAAAGCAAAACCTTCTTTATTCAGTCCTCTTTTAAACCACTTTTATTACATGCAGAAAGATAACATCTGTTCTCAGTCAGGGAACAAGCAAGTCAAAAATCAGAAATTCTGTAAACATCTTTCTGGAGGCTAAGTGGAGAGATCAGGAAAGAGAGGGGTTCCCAAGAGACAAAGAGACTGCCACACCTACATCTAATGAGCCTGCCCTGAGCTACAATTATAAATGTTCTTAATCCAGGCCAGTTTCCTGAGTTTAGGGCTAGAGTCTGATTTCTGCCTTGACTAACTTCTTTTTTTTTTTTTTCTTTAGTTAAACAACTTTATTTTTAAAAACAGAGATAAATGTACGGATTTTCATAAAACTATATGTATATATTTTTGTCAGTACTTGATTTTTTTAAAGGCTTGATAATATGCATTGAAATCTTACTGGTTACAGTGAGGATAAAGTAAAACAAAACATAATATGGAAATAGTTAAAGTTTTCTTGGTGTGTAAGGATTAAATATAATGATTTTTAAATACCAAGAATTGCTACAGGCTGCATTCTTAGCTCTTGAATTATTAATGGTTTAAGGTCTATGTGTACTACACTCTGAGAGGGTGGTATACACAACTGTGAGTTGTTTCTTGGGTATTCAGAGCTTTCTGGGGCTAGTACCCAATTATCAGTGACTGCATATCATGTCTGTTCTTTTGTGACTGGGCTACCTCACTCAGGATGATATTCTCCAGATCATCCATTTGCATAGGAATTTTTTAAAGGCATTGTTTCTGATAGCTGGGTAGTACTCCATTGTGTAAATGTACCACAATATCTGTATCCATTCATCTACTGAAGGACATCTGGGTTCTTTCCAGCTTCTGGCTATTATAAATAAGGCTGCAATGAACATGGTAGAGCATGTGTCCTTGTTATATGTTGGAGCATCTTTGGGGTATATGCCCAGAAGTGGGAATAACTGGTGTGAGGTGGAATCTCAGGGTTGTTTTGATTTGCATTTCCCTGATGACTAGGGATATTGAGTGTTTCCTTAGGTGCTTCTCAGCCATTCAGTATTCCTCAGTTGAGAGTTCTTTGTTTAGCTCTATACCCCATTTTTTAATAGGATTGTTTGATTCTCTGGAGTCTAATTTCTTGAGTTCTTTGTGTATATTGGATTATTAGACCTCTGTCAGATGTGAGATTGGTAAAAGATTCTTTCCCAGTCTGTTGGCTGCTGTTTTATTTTGTTGACAGTGTCCTTAGCCTCTTGACTAACTTCTAATTGTCTTGGTGATGTCAAAAATTCCCTGTGCCAAAAGGCTCTCCACAAGGCATATGCCACCAGAGTCAGCCAGTAGTAATAAGTAGTCACAATTGAGAGACAGTGTATTTATTTTTTTAAAAGGAAGAGGAAAACCCAACAGCTTATACATTTATCACCTAGGAATGTCAAGGCAGGAACCTGCAGGCAGGAGCTGATGCAGAGGCCATGGAGGAATGCTGCTCACTGGCTTGTTCCTCATGGCTTGCTCAGCCTGCTTTCTCCTAGCACCCGGGACCACCAGCCCGGGTAACACCACCCAGCACAAACCAGGCCCTCTTCCATCAATCACTAATCAATAAATGCCCTATATGGACTACAGGCCTGTGTTTTGAGGACATTTTCTAAGTTGAGAGTCTCTTCCCAAATACCTCTATCTTGTATCAGGTTGCCATAAAGTTAGCCGCACACTTTTCTGCCCTGGAAACAAGTAGTTTCCCGTGTCACCTGCCTTCTACTTCTCTACTTTCTTTACGCCTGCCTCACTAGCTCAGTTCAAGGAGAAGGTGAATCAAGTTCGTCAGCCTTAAACGTCAGTTCTTTAAAGTCTTTCATTTTCTTCCTTTTTCTCCTTAATCCCTTTGTGTTTGCATGAAATTATTTTAAGAACCGTCTTCTAAACAGTACACTCTCCTCTTGCCCACACCTCTTTTCTCTTTCTCTCTTATCCCCCCTGCGTTGTTTCAGCCTGAAGTACCCCAAGGCCCCTATGCTATAGGTTTTTTGCTAACCTCGGGCTTTGAGGAGTGGATCACATCAGACAGATACTGATCTCATCAGTGGCTGAACTGGCTCTTAGATTTATTATGGCTTGGTGCTTTCATTGGGAAGTGGTGTGGTGTAGATGGTTAGAGCCTAGCTAAAAGAGGCAGCTCACAGGAGTGTGTCCTGAAAGGGTATATCCAGTCCGTGCCGCCTTCTCTCCTGCTGCGTAGCCACTGTGAGAAGAGCAGCATCCTCCCCACAGGCTGCCTGTGTGATGTTCTGGCTCCCCAGAACTGTCCACCTGTTCACAGGAAGCTTGCCACCAAAGTCAATTCTCCATGCTTTAAGTTGATTTCAGGTATCTTATTACAGCAATAAACCAGTGGACATACGTACTCAGAATTTCCACAAGTCCTTTATGTGTGCAGGTTCCACTTCAGTAGACTGCCCACAGACGTGTGTGTCTAAAGATACTTGTGGGGCTGGAGAGATGGCTCAGCTGTTAGAGAAGGGACTGATGCTCTTCCAGAGGTCCTGAGTTTGGTTCCCAGCAACCACATGGTGGCTCACAGCCATCTGTAATGGAATCCCATGCCCTGTTCTGGTGTATCTAAAGACAGCTACAGTGTACGAATACATGAAATAGATAAAGATACTTGCTTGTGTCAGGAGCTTTTTTTTTTTTTTTTTTTCTTTTTCTTTTATTAAAAGTGGCATGGTACTTTAATCAAAACTTTGATGTTAATAAAATTTGACTTTTACCATTTAGGCAGGTGCAGTGAAGGACTATATTAAGATGTTGCTTCAGAATGACTCGCTTAAATTTCTGGTCTTTGCTCACCATTTAAGTATGCTCCAAGCTTGCACAGAAGCAGCCATTGAAAGTAAGGTATGTGATAATGTTGCTATGAAGTAATTCTTAGAATGCATATTTTCACTATGCTGAATATCACTTTTAGTCTCATGATTTAAGTGGATATTTTTAACCTTTTTTGGATGGTGTTTTTAATATACATGATTATATCAACAATTTCTTAATTATTTTCTTTTGAATTTTAGTCATATTATAATATTACCATGACATACTGTTTTCTTTTTTATATCAATCTTAAAATTTTCCTCTGTTCAGTTTATCTGAGTTAATTAAGGATATTCTGTCTTGACAGCCACAATGGGAACTTCCTTCCTCTGTTCCTGGAGCTAGCACATGAGAATAACAAAACCCAACACAACCTAAATGTGGCTAAGAGAAAGAATGAATCCAGTGACAGTCACTGCCCCCAAATTATCAAACCCTTTAAACTTACAGACCATGTACCCCATGGAAAATTGTCAGCAAGAGCGAAAGAGCAAGCAAAGGCATATTAAAGTGCACAGCCCATATGGCTGACCAGCTCAGTTAACTAGGCTGTATCCACGAGGTCAGTGATCTTCCCTGAATCCTCTGAGATCTACCTCAGTTCCCTGTGAGTGTGTGGGGTTTGCAGCGGTATTCAGAGACAGCTATAAAAAAAATTCTGGCAAGTAGTGTGACCTTGTATATGAAAGCAATGCAGCCAAAACAGGACTTTTCCAAATCAGGGCTTAAGCTAGGTTAGGCATTGACTGGTGTGTCTATGTGTTCTGGTGTCTTCCTTCAGAGAGGGATTTATGACCGAGCACAGTGTGATGACATACCGTGAAAGGTTCTTTGTTATAGGTACTCACACTCCGAGAAAGACTTCAGTAACCTTACAACTAATTTTTAAATCATTGACAAAAAAAAAAAAAAAAAAGAATTCATATTATTTTCCTATTCTGAATTTATTTTGTGTTAAGATCCCTGGATTCTGATCTGGGCCTAGTGATCCACTTGTTTTCCTCTCAGCCATTCTAGTGGAGGGCTGGGATCTCATTCAGCTTCACAGAGGGACGAGAATTTCTCCCCACCTTTCCCTCCTCTAACCATGTGTTTTGTTTAGAAAGACCGTGAGAGGATTTTATAATCTGTGAGGATAGAGAGTCATTGCTCAGGTCATATGTGCTTTGTGAAGAAGGAAAGTTAGTATTTTGGGCTGGAGAGCAGACTCCGTGACTCACGTGCTTGCTGAGCAAAGGGAAGAACTGAGGTTGGTGTCTGCCGTCCCAGGACTCCCGCCGTAGGATGGGAGGCAGAGGCAGGAGGATCCCTGTCCACTTAGAGCTACCAGCCTGTGGCACACAGCAGAAAGACTAGAGAGCCTGCCTCAAACACGGTGGAGGGCAAGACCACTGCCCTTCAGTTCATTTCCACACATGGCAAACACCGACCTGCTGTCACACGTATGAACAGCTACATAGGTTTAAAGAAAAAATGGCTTATTTAATGATACTTGGATAGTCTTCTTTTAAAGCAAATATTCATATTTCTTAGCTTTTCAGTGATTTCCTTTTCATAGAATATATACTTATTTGAATGAGATGAGTTGAGATTTAGGGCTTAACTGATTTTATGCGGTTGAATTAGCTCTTTTTAGCTATTTTCTAACACCAGAGTCCTTTCGCAGCTTAAACTGTTCTTGAAGGCACATCCGCTCATTTGACACTTAAGGAGTCTCCATTTTTAAAGGCGTGTGGGAGTCTCCCTTCCTTACTGCAGCGGAGACAGCCATCTCATGCTTCTTCTAAGTATAGTGATGAAGAAAGAAGACTTCCTGAGTGGCACCTCTGGAATATTACTTCCCAGCTAATGCTTGGTTATGTTTCGGAAATACATGTGTCACTCTGCACCTCCCTAATGCCTGAGCAAAATCATCTCTCCTTTCCCTGTCATCAGCTTTTGGTTTTACACTGCAGTCACTGATCCTGTGACCCGAAAGTTACCGCCTAAAGGTTATGAATTGACTTGCCTAGAATGTTTCTGAAGAAACATCTGCTTAATTAAAAAGTCTTTCTAGAGCTCCTGTTGCATAAAAGCAAGTGTTTCTGGCATCGATGGTTGTCTAAGTTACCTTTTTACTGCTGTATGAAGATACCATGACCAAAGCAACTTAGAGAAAAAAAGAGTTTATTGGGCTTATGGTGTCCGAGGGTCTGTGACCATCATAGCATGGTCACAGAGAAGTTGCATATTGAGGCAGCAACCATGAGGCAAAGAGAAAGAAAGCTAACTAGGAATGTCATGAGCTTGTGAAACCTCCAAACCCACCCCAAGCGGCACATTGCCTCCTACATGGCCACACCCCAATCCTCAAACAGTTCCATTAACTAGGTACCACAAGTTCAGATATGTGAGTCTGTGGGGACCATTCTCATTCAAAACACCACAGTGTTATTAAGATGCATTAAACATAGAGCCTATCTTCAGGTAGGTGAAAAGGTAAAAAACTGGGATGGACCAGATAGTTCAGCAGGTAAAGGTCCTTGTCACCATCCCTCATAACATGAGTTCGATCTCTGAGTTCGAATAATAGCTCAGCAGTTAAGAGCACTGACTTCTCTTCCAGAGGAACTGGATTCAATTCCCAGCAACCACGTGGCTGTAGCTTCAGTCTCAGGGGATCTAATGCCTTCTACATGAGTTCGATCTCTGAAACCCACGTGGTAGAAGGAGAAAAACAACTCCTGAAAGTTTTCCTCTAACTTCCACATATGTACCATGGTGTGTGTTTGTACACACACTCAATACTAAAACTTTTAATTAAGAAAGTGTTATGTTAAGATTCTTGCTGTATATTTGCTAATTTGATTTGATTGTAACCAGTTTGCATCTTTGTGTGAAGATGGGAAGAGTGTCCCATCTTCCGAAAGAATTCATCTGGTTAATCAATTTCAGAAGGACCCCGATACTCGAGTGGCTATCCTGAGCATTCAGGCTGCTGGCCAGGTGAGAGGTTAAGGCCTGTGTTTGATAAGAAAGTGACATGATGTAATGAAAAGTCCCTAGACTCTGTCTTTGTTTTATAAAATTGTCATTTTATATCTGGATGTCTGTTATGTATGTGCTAGAAGATACAATAGAAGGCGGCCTCTTGTTTTTATTCTCTGAACATTTCATACAAGTATCTTAGTCAGCACCCTTCTTACCTGTTCTCTTCAGCATCCCTCACCCTCCTCCAACACTTCTCCCTCCCAACTTCATCTCTTTTTTTTTCTAAATAAGCCAGAGTCTGATTAGTGCTGCCCATGTGCGCATGAGTGGATTCAGCCATTGAGGACGGGCCATCCTACCACAGAAAACTAACTCAGGTTGTCTTCTGGCCACACACCATTGATTAATTAATGTCATTTTGTCATGTAGATTCTTTTGCTTTGCACAGTAATAGTTGAACAAAGTCCTCAGGACTCTTCAGTGTCTGTCTTCAGGTATTTTGGGTTGACTTGGTTTGTGTGTTTGCTTGATTCTTGAAATAAGGTCTCATTTTATTATCTCCGACAGACCGGAACTTACCTTGTAGACCAGGCTGGCATTGGGCTCACAGAGCTCTGTCTGTCTCTTAGATTGCTGGGATTAAAGGCGTGTCGCACCACCTCTGGCTTCTTCCAGAATTTTGCTTCTTATTTCTTTGTGTAACAGCCCTGGCTGCCTCGGAACTCAGTTAGTCAACCCGGCTGGCAGATCCACCTGCCTCTGCCTCCTAAACACTGGGATTAAATTTAGGCTTGCGCCCAGCCTCCAAGCAAGGATGTCCTGTCTAGGAGGGAGCTCACATTCCTCCTTCAAATGACCAAGACAATTTATAAAATGTAAGTGGGAGGTGGGGCATTTAATTTGGGGTTATGGTTCCAGAGACGCCCAAGACCATGATGGCAGGGAGCAAACAGGCAGAATGCTGCGGTAGCAGTAGCTGGGAGTTTACATCCTCAGACAAGACAGAGAGCTTCAGTGGGAATGGCGTGCTCCACAGCTCTGCCATCTAGGGACCGGGTGTTCGAATATATAAGCTGTGGGGGTCATTCTAACTCAAATGTCACTGTCCAGGCTGCCACTGCAGTGTGTTAGCAAGGTTGGAGAAGAGTGGATGTTTATAAATTAGTGCAGCTGCAGTCATACTGTGTGAAGACGGACGCTTTTGGACTTTTGCCTCAGTGGAAATATTTTGACGTGAATGTCTAAGCCAGGGCGTTTACATTGAAGCAGAGGAATGGTATAGTACCTGAGCATACACCTGGTATATATCAAAACCAGTTCTTACCCAGCTAGTTGAGACCCAGAGAATTCTGTATGTAGAGAAATTATGAGGATGAAACAGCTTAGGAGCCTATTAGGAGTTGTCTCAGCACTTCCTTAATGTTGGATTAAAGGTCCTAAAATCTGACATATGTATCAGTTAGAGTATTCCAGCCATAGACAGTTCTACCAAGAACCTGAAATTAGAAATGGTGTGAGTGTTTCTGTCAAAAGACCTGATAAGTAAGATGAAACCAGACAGGAGAGCTTAAAACATGATTAAAAGTAAATGACATCTTGAAAGATTTACCGGACACTCATATTTTATTCAAGGCTATGTTCCTGAAGCTCTTACAGAAGTCAGCACCTGTATATGTGAAGACTGATCTCTTCATTAGAACAAAGGAAGCATCTCATTTTATAAATTGAAAATTCCTTAGAATGATAGTGATCTTGTGAGCATGGTCATATATACATATATACACATGCATGTTCATGTGTATGTGTGTGCATATACATGCATGTGGAGGCCAAATGTGAGTCACAGGGGTCGAGATTGTAACTCGGGAGTCATCTGCCTTGTTTGTTTGTTTGAGGGGTTCAAGAGTCCCTATGTAGCTCTCTCTGTCCTGGAATCCACTGTGTAGACCAGGCTGGCCCTGTACTCACAGACTTCTGCCTGCCTCTGCTCCCTGAGTGCTGGGATTAAAGGAGTGTACCACTCACTATTCTAGGCTTTTTACAGCTTGTCTTCTGAGATAGGGTCTGGCTGGTTAGCTAGGCTGTCTGGCAGTGGGTCACAGGCATCTGCCCATCTCTTCCTCCTAAGGGCTAGGATTATAAGTGCACACCACCACACTCAGTTTTTGATGTGGGTTCAGAGGAAGGAACTCAGGTCCTCGCACTTGCAAGGCAACATTTTCCTGACTGATCTATCTTCCTGGCCCTGGTCATATGCTTTTTACAAGGTTAGCCCTATCACTCTGATAATATTAATTATTTTTTCAGTATTATTTCTAATATGGCTCTGGGGTTCTAAATAGCAACACAAGTTTAATATTGTGTTTAGGTCTATCCTAGTTTTTATTACTTCTAACCCGTTTTATGATGCGGCTGATTTTCAAGGAATTTGTTGTCCTTAATGAACGATCATATGATTTTGTTATAACACAAAATACTTAAAGAAAAACTAATAATGTAACACTCTCAAAAAATGGCCTCCTCACAGAAGCTCCGGTGCCTGTGAGCAGCATGGATTAAACCATATTTCTAAAGGAAGGCAGACTTTTCTTCCACTGCCCACACCATTGACTCTAGTGCCCACAGTTATTCACTTCAAAAGTTCACCCAGCCCACAGTCCTAGAAGCGATGCATCTTGACACACTTTCATCTGAGCAGCTTGCTGCATTCCACATACTGATAGTAAAACAGGTCTTGATGCTTCTCCTCCACTGTATTTCTCAGTCAGGCAAAAGTCAGATGCACAGAGAGCGCAGCGGCCACATGGCACACTGAGACGAGAGGCACTAAACTTCAGGGGCTTGCAGTAATGCCTGGGAGGTTGCACGGGAGGACACTGCTTCTCTCACTTCCCAGCAAGTGGTTTGAATTAAATAAAGAACACGTCAGTGCTTGATGCCTGGTTGCCATGGATACCAAGTTTTACAAATTATATTCTCTTTTATAATGTTGGGTTTTTCAGCAGTAAAGTGAGTCTAACTCTTCATCAGAGGATTAAGTGGTTTTGTCTGTATATACAATACTCACTAACCTGCATGTTGAAATAAATGTCCTTCCGATATGGTTTCCTGTAGTTCACTTGAGTATCTTGAAATAAGTAATCTTCATTTGTTGGTCATGAGTTAAATTTTCCTAATTTGTCTTAAGCTGCATGACTTACTTTAAAAAACTTTTCTAGCGTACTAATTTCATCTCTGTTGCTGTGATAAAAACACTTTGACCAGGAACAATTTAGAAGGGGAAAGGATTTATTTCAGCTTACAGGAAAGTCAGTTCAGAAACTCAAGCAGGACTTGAAGCAGAAACACTGTACACTGCCTCAGTCACTCATGCTCAGCTAGCGTTCATACAAAGCCCAGGGAATGATGCTGCCCACAGTGGGCTGAGCTCTCTTATATCAATTAACAATCAAGATGATCCCCCGCAGACATACCCACAGATCAGGCTGACCTGAGTCTGTTGTCTACTCTCTTCTCAGATGACTCTAAGCTTTCAAGTTCAGTTAAAGCTGACTAGAACACTTATTTTCTCTCCTTCTAATGTGTTCAGGGAGGCTTTCTTACATGGGAGTTTCATGCTACATGTACATGTCTCACGCTCAAGCTAATTTGTGTCTCACTTTGTTTTGCTTAGGGTTTAACATTTACTGCTGCAAGTCATGTTGTCTTCGCTGAATTGTACTGGGACCCTGGACATATCAAACAAGCTGAAGACCGTGCTCACCGAATTGGACAGTGCAGCTCTGTGAATATTCACTATCTTATTGCAAATGGTACTCTGGACAGCCTAATGTGGGCAATGCTGAATCGAAAGGTAGCGCTCGAGTTTTAACCCCATCTTTATTATAGTCTGTGCACTGCATGAATTAGGAGGCAGAGTCTTGATGTGTGCAAGCAAAGGCTACCTGTGTATACCGAGATAACATAGGAGAGATTAAGATCATAAAGGACTTGGTGCTTCATTTCCCGCCGTCCTCTACCATACCAAGGAACCAGTCTCCAAACATGGCTATTTTTTTCCAAGTCCCTTTTTCTTTTCTTTTTTTCAAACAAAGATTTATTTTTAACTTTGTGTATGTATATATGCGTGGGGGGTTGTACACATTAGTACAGGTGTCCATGAATGCCAGACAAAGGCAATAGGTCCCCTGGAGCTGGAGTTACAGGGACTGTGGGTTCAAGGAACCATCCTTGGGTCTTCTGTTCCCGAGCCATCTCTAGCTACTGTGGAAACCCTTTATCTGTTCCTTTTTTAGTCTTCCTAGTTTTCTCACATGCTGGGACAGCTCATACACGCTTCTCAAGGGTTTTCACGGCCACCCCCATTGCTTCTGAAGCAGGGCCAGGATCACTGGAGCCTAACTTTGGAAGTACTGAATCTGTTCCAGAAAGATTCTTGAGTTTTCAACAACGTTAGCAGAAAACAGCCTGTCCCCTCTCCTCAGATGTCTGTTTGTCCCAACACTTAAGGATGCTTATACAGATGTCTGACTAAGAGCAGGATTTCTTAGTCATTAGAGATGCTATAGCAAATACTATGCCATGGTGGTGCGTAATAAATGGAATTGTGTTCCTCCCAGGAACATTCCTGGAGGATGTGGTAACATCAGGGAGCCAGCAGGACTTTCTGTTAGGTCCTCATGCTCTCCTTTTGTAAGGGTAGTGATGCCATTTGTGAGGTTTTGTGCTGCTGGGCTTATGTCAGCTTGACACAAGCTAGGAATCAGAGAGGAGGGGGCCTCGACTGGAAAAGTGCTTCCATGAAATCTGGCTTAGGCAGGCCTGCAAGGCATTTTCTTATTCTGTTATTGATGAGGGAAGGCCCAGCATATGGTGGGTGGTACCATCCCTGGGATGGTGGTGCTGGGTTTTTTCTAAGCAAGCTGAGCAAGCCAGGGAGAGCAAGCCAGTAAGCAACATCCTTCATGACCTCTGCATCAGCTCCTGCCTCCAGTTTCTGCCGTTTGATTTCCTGTCCTGACTTCCTTTGATGATAAACAGTGATAATGGAATTAATCCTTTCCTCCCCAGTCTCTTTAGTCATGGCTGCACTATGACTAACAGTGTCCTCCTAACACCATCTCATCAGCTGCTAGGGCTTCAGTACAGGAATCTTAGAGAGTCGTACATTTTTAGTCTATTATGTTTTATTCTGTCTTGTCCTAGTTTCATTTCTGTTGTCCTGAGTTAAAAAAAAAAAAAAAAAATGAAGACAACTTAGTGGAGAAAGGGCTTATTCAGTTTATAACTCCAGGTCACAGTCAGTCACTGAGGGGAAAGCAAGGCAGGAACATGAGGCCTTTCTCGGTCCAGTCATACCCACGGTCAAGGACAGAGAGAAATGAGCGAATGCTTACTGCTGAGCCCCGATTTTTCACTTTTATACTATTCGGGGCCTGGCCCGTGAGTACTGCCACCCAGTTAGAACACAAGCCTCACATAGAAGCCCACAGGCCAGCCTCATCCAGACAGTCCCCTACCCAGGTAATTCTAGGCTGTGTCAAGTTGTAAAACCAACCATTATCTGAGCACATAAAATTCATGAGCTTCTGTGCACAAACTGTACTCATTCATTCTACCAAACTCCAGTATCTAATCTAAATAATATCTAAATCACATATGGATGAGACTCATCTGGAGGTGAAGTTATGACTCAGAAGCCAACTACATTATATGCTTCCAAACTACAGCATGGGGAGAGACATCTAAATACTCATTCACACTCCCAGAGGAAGAAAAGGGAAAGAAGCCTCACAGGGCCAGTTGAGCAGGGTGTCAGTCAAAGCTTGCTGTTAATCTTCTTTGGCCCTATATTGTCTTCCAGGCCACATAGATCCCTGAGATGGGGAGAGCCGCCTGTCTCAGCCAGGCACTGGCCACACAGCTGCTGTGGTAGGCAGCCCCACCCCCTGTAACTCCCTCACCATTGGTTTTTACAAACCACATGACATCCGGTGTGTCACAACACCCAGCCACCCTACCAGTGCCTAGCTCAAGAGTGGCACCTCGTGATCCCTGAGCTGACTGTCACCTCTCTCCTCGTTTTGTATTCCGACCGAGTCATGCTGTGCTCCAGTTCCATGTCACTCAAGAAGGCTGACAGGCTGCCCTCACTCCGCCGTCCTGTCTGGGATTGCTTCCCTCCCAGCTGACACTGTTTCTACTGAGCCCCCATCTGCTCCTCACTTTAAGTTTGCAGTTCATGGCCGTGCAGACTATTACATCGAATGGCCACTTGGATGCACTTCAGTGTTGTTCTGCTTCACAGTTCTGTCTGTCTTTCTCTCCCTGCGTGTACCACAGATAGTCAGAAGTCACAGCGAGATACAGTTTCATTGCCTGCAAAGCTCTTTCTTCCAGAATGGGCTTTGCAGCCTCTGACCCCGTCAGCACCACTCTGTTCAGGACTATGTGGCTCTTCTTTAAGAACAGAGATGTGTTCTCTGCTGTGCTCCTTGTTGACTTGAAATACCTTTAGAACTCCATTCGTGGGATACATACACACTGAAGCTTCCCATTGCCAACTTTGTAAACCTCCCACACCTCCAGGCAGCAGCCCCACTTTTGGGACATCAATTTCTAAGAAATTTGAGCTATGTTACAGAATACCATAGGAATAAACAGCAATGCATTCTGTCACTGATCCCATGCACGTGGGCCCCACCTTCATGACTTAATCACTTCCCAAAGGTGCCACTTCCTAACATCACACCAAGAGTAACGATTTCAACATGGGGCAGGGGCTCAGAGAAACACTGTTTTGCAATGAGTTCTAGGTAGTGATTATAAATATACATGCTGACCGATCGTGTTTAGGGAAAATTCCTAAGAATATGAATATTCAAATAAAAATGTCATGAGGAGAGCGAATATTGTATAATATTCCTATTGAATTTCCCCAAACATTTGGTAATTACATTGTGATTTTCATTTTTTTAAAAATTTTTTCATTGATTCTTTGTGAGTTTTACATCAGCATCCCACTTATCTCCCTGTCCCTTTGTATCCACCCTCCGCTGGCAACTCCCCTCCAAAGGAAAATTAAAAACAAAGATACGAAACAAACCATGACAATATATCCCATCATGGAGGCTGTGGTGTGTCACAGTGTGTCCCACAGTCTGCCCTTTGGTCCACACATCTTTACTTACAAACGTTCACTGCAGTGAGTCACTGGTCTGGTTTGGGGTCTCTGACTTCTGCTGCACTGTCAGTACTGGATCCTCAGCAGACTCTCCTCAGTTACCTTGTTGTTGCCCTGTGTCATGGAGATCCTGCTGCTTTGCATCTGCAGCAACAGCCCTTGGACATGCTCCTGCTGTTCACAGATGAGGTAGTTTTGGGGATGGACCAACTCAGAGCCCTGGATCTGGGCTTGGGTAGTAGCTGCGTTGGTCAGCCCTGCAGGTCTTCTGCGTCCACACCACGCCCACCACCGTGAGCTCTGTGGTACTGCCCTGCCAGCTCACTCAATGCTGTAGCCAGCAAGGGGCAGGGGAAGTTCTCTGGCTCTCATGCCCTTGGGGTCACCGTGGGCCCCGCTCTTCTCTGTTGCTAGGCAAGGTTCAAGTCCTGCTCTCCTGAGTTCTGCAGCCAGTGAGGGGCTGGGCTGCATCAGATGGCAATTCAGGATTCAAAATTGTAATTTTGAATAACCATATTCCTAAAGCCATGATCTGTTAAAGTTGTAATATTTTCTCAGTGGGTAACTTTAAGACTTCAGTTTAAAGCCTAGGTACTAATGAAAGCGTGTCAGCTGTGGCAGGACTAAGGGAAGAACTTCCTGTTTCTGTCTCACAGGCTCAGGTCACTGGGAGCACACTGAATGGCAGGAAGGAGAAACTCCAGGCTACAGAAGATGACAAGGAAAAGTGGGGTTTTCTGCAGTTTGCTGAAGCTTGGACCCCAAGTGACAGTTTTGAAGATCTCAAGGACTCTGTGTTTACTCACGTAAGAGAATGTGACTGCTTTTCCACTTCCTTATTTACTTATGTGTGTTCTCTCCCCTACCATCCCCCCCCGTGTGTGTGTGTGTGTGTGTGTGTGTGTGTGTGATCAATAACAAGTGATCTCTTTCTCTGTTGCTCTCCATTTTACATAGAGATAGAATCTACCAGTGAACCTTCAGCTTGCTGTTCTGGGTTCCATGAGGCCAGCAAGCCGGGGTCCACTGTCTCATCCACTGGGGTTATTAGCTGGTACCACTGTACCTTTACCCAGAGCCTGGGTGTTTTCACAGTGCCCAGGCCCCAGTTCTTGTGTTTCACAGCAAATACTTTGCACGCCGAGTCATCTCTCTAGACCCATTCCCTGTGCTTTTAATGCCTGGAAAATGGACTTTATCATGTATCATTTTAAGCAGGAATTCTCTATTATTTATGCCCTTGGAAGGCTATTTACTTAAAGACAGAAAAACTTGAAGAAGCAAATTTTAACTTTGCTACTGGACTAGTTTCTATTTTCCAACAGTTTCAAAACGTAAGGCTCAGCTGTCTGGAAAAACAACCTGAATAGAATCTAACCTTCGGAAGATAATACTGGAGAAAATACTTTTATGACCTTGAAGGTAGGGAAGGATAAAGATTTGCCTCAGAACACAGTGGATAAAGGCAAAGACTGATGCTGACTGTAGAGAAATGAAAGGCTTCCACTTTTCACTGAGGGGGCTGAGCCGTAAATTCTGGCCAGCTGAGCCATTTGAAACCCTGTCTCAAAAACAAAACCAACCAAAACTTATTTCATCAGTGACTTTTGCCTGAGCTGGTGCTGAGTGATGGACTTGATTTTCTACTTCTGTGGTTATATCTATGTTTATTAGGTGCATTTTTAAAGAACCCTTATTTGTATGTGCATGAGTATGTACATGTGTATGTACATGTGTATACTTGTGTGTGTGTGTGTGTGTGTGTGTGTGTGTGTGTGATAAAAGATGCCTCCGTCTGTGGGTACACATGCAGGTGAAGGCCGGAAGAAAGTATCAAGCGTTCTGCTCTACCACACACGCCCTTATTCCACTGAGACAGCTTCTCACAGAACCTTGAACTAGACTGACAGTCATCGACGCCACCGATCCTCCTGTTTCCACTCACACAGTGCTGGGGGCACAGGGGACTGCATTTGGACATGGGTATTTGACATGTGAACTGAGGTCCACATATTACTTGCCCAACACTAACTGTCTGCTGAACCATGTCTTCAACCCTATACCCCCATAGTTCTAGGAGGGTTTTCTTGTTTTCTGGGGAACAAAATATTCCAAATCCAAGTTGAACTTTATTTAGCCCAGACCTCTTGCTGTCTTTCTCTAGCTTCCTACTTTCTTTTCCTGTAAGTTATTATCTGAAAAATCAGGATTATTTTTTACTCCTTTGGGATATCATTGCTACAACATTCCTTTTTAATGCTACAATACTCCTTTTTAATGTGGAAAGCTACATGGAAACATATATGTTTACACTGAAAAGTAAACATGTACATTGTATGTGCCAGTCAAAGACGAATTGCAGGGGTCTGTTCTATGCATCTACCATTTGGGTGTCAGGGACCGAGCTCAGGATGTCAGAGCAGGTAACAGACACTTTTAACCCCGTCCCCCCGCCATTTTCCAACCATGTCTTGTTTCTGTATTTATTCTATTTTATGTCTTTCTTTTTGTTTCACACCAGAGTGGAGTAGAGTTGGTTTGTTTTACCCTGTGTTCCTGCTGAGAGAGATTAGGTGTATCTAAGAGTAGGTCACTGTGGAATTTTGTTTTTTCAGCTACATGGGAGTGATCTGTTTGGAACATCTAGAGTGGTGGAGGGAGCAGTGATTTCTTTTCAGGGTAGTTTAAATCCACGTGTCTTCCTCTGAGAGCGTTAAGCCCTTCCCGTATACTGTCCTTGGAAAACAGTCTTCCTGGAGCTCACAGATGTGAGGGATCTTGGGTCACAGCATCTTTTGTTCAGCATCTCTCTGGAGGCCGGCGTGCTGCCCCAGTGGTCCTCTGTAAAGCAGGTTTATTAATTTTGTTAGAAATGGAGTGAGTGGCAGGAGGCAGGATGGCTCCGTGCACAGCCCTTTCGATCATGGTCCGTTAACCCTGCTGTCGGTGTTCCCTGACATCGGTGGCTAGTGTCTGCTGGAGCTGCACCGGCTTTGAAGCACTCTATCATTTTTATGGGTTTTGCTGGTTTCTTTCCCCACTCCTTCAGCTCTGATAAGATGACTTCTAATCCTGTCATCAAGGCCAGGGGATTTGTCTCAAAGGACCTACATTTACCGAGAAGCAAAGCCCTGGTAAAGGTCTCCAGCCCCTCAGAGAAAGCACAGCCCCAATCAGGAGCACGTTCCAGTTCCGACTCCCAGCACTTCTCACCAGAGACAAGCTTTTGTTCTATTAAACAGGGGATAGGGACACAGTGACTGTTAGCTGTGTAAGCAGTGGGAGAAATTTCTTCTGTCTGTCCATGCAAAGGCGGCTTTCACCTCAAAGGGACGTAAGAGATGCTTTATAATTGAGATAAATCCGAGTGGCCATGGCCTGGCAGCTTGGATTCAGGTTGATCCCAAATAGCGTGTTCCAACATGGAAACGGTTTTACAGAAGGAAAACAAGTCAAGGCATTTTGACACAGCTGAGTTGGGAAATATCTGCTGTAGTTGTCAGAGGCTTAGGAGTATACTTGCAAGATCCCAGAAAGCTTCACATCAGAAGGCCAGGGAGCCAGACATGGTAGTATAACCATTACATGCCTATAAGCCTAGAACTCAGGAGGCAGAAACAGAAAGGTCCCACAAGTTCAAGGCCAGCTTGGTCTGCATTGCAAGTCTAGGCCGCTGGTGTCCATCAGAAGAAGGGAATAGGATACTAAAGGTTGCCCAAGACAATTTTTGGCTCCAAATTTGCCAAAGACTTTTGTCTTCCCACAGTCCGGGAAGTTCTAATCAGTCAATCAGCCCTGTAGGCGCTTACGTGGGTGTGGCTTGGTTTCTGGGAACTCGGCTTCTCACTTGTGATGAAAATTTCTGTCAAATCCTATGTGTTTAGAAAAGCCTACTTTTAAGTTCCTTATTTATCGTATCTGAAGAGACTCATTTGCCATAATTAAAGGACCAGTAGTCCTGATAAATTGGATATTTGTCCATAATATTACTACATTGACTTTTCTAAGTGCAAGAATGTCATAAGCTGTTCAATAAAATAGCTTTACTGCCTCATAAAAAACATTTCCTCTTTCTGCGTTACTGCCCCTCTAACAAAAAGAGTGGAAATAATAAAGTCATTCATTACAAAAAGTGCAGGACTGGAGAGATGACTCAGAGGCTCAGAGCTGCAAGCGCAGAGGGCCTCAGTTCAGTTCCTAGTTCCCGGCATCAGCAGCTTACAACTGGAACTCCAGTAGCAGAACACCCACACCCTCTTCTGGCCTCTGCACACCAGACATGCATGTGCTGCGCAGACATACATACAGGTAAAACCCTCATACACATAAAATTAAAATAAGTACGTTGTTTTTTAAAAACAGTAATTGACCTGGCAGTGTGATTTGAGTGCTAAACATTCAGCTGTCAGGATGGATATTGATATTTGGAGATCCTGGTCTGTTATGGTGAGACCAACAACCCTCAGCCGCTAAGTTACAGGGGACGTTCCATTGTCGATAAATGTAAACTTCTAAGAGAACATGTTTGCTTGGGAAATAGTTGTACCTTCTCCTCAGACGCTTTAATCCATGGATCCAAGGAGAGCTCCAGGACTGTCACCACCACATCCCTAGAGGTAGTGGGACTTCAGAGAACAGAGCCAATAAGTAAGGCAGAGTGAAGTCTCATGTGATATCCAACTTTATTCAAAGCATCAGGTAATTTATGCTATGAGGGTCAAGAAAGGTCAGCCTAGTAAAGTTCCCATGAGTTCACACTGAGTACAATCATAAGGACAAGCCTCATGCTTTTCCATAGAGGCATAGAAGGGACAGTTCAAACATGTGACGGAACAACATCAGCAGGCAGTAATGAGTAATCTGAGTAAATCCACGCCTACACCCGGGAGGAGCTTGCATATACATTCCAAGAACAATTCCACATTTTGAAGAACCTGAGATCACAAGACCCTTGTCTTGTTTTCTTGGAGTGTGCTGGTGGCCCTCCAAATTCTCACGACTGCATTCCTGAACCATGCTCCTGCAGTCACCAACACTAAAAGTGGATGCTCAGCAGAAAACTCAGTTGAACAATCAAATATAGAAAATAAAATATAGAAAATTACTAGAGACATGGGTATTGTAGCTCTTGCCTACAGCAGTCTTAGCCCTTAAGGCAAGAGGGTCAGGAGTTGTTTTCTTTCTGCTATATAACAAGTTCAAGGCAAGCCTGAGATACATAAAAAAACTATGTCTCAAAAAAAGACATTCACTGGAAGCATTTTGTTATTTTTGAAACAGCCTCTTAGATATCCTGAGCTGCTGAGTCTATGTAGCCATGGAAACCCTTGAACTTCTGATCCTCCTCTCTTTACAGATTGGTCTTCCATACCTGCTTCTGCTAATATCTTGCAGGCCTGTGAGTTTAATATAGTGTATGTGTCTACAAATCAGTGTCATGTAGAAAAACTTTGTCCTCCGATTATTAACTATCCATGTTCCAAACGCCTGCCTATCTGTCCTGTTTGTAGACAGTGCAGTCACTATGTCTTATCTCACAGTGTTAGGACAGTGTGTTTTATTTGGTTAGTGTGTGTGTGTATGTGTGTGTGTGTATGTGTGTGTGTGTGTGTGTGTGTGTGTGTGTGTGTGGTATGCTGGTGAGTCCAAGTGTCCATGGAAGCCAGAGGCATAGGAACCTGTGGAGCTGGAGTTACAGGTGATTGTGACCTGTGTGATGTGGGTGCTGGGAACCAGCCCTGGATCCTCTGGAAGAGCAGCCCTTGCTCTTAGCCCCTCAGCCCTCTTTCCATGTCTACACTGAGTGAATTTCTTGTCTCCTCCCAGTACAGTGCTTTCCTGGTCCTCGGGCTCTTCTCCTCCACTTACCTCATCCTCAGTCACTCCCCTGTGTGACCACTCCTGGGCCAGCTCTTCCTCAGAATGCAGTTGCAGTGGCGGGCAGAGCAACTACCGGGTGTTCTGACTGCACAGGGGTCTCTCTGCAGGTATCCCCATCACATCTTAAAGGATTATTCTCTGAAACCAGAGGAATTTGCAAGTACTTCTGCAAAACTCGAGGTCAGGAAAGGTGGCCTCCACACATTGTCCCACCACTGGGGTGACAAGAGCAGGAAGATCTAGAGTTTAAGGTCACCATGGCTACTGACCAAGTTCCAGGCCAGCTTGGGATGTATGATATCCTCTCTCAAAAAATAAAATTCATACTTCATTTCCTTGGGAAGGGGAGATGATTCAGTGGATAAGAGTACTTGTATAAAGTACTCTTTATGAGGCCCAGAGTTCAGATTTCCAGCCCCTACTTAAATGACTGGGCATGTCCCCCACACCTACAACCTCAGCTCCATGGGGAGCTAACAACGATCAGTCACTGGGGCTTGCTACCTACCAGTCCCTTCTGAAAAGTGGTGAGTGTTAGGTTTAGTGAGAAACCTTAGCTCAAGAGAGTGAGTCAGAGAGAAATAGAACAGGATACCTAATGTCCTTCAGCCTTCCTGTACAGCTGTGACCATCACTCCCATGCATACGTACACAAATACGACACACAGAGGCCTACTACATTCATATGTTCCCTTTACTACTAGTGAGCATTTTCACACGTGAACACTGAGTCCCTCTTTACCCACTTTAGCTTAGCGAGAGAAACCAAGCTAGTACCATCGTTAGTGGGTCTCCAGATATTGTAGTCTCATGACTTCACCTAAGTTGGGTCCTGAGTTCCTTTGAGACTGTGGAGGGATAAAGACCTTCTCCTGCAAAATGCACACACAGTTCAAACAAGTCTACACGGTCAGTCACAGAGGCTTCCCAGACCCTTAGAGACTGTGGCTTGCAAGAACATAGATTGCTAACCCTTCTCTGTCCCCAACCAGCACATATAATTACCTCTAAGGAATATCATAGAGATTTTCCCTCTTGGTTTTCTGCCAGTCATAGCTGCTACGTGTTATAAGAGCCCTCACCAGTAACTTCTTCCTCAGTTGCCCAGAGGCTCTGAGCAGAAAGTTCAACCGATGCTAGGAATCAGGTTTCTAACTGGTGACTGAGGGGAAGCCGTTCCCCAGCCCTTCCAGCCTCTGCTAGCCCTGCAGCCAGTCACTTGCTTGTAAGTTTTATTGCCTCTGAGAGACTTCCTCATTATCCAACTCAACCACCCTTATCAAATTAGCTTGGGTTCTCACTAATCACACTGTTTGCAGGAATTATATTCTTGGCATATCCTTTGGTTTGAGAAATTATTACAGTGATTTCATTTCCAGTGATCCACTTCCTCCTTCCTGGACTTTATTTGCTGAAGTCTCAGTCTAATTCCCAGAGGCACGTGGGTTCAGATCATACACTGGAGTCACCTCACTACCACACTATTGGTGACCTCTGTCATGCCAGAGGCTGACCTCTGTCTCCGACTGCAGTCTCTCACCACCTCACATCCCTCTCAGTGCCCTCTAGCACAAAACGAGGATTCCTCAAATGCTACTTTCCCAAAGTTGTAAGAAAACAACAACAACAAAAATCTTTAAAAAATGCTTAAAATCAATTGCTTACTTATGGAAGACCGCTATATTTGAGGGCTCTACGGATTCATTGTGGGAAGATTTCTTTAAGGGATTTTGTTGAGAAGATTGCTTTCATTTTAAGAAGTCCTGTACACTTTGTGGGGAGGGGGGCTAGGAGGGATGTTGAGCTGAGGAGAGTTTTTAAAGAAACAATTATTGGAAATGTGGACTAGAGGCCTGGGGACCGTAGTGCAAGTGTGAGGACTACAGCTTAGGTGTCCAGAAGCCACCGAGAGCCAGGCACACACTCTGACCCACCTACCATCCCGGCACAAAGGAGGCAGAGACGCGGCTCATCTGGACAGTCCAGCCAGCTGGACGAGCCGAAACAGAGAGCACTGGGTTCAGTAAGAGACCTCTCTCCACTTGTAAGGTGGAGCGTGGTTGAGAAAGACACCCGGCATCTCTGACCTCCACAGATGGCCCTACACGATAATGCAGTGAAACACAGAGAGTCTGCCAAAAGATTGCGATATCATTAAACACAATTGAATGTGTGTGTTGACTCACCCATGTGCAATTCACATATAACTATACTGACCGTATTAGGGTTCGATAACAACTTGTGGAATGAATATCTATATACAAAGGAGATTTATTAGAATGACTAATAGGCAGTGGTCGAGAATATGCAACAATGGCTGGCTATGACAGTCCATGAGGCAGGACTGTCACCTGGTCTTAGGTATGCCCTGGAAACCTGAGAAGTAGGCTTCAGTGCCAGTGAAGGGACTTGCTGGCAAGGCCAGGGCGAGCAAGCAGCAAGCAAAGTCTTCCTTCTAAGTTGTTACGTAGGCTTCCAGCAGAAGATGAGGCCCAGATTAGATTGAAGTTATGTCTTCCCACTTCAAGGTCTCCTCTCTTCTCTAAAGAACTGAAGTAAATGCAGGTCCTCCTATCTCAGAGATCCAGATTAGACGGGGATCTTCCTACTTCCCATTAAGCAGAAACCCCTCACAGGCATGCCTTTTATTTTGGGTTTTAGTTAATTCCAGATGTAGTCAAGTTGGCCACCAAGAACACCCATCAACTGACATGCTTTATTTGCTTTTCATCCAAAAAAGAAGTTCTAAACTGCTTATCTAAGAAGAGGCAGTTGAGGGCTGTCTCACTAGATTGAGAAGACAGACGGAAGGAAAGACTTAAGTTCATGTAAGAGCTATGTCACTCATGTTTGATCTGCTCCCTGGTCACCACCACTGTGTCATTTGAGGAGACAACTATCACCTAAGTTCCTCTTTGAAGCTATGAGGCTCCTCAGCAGAACCATTGTTGATAGCTACACTGTAAAGACTCCTTTGTGTAACTTCTTAAATGTGAACAGACACATTAATGATTTCACTAGGGCTGGCAAGATAGTTCAGTGGATCAGAAACCCTGCTGCCGAGCCTTATGATCCTAGTTTAACCCTGGGATAGCACACAGTAGGAGATGACCAGCTCCTGAGCACTAGCCTCTGACCTCCCCCATATGCACACATATGTACATGTGCCTACATGCATGCACACATGTGCAAAATAGTAAATGGAATTAAACTACGTTTAGCAATAGCACGATTAAGGGAATCTTTACTGTGGGCTCCGTGTGTGGTTCTTTTAGGAAAAGGACTTCAGTGTTGTGGTCATGAAACGCTACCAGCATTGTACAAAGCTGAATTTTTTTGTGCAAGAAAGGGCTACATCTATGAAACAAACTAAGAGAAAACCCATCAGACAGGGGCAGAAGCTAAAATGTTATAATGAAAAAATTAATAAATTAACAAGGAAAGGAAATATAAGGCAGAGACCATCCAGAAAGAAAAAAGTAAAAGGTTCAGAAAGAAAGTATATAAAAAGCAAAAGTAGACCAGGAAAACAGCCCAGGATTGAAGAACATCAAAACCCCAGTTGAAAGTGCACTGGTTTAAGCATGGGAGGTTCAGTCTCCTGTCTGCCATGTGCGTTCATCCGGCTTCTCTCCTTCATTCATCCTTCGTGTTCTCCTGTCTTCATTTCACCTTCCCTTCTCATGCTGCCTCCGTGTGGGTGGACATCCCTCCTGTTGCCTTCTCCGCCTGCACGTGGGTGGTTCCTATCAGAGAGTGTCCAGATTAGTTCTCTCCCATTCATACTGTTCATTTATTTATCCATATTCCCTCTCCTTCCTGCCTCTTCTCTACCTTACTTCAGCACCCACTGCTCCTTACACAGCTAAGAATATTTTCTTCTCTCTCTTCTTTTGGTCTTCCAGCTAATCAGTGTATCTCCTCATATTTCCTAGTTCATAACCGAAGGCATCAGTCTTGTATATGATAATAAGTCAGAAGCTAGGAGTTCCTGGTGAACGATGATCACTCCAGGTCCCAGCACATGCTTTAATTCTACGTACCCAGGATGTCCTCTCAAGCCTTGGTGCTCTTGCCCCTTGTGTCCTGAGTTCCGTGGCAGCCTTCCCATTCTAGCACCCAAGTGGATAACCCACACAGATACACATCATACATATACGTAGTAAATAAATAAATGTAATATCTTTTAAAATGCTCATGACTACCAAGTTAAAATAATTCTGTACCAAAGTAGGAAGCTAAGCAGAGGAAAGCTTAATATTTTTGAGGGAAAAGGGCAGAAGGAAAATGTGAGCCTAATAAGACGTAAAGGGTAGACCCAACAATATGCTACAGAAAATAAGGAAAGGCAAAATGGGAAGGAAGAAATCATGAAAATGTATATGAGAAAAAATGGTATTCACATGAAATAAGGCATCCTGAGTGTTGAGTAGAATTTTGAGGCGTATGCTTATAGATTATATAGATACATATAAATGTAGATAATTATGAAGTTTTAGAACACTAGGATTGAAGTTAATGAAACCCTTGAAACAAAAGAAAGCTTGTTTTTTTCATTTGTGTGTGTTTTGTTTCATTTCTGTGTGTTTGTTATGTTTGCAGGTATGTGAAATTCATGTGGGAATGCACATTCATGTATATTCGTGTACATGTGGTCAGAATAAATATTTTAATGCTGTTTGAAAAATGTTCCCTGGTCAGTCAGTATAATGTTGTAACATGAGTGTCATAATTTATGTACAGTGTATTTACAGTTTGGCCATGAAGCATTTTTCTAGGTTCTTATCTGACTTAACATACTATTTTATTTGTTGAAATGTCTGCATATGCAATTCCCTCTTTTACCAGGTGGGCATCTAAGGCAGGTAATGTATAAAGTGTATTTTTATTTCATAACGTCTCTAATCTTTTTACTTCTCTAAAATGTTTCCTCACTAAAGCCTTCCCAGGACTAGCCTGGGGGTTAAATGAGTTTATCACACAGTACATGCTAAGCAAAGACACATAGAAAGTATGTGGCTATGTTCATTTAGTACTTGACTGTGTTCAGTCCACTGAGTTATGTGTGTGTATGAAGTGTGGTACTATAAATGGATTCATTTCCAGTCTGGTTAATGAAGATGCTAAGTTCTTTCGTTTAGAAAGAACGGTTGCTCCCTCATTCGATAACTGTTGGCTGGTTTCAGTTTGAAAAAGAAAAACAGCATGATATTCGATCATTCTTCTCACCAAAACCGAAAAAGAGACAGTTGGAAACATCCTGTGATGAGTCAGAGGCATTCGAGGAGAAGATTAAAGTGGCCACAGACCCGAGAAAAATGGCTACAAATGATTGTACTACTGACAAAAATGGGTTTGAACCTGAAGCTAAAAGGCTGAAGTCCCTGAGCACCAAGGACCACTGCAGTGCACTGGAGGAAAGACGATGCTTGCAAGCCAAGGCCACACCCATGGATGGCGTCCATGAGGTCAAGTCCCCATTGGCCTCCCCAGCCCTTCCTGAGAAGGGGTGGCAGTGTGGCTTCTGCACATTCCTCAATGACCCAGGCCTTCCTTACTGTGAGGTGTGTGAGAACCGTAAGGGCACAGCTGGTGAGTGCACGTAAGGTGAAGGTGAAATTGGCAGGGAGGGTGCCCGGGCAGGCTCTAAAAGACCACCTGAGCTTTTGGGTACTGTTGTTATGAAAGTGCCTCATGACTCAGCAGGGCCTGCAGCCCTTAAAATGGAATAAGAGTTCACTAAGTGAAGACTGTAAATTCACCCCCTGTGGAATGTGAATGTCTCCTGGTTCTGTCAAGAATATATATTCTGAGTGTCACTGGCTTGGCATTAACTTGGCACAAATGGGCATTTCTGAATAATGTCAGCAGGATGGGAGCACAGTGGGCAAAAGAAGCCTTGTTGCTATGGTAACAAATGTGCTGCCCATCACAGACCTGCTGTTATAAAAGAAGTAGATACTCTTGTTTTTCAGGAAATTAGATGATTTTTATATTTAAATGGAATTATTTTGTAACTACCTGGCCTGCTTAGTATACATTGTGTCATATTTCTTGCTTGACAACTCAACCCTTCTTCAAGGTCTTATTAAAAGAATCAGACCAACATATACATGCACAATAAATACAATGTAAAAGAAAAATATCATTAACATTCGCTCTGTTTTCAGTTCCAGAGAATATTTTTTTGGCAATGAAAAAAAAAAGCCACATTTGACAGTTTTGGAAACCAGAAATAGGTTATTTTATCAATGGTATAGTTGTTCACAGATGTTCTCCTATATATTCATTCTTCCCACAACTGACTCTGACCAGTACAGAACCCAGAACTCTGATGTTACAGTTTCCCCCTCCCCCTCTTCCTCTCAGTGTCGATCTGAAGGAAAATACATCAGTAGCTGAGTCTTTCCTCTCTCACTTCTGAGAACTGTGTCATGACAAGTGGCCATCTGGGTAGTTGTGTTTGTCATGTGGGCACCCGTTCTCTGGAACTAAACGAGAACCACACACTCTCCGTGTGATGCACTCGAGAAGTTAACATGACCCCCTGCAGTCCCAGCTGGTACAATCAAAATAAAGCAACGGTAACGTCCGCTCGCAGTAAGAGTAGAAAGTGACTAGGTTAGGGGAAAAAAAATCATAGTTTATTATGTGTTTGATAGTTCTCATTTTTCCCATTTTGATGCCAGGAATTTCTATGATTGAATAAGCAACCTGCTTAGAAACTTGAAAAAATCAACTCCAGTTGTGAGCATGAAGTAGTCTGCTTAGAGAAAAGATAAGAATGGCAGGTAACTGTGCATCTCAGCATGACAATGCTCATTTTCACATTATAACGATTGGCATAATGATCATACCTGGGTTTATTTGTTCCCCCAAGATATTAGAAGGCAGAATTTTTAAAAGATATATTTATTTGTTAATTTCATGTATGTGGGTACACTGTCGCTGTCCTCAGACACACCAGAAGAGGGCATTTGATCCAATTACAGATGGTTGTCAGCCACCATGTGGTTGCTGGGAATTGAACTCGCGACCTCTGAAAGAGCAGTCAGTGCTCTTAACCAGAGCCATCTCTGCAGCCCTAAAAGGCAGGATTAGTACTAACTAAAATTTTAATATTGCTTTCTGGAAACTCGTGAAGAAACAGTAGAATCCACAAACATTAAAGGAGACATCTAGGATGTTGTTGCCTACAAAAGCTGCTAATTCAGGCCTTTGCTGCTTTGACGTAAATGGGGCATAGGATACACTGAATTAAGAACTAAGAGCCGAAATTCCCCAACTTTATATCTCTGACTTCAATGCCAGAGTGGCTGGTTTTATCCAATGTAATCTACAAAACTTCTCCGCTTTGGTACCCGGTGGGATACTCAAGGTTAACGTGTTCCAGGCTAAAGTTGTTAGGGCTGAAGAGATAGTCAACTTCTTGCTGCATAAGCATTAGGACCCAAGTTCGAGGACTGGTACATGCTTTTAATCTCATCACTTGGGAGTCAAAGGCAGGTGGATCTCTGAGTTTTAGGACAACCTGGTCTACAGAGTGAGTTCCAAGAGAAACCATGTCTTAGTGGTGGTGGTTGGGGGTAGGGGGACCCAAGTTTGAAGCGTAGCACCCACATAGTAAACCAGACACAGCATACATCCCCACCCTCGGAACATTGAAACAGACAGATTTCTGGAATTTACCAGCTGGCTAGCCAACAAAACCAAATCAGTTCGCTGTGGGTTCAATAAAGTGGAAAATTACTGAAGACACCAGATGTCAGCCTTCGGTGTGTAAGCTTGTCAGGGCCATATTTTAAAGGACCCAGATTCCACATGGCTGTTCACTGCATGTCCCAGATGATTTGGTACCATCTTTTACTCTCCATGAACCCTGTATGAACATGGTACAAAGACATTTATGCAAGTAAAATACCCATATGCATAAAGTGAAAGTAAATTTAAAAATTAAAAAAAAATAGACCTCAATAGTATTCTTGTTCTTCTCACTTCTCCTCAATTGTTAAACTCCAAAATACATCCATCCATATACCAACGCCTAGACCTGTTGCTGCCATTGAAAGCAGTTGGCAGCTTTATCAAGACCCAGTAGCATCCTCCACTCTTGCCATTTGGAGTCTTTACTGGCAGAACAGTCAGAATCACCCATTAATCCTGGCTCAGCTGGGCATGGCTGCGTATTGCCTTTAACCATAGCTCTTTGGAGGTGAGGGCAGATGGATTTCTATGAGTTCCAAGCCAGCCAAGGCTACATAATAAGACCTGGGGGCTGGGGTCAGACTGTGATTGTTACTTCTCTGACTGTCTGCGTTGCTCTCCAATTCCATCCAGAGTATATCCAGTGGTGCAAGCCCCTGTGCTAGGCTCAGGAGCAGCTCTGAGCATGGCCCTGTCAACCTGTGCTGTGCCCTCCCTGCCTCCAGTTCTCCCCTCATCTGTACATACATTCTTTGTTTATATTTTTGTGTCTCCGTGCTTCTTAGAAGGGAACCTTCAGGAGGCAAGGCAAACAGCCCCTTCCTGATAAATGTTTGATAAGACTGAATAAACATTGTCAGCTTTATTTTTTTTTTAATAAAATTGAGCTGTGACATCTTAATCTGTGCTTGTTACATTTACATCATTGTATCTTTGTAATTCTAGCTGGCCTCGGCCATATGCAGGATAACTGCAGAAATGAAGGAGACGATTCTCAGAAAAGCACCCCCAAAAATGACCAGGCGAGTTTGGACTGTGTAAAGCAATGCTCCGAAGAGTCCGAAGCTGAACAGTTGGCTAGTAGCAAGGAAGAAACATTGAAAGGTGAGGGGAAGACAGACTGCCATCCCAGGCAGGGAGTGGTATGTCCTTCCGTCTCCCGTGCCCAGAGAATAACGGTGTGGGGGATGGGGTGTGTTCTCAGTTACCATACCTGAGTCTACTGGTTCAGTCCCCAGCACTGTATAAACCAGTTGTGGTGGGAGAAGTTTCTAATCCCAGCACTCAGGAGGGAGAGGCAGGAAGATTTCCAGTTCAAGGCCATCCATGGTTATGTAGTGAATCTGAGGCCAGCCTGGGCTCTATATGAGGCCCCTTTTCAAAAATAACCAGCTGAATAAATAAGTACCAATACCTTAATACATAATGCTACCACTAAGTTTGTGATTGATACTTTATCCCGTCTCAGGACATCTTTAAATGGCTCTCTGCTGGAATCAACACTATGTAGTATCACAACCAATCCATTGCTGTTGGCCACCAAAATGTTGCCCTGCCCAACCCCAGTGAGAGCTGTTTGGCTGGCTCATCAGGTCATAGTCATCAGACTGACAGAGAACCAGCAGCCATTTGAATAAATCATTAGTCTGGTTTACGGGGAATACTTTTAGATGGCTACACTCAATCAGCATTTGTCTTATTTTTTAAAAAGAAAGACCAACATAGTTTCAAGGCTATCTGAATTGAGCCAGGGAGGTGGTTCACCAGTAAAGTGCCTGCCCTGCAAACAGAATCCTATGCTTTTGAACCTAAAGTGGGTTCTCTTTTCTTCCCTCCGAGTTTCCAAAACAGTGAGTTGGAGCACGTGCTTGGATCAGACTTCATAGCCTGTAAATAAACAGGATAGTCAGCAGTCAGAGGTCGTGTCTTCCGTGTGTCTCAAGACCAATCCCCAAGTGCCAATGAAGCCCAGGGCCCGGGATGGTATACGCTTGGAACTACTGTGAGAATCAGTGTTAGATAATTGCCAACTGAGCTGGGAAGCGGTAGGTTGCTACCTGGGCTTGGTTCCTTGGTGCAGAATCACTAGCCTATTCCTACACTAAGAACGGGGAAGTGGCTCATTTGGTGCAGAGCTTTGCTGGCAAGCATAAAGCCTAGGTTCAGAAGGAAACAGAACATGGACCAGATGAGGTGCAACACTCTGGGAGGAGGCAGGACTATATCATCCTCATCTGCAGATGCACTAGCATTTCCTTTGTACCTGCCCCTGCTTCCTTCTTCCTGAGCTCTCAGATCATCAGCCTGAACAAACCCAAGAGATCCATTAGGTGTCTCTCCAGTAAACATGAATTTCCATGAGGAACCAACGGAAAGGTTTTTTTGGTTTTTTTGTTTTGTTTTGTTTTGTTTTTTGTTGTTGTTGTTTTTTAATTTTTTTCCTATTCCCTCTTTCTGGAGCTGTAGTTTTATTCTACCTAGAAACAGACGGACTGGGAGGATAGCTGTTTCAGCAACAGCTTCATCTATAGTCTCAAACTATCAAATTATGCCCATGGAAATACCGAAGAGGGTATGTTTCCATAATGTAGCTCCCAGCTCCCAAGAAGTATCAGGCACTGACCTTATAAATACCTTTCATTAAAGAATGACTTTTATCTCTCCACATGTTTGCATAGTTCTTCAAATATGAAGACACGCTGATTACAAAGCTTCTGACCAAGGTCTGCAGACACCTCCCATTAAATGGTGGCACAGTACCTTAGCCAGAGCCCAACATGCCACCTTTGGCTGTGATTTTTGTTTGTCCTGAGCAGTCCAGACCAGCAGTGTCTTCAGCCTCCAGCTGTGTGTTTGGTGACCCTTTGCACATGTCCATGAACCAAGCATAAGGCAGCTTCCAAGTGAGAGCTCAGTTATTCTTCCAGAAATTTGCTTTTTTGGTTTGAAACCTGTGTTCTTCTATCCTGTAACATGGTTTTTGAGACTTATACTTTCTCCTTTTGATTCTAGAACATACTAAAGAATAATTTTATAATTACTACTGTGTGTGTGTGTGTGTGTGTGTGTGTGTGTGAGATGGCTGAGGGTATCATGGTGCATGAGTAGAAACTAGTTAGTTCTCCCCTTCCATCTCTATGTAGGATTCAGGGATTGAACTCAGGTCAATCTTGCATAACCATCTCCCCAGCCCCATCCTGAGGAGTATGTAGAAGCCCTGGAGATAAGTAAATTCCATACATATAATAGTATTACATGCACATCATGTGTGGCTTTGAGTGACAGTGCTACATGGGCTCAGACAGCAGTGTCACAGCTCCCACCTAGGCCATGATGACTGTAGCATGCCTTTGTTATCCCTGGACACCAGTCACTAGTTTCAGAGATGGTTTTAGTCATTAACACGCACTAATTGTACAAGCCAGCGGCTTTCCACTATGACAGATCCACGTATGCACATAGTGCCTTGAGGGTGTTTTGTTTCTTTTTCATTCATAAAAATAAGTCACAGACTAGTTTTATAAAATAGCCTTGGGCTAGACTAGAAAACTAGCATGTTGATGATATTGCCTAGGTGATATTGCAAGCAGAGCCGAGCTTCTAGAACATTCATCGGTCACAGACACTGAGGTAAGAGTATAAGCTCTGCAGCTACAAAGCCACCAGGGACTAAGAGTGACCCGACTTTGGTTCCTAGCACTCAAACCCGGAACTAGTGCTCTCTGGCCTCCACTGGCATCTGCATGCACACAGTGCACATAAATTCATACAAGTACACACATACACATAGATAAAGGTAGTAAACTCATTTTAATAGTACAAACTATGGACCCCTCTTACTCTTGAGCAAGTTAATGTACTGAGATTCCTCCTGTTAAAATGTGCTTTCTGTTTGTGAGAGACCAACTCAGGACAGCAGTTCCCTGGGCCAGGTGTGTTTAGAAGGCATTGGCTGCATTTATCATTTAACCTGTGTTGGGGGGGGTCATGATTTTAGAAGTACTGGGGATCCAACCCAGTGCCCTTGGACATGCTAGACCAATACTCTCCCACTAAGCTACCACCTCAGCCTATTTGACAGTGACTATTATATAGGCCGGCTTCCTTAATTTGTGTCTCTCCTGAAGAATTCTGGGTAAAGGGACTAAGAAAATACTTTAAGTAGTGATGAGGAAATTGGCAGGTCTAGCCATCTCCTGGTGGATGAGACAGAAGCCACAGGGAACCACTGCGAAAAGCTGTCCTGATGCTGGTAATCAAGTGGGGACGATTTAGTCCCAGCTGCAATATGTTCAGCAGAGAGGAGACACTCTAAACCCCTCCAGCTTGGTAATGACTTCTGGTGTTAGAGAAGGGTCCCTTCAGACTAACTCATATCTTTTCAGCTGAGTCTGAATCTTTGCTTCTTGTTGGGTCATTAGCCAAGAAAGCCCAGTTTCTGTATCTGCTGATGCGCTTAGAAGACCTACCTTGGGAGATTTATTTCAAGTCTAGACATGAATTGCTGATCAGATGTGCTAATATATAAAGCTGTTTCATCATTCTAACCTGCAGAATGGTAAAAAACTGATTTCATTTGATTTATTTGTCTGACATGTGTATAACAGTGTGCGTATGGATAATCAGAGAGGCTAGAAGAGGGCTTCAGATCCCCAGAATCTGGAGTTACAGGTAGTTGTGAGCCATTCAAGTGGGTACTGGGCTTCAAACTTCAGTCATCTGAAAGAACAGCAGATTTTTTAGCTGCTGCGGCATCTGTCCAGACCTGAAATAACCTAATTTAGACCAAGGAGACAGGCCTTTCAGCATATCTCGTTTGTCTTCTTCATTAGAGCAGTTGAATAGTCCAGGCGCTCTGCCAGCCCGTGAGACCTTCATGTTTTGTGCAAGCAAAAACACTGACCGGATCCACCTCTATACCAAGGTGAGTGTCAGATAGAGAGAGCCTGGTCCACAAGATACAGGACAGTGGACATCTTTTTTTTTTTTTTTAATTTCAACATTCAACCTTCTATTCATAACTTTTACAGCTTTGAAGTAAACTTTCGTGTTTTCTTTCTATCTTTTTTTTCTTGGATATTCTCTGTATTTACAGTTCAGGTGTTATCCCTTTCCCACAATCCCATCCCCCTCCCCCTCCCATTGCCTCCATGAAGGTGCTCCCTCTCCCAACCTCCCTCCCCTACCTCAGCATTCTCCTATACTGGGAAAATGGCCCTTTGCTTGGCCAAAGGCCTCTCCTCTCGTTGATGCCAGACAATGCTATCCTCTGCTGCATATGCACCTGGAGCCATGGGCCTCTCCATAACAACTCATTGGTTGGTGTTTTAGTCCCTGGGAGTTGTGGTGGGTTTGGTTAGTTTGTAATTTTGTTCTCCCCATGGGGTTCCAGACCCTTTCAGCTCCTTCACTGGAGTCCCCGTGTTCAGTCCCATGGTTAGTTGCAAGCATCTTCCTCTGTATCAGTATGGCTCTGGCAGAGCCTCTGAGGAGGCATCCATATCAGATTCCTACCAGGAAACACTACTTGGCATCAACAATGGTTGACTGGGTTTGGTGGCTGCATGTGGGGGGAACCCCCAGGTGAGGCAGTCTCTCGATGGTCTTTTCTCCAATCCCTGCTCCTCTATCTGTCCCTGTATTTTCTCCCATGAGTGTTTTGTCCTCCCTTCTAAGAAGGACTGAGGCATCCACCTCCTGGCCTTCCTTCTCTTTGAGCTTCATAAGTTGAATTGTTTCTTGGGTATTCTTAACCGTGAGACAGGGTTCAGTTTTTTGCCTCCATCTAGTTTGTCATCAAATTCCTGTGTGAAATCTAAAGACAACAAAAAGCAAAAAAAGAACTCAGGGAAAGAGACCTTGATTTCCCTGTTACCACTTAGTGAGATCATGGGCACAAGGAGCTGCTCTCTGCTGCTCTTCCTCAGCTGTAAAATGTAGGGAGGATTTGCTGCAAAGATAAAACATCCCTGTAGAGAGCTTAGCATTTGAAGGAATGCTTTTATAACCCCCTAAAACCCTGCTCCTCCTTCATCCCCAACTGCCCCTGTGTGCTGAGTGTCAGAGAGAAGGCTTTGCTGACTGACCACTCAGACTCCTTCAGGAGCCTAGGCTAGCAAAGTTCACACTTTTTAGTCTGAGGAGCTTTCTGCATGATGACAATGTGTAAGACCCTATGAGCTCTTGTCGATATGGGTTACATTTATTGATACTTACTCTATTCTGTATAAAAGTGAAAATACTTAAAATAGTCGTGTATTAATCATATTCATATGATTCATATAAATTAAACTAACATTTATATGAATAACATGCGTTTTTTAAGATTAGTTGTGTTTTCTAAAGCGCAGTGCTGTGCTGAGAAGAGAAACACTCTAGTCTTCAGCAGCTCTCTGACTCCCAGGACAGTGGATCAAGGTGTGGCAGTGCATATCTGTAATCCCAGCACCAGAAAAGCTGATGCAGGAGGAACTCTGGTCGGAGGCCAGCCTGGGCTACTGTAGCACATGAAGCCTGCTAAGGAGAGCTGACTTAAACAATCAACAAGAGCTTGACAGGCAGATGATGCCCCCCCTAATATTACAAAATAGTTGTGGTTGGTGTGGCCCTCTGAGAAGGTCTTGCAAGCCTTCTACACTGATATAATTTGGAAACATTGGCAGGGATTTCATTTGGTCCTGAATTGCTAATAAGTTTAGAAAAACAAATCACATTTGTGATTTTACATGGTCTATTCTATTGAAAGAAAACTTTTCATATTGTTTCACTATTATATTTCCTTCGTATAGGGGACACTTTTGTGCCTCGACATATTTGTGGAGGTCAGAAGACAACTCCTAGGACTCCATTCTCTAGTTCTAGCATGTCTCCGGGTATTGAACTTAGTTCAGCATGCTCAGCCATAAGCACCTTTCCTCTCTTGGCCATCTTCCCAGCCTGAAAGAATGCTTTTTAAAACATGACTTATGGTGCTGAAGGTGTTGCTCAGTAAAACAGTGTCTGCTTAGCATGCACAAGGCACTTCATTTAATATCCAGCGTTGAGGAAAGAAGAGAGGGAGGGAGGGAGGGAGAGAGGGAGAGAGAAGAGAAGAATCCTATGACCAAACTACCTTCAACTGTGCTTTCTAAAACAGATTGGATATGTGGTATGCTGTATAACCAAATCACCACGCAACATGCAGTGTGGGAACCACAGTGAGATGGGGTCACAAGCAACCAACAAGGCAGTACTCAGTACCCTTGTAGGCCTGAATCCCAGCCTGCCCCGTGGAGCCTGAGGATTAGGGAAGCAGGCCAGGGAGCAAGCGGGGCTTCTCCGCTCATCTCCAAGAAGTCTTTATTCCCTGTGCCAGCCTCTTCATGGAGCTCCAGGCTGTGCCCCTCTCACTGTCCCGTGGAAGGAGCAGAATGGTCACCCCCACGTGGAATATAAAATGGTCAGGAGCCAGGAGACCACACGAGTCCGAAGGAACCCCCGGCTCCAGAAGTCCCTTGGATCTGTAAACACTGTATTGTACTATCAGTGTTTTGACCCTTGTGGTGGGGACAGGGAGAAAACGTACAGCTGATATAATGTAGAGAAGTCTCCCCGGCCTCCTGTTGGGGTTCCTCTCCTTAACGTTTCTGTCCAGTCTCACAGACTTAATTATGGTTGCTCTAAATACTTGTATATTCTGGTACCACAGAATGGCTGCATTCAATTACTGTCATTTCCTAAACAGGAGATGTAAGTGGATGGCATTTTGACAGCTCTTCACAGCTGGGACTGAGTGCAGATGAGAAGTTACCTTTTTGCACTAGAAGGGACCCAGGCATATCTAGTTTGTCATATCCCTAGCTCACTGCCTAAGAGTGCAGCGCGTGAAGGAGTCAGTAACAAGTGTACCGGCCCGGAGAATCCTAGAGCCAGGGTTTGGGATTATATAATTACGCAGCACGTCATAAAAGCCTCCATAGTTTTCTTCCAATACCACGGTGGACCACTAGCATCTGTCGGAAGATGGGAGGCTGCGGTGTGTGGATCCAGTAGGTTTCCTCTGTTAGACAGCAAATGGCATTCACCCATGTTTACAGATGATACTCCTCAGTGCAGTTCCGACTTCCTCTCCAGGCAGGCCCTGGACTTCATGGAGCAGCAATGGAAACTGGCTTTGGAAAAGCAGATTTTCAAATAAGTGTCTGGAGTTGCTCTGTCTCCCTTCCCCTCCTGCCAGTAACAATGGATAATAAAACTCTAACCGATCTGGGAAGGGATATTGAGGTGCTTATCAATGCTGTTCTTTGATTGGAGTAATGCTCTACTATTATAAAGACCATCTCATGGGAGTTGGAGAGGGCTGTGCTGCTGTTAATGTGGAGGATGTGCTGTTCTTCTGTGTTTACAGTTTCTTGTCACCTCCTTGTCCATTTCTGAGGCTAGGCAGTAGAAAAGTGTGTCGGGGCAGTGAGTACAGCACCAGGCTGACGAGGGAAAGCCAGGACTATGAACAGGCAGAAGGCCCAGCTCACCTCAGCTCTGCGGGGCACTCACACTGGGTACATGCTTGTCTAGAATGTGCCTCTCAGTGTATTCTTTAGGAGACTGGTCATGCTCCATGGTAACTAAACTTTTCTCCTAAAGTAGTTATGCGCACCTATAGACCACAATGCACTAGTAATGCCTCCTTGTCTGTTATCAGGATGGAAAGCCAATGAACTGTAACTTCATTCCTTTGGATATAAAATTAGACCTTTGGGAAGACTTACCAGCAATCTTTGAACAAAAACAGAATCGCTCTCTGGTAAGAAGAGTTTTAAATAAAATTATTTATATTAAATAAAATTATTTTCCTAACTGTAGAGATGATTTTTAGTTAAAGGAAACCTCGCATCTTATGGCAGAGTCAGAGTGCATTTCTATCCTTTCAGTCAGTGTCTATTAAATTCCACTGGGGCTAAAAATAAATGTGGAATCTGTTTCCTTGGTGAGTGGTCACACCTAGCGCTGCTGCTGAAGACAGATCATCCTCACATCCGTCACCCCCATTCATAGATTAGCAGCTATGATGTATCTGTCACAATCACACTTACCTCTTCAGGTTAAGTTGTAAGGATGACACATTCCAGAGTAATGCCGCACTGTGACTCTGGACTCATCATCAGAGTGACCCAGGCCAGGCGGCTGCCGGGAAGGCCTTAACCTCACTGTGCACTGCACCTTTCATGTTGACAAGAAAGTAATGGGGATTCTGCCTGTGTGCTTTTCTTTGTTACTTGTGGGGAGGAAGCTTTGCCCCAGAGTCAGCTGTACCCGAGAAAAGGAAGAGGTAGCAGGGAGCTTTTTTTTTTTTTTTTTTTTTTTTTTTTTTTTTTGGGCCTCATTTTCAGATAGATTGAATGGATGCACTTGTAGATACATAGATATATACTACAGAGCTAATTGATAGATTCGTAGATAGATGATAGATAAGTAGATAGATTCATAGATAATGAAGCCCAAACTAGTAAACCGGTTATCTATAAGTGATTGATAACAAGTAATTGTGATAACCGTCCTTCAGTGACTTGCTGCCGGCCTCTGACTGTGATTCTGAGGCATCTAACACAGTGTCACCATCACAAGTTGCACCATCTCCTGTGACCCCACAGTTCTGCTTCCCTCGGGCCAACTTTTCCCGGGTTGCTGCTGGGGTCTATATCTTGTTCGGGTCTCTGAGAACACACTCTCACTGTTGGTGCCCGTGTGTTCCGAGCATATGCCAGGGTGGTGATGTGCCTTGAGGGACTCAGCACTGAACTGGACACAGGCAATTTAACATGGAAAACTATCAAGCCGAAGAAAGACTTAAACCAGAGGACTCAGCCTGTTTGAGGAATATAAGATCAGTTCTCTCGTGCTGTAAATACCTGGCTTTCAAAGGAGGCTGCATCAAGAGCTTAGTGCTTCATCCTTTCTTTTCTACCAGATTCTGAGGTTTGTCCGAGAGTGGAGTAGTCTATCCGCCATGAAGCAGAGGATTATCAGGAAAAGTGGGCAGCTGTTCCGCAGCCCAGTGCTGGCTTTGGAAGAGATCACAAAGCAACAAGCCAAGGAAAATAGTACTAGAAGGTAAGTCTTCTTTTCTTTGTGTCCTGTAGTATATCGTTTTCCGTAGCCGTTTCTGTAGGTCTGAGGCACCTCATGGACCAGGAATGAAACTTTGGTAAGTTAGGAGGAAACTATGCTGGGGATATAGTTTGTTGATAGAGTGCTTGCCTCTAGCATGTACAAAACTCAGGTTCCTTCATTGAATAAACCAGTCATAGACTTGTCCTTTTATCATTCTATCGCTTGGGCATCAGGAATTCAAGCCCAGCCTCAGCTATATGGGGAGTTCAGAGCTAGTCTGGGCAACATGAGGCCTTGTTTTAAGAGACGGAGTGAGAGGGAGGAAGAATTATACTTAAAATAGTAGTCAGGTCACTTTATAGCAGCATATAGTACCTGTAGTGAACAGGTTCTGGATGTCGCTCCTCTGGAATCCGGCACAGTAACGGAGAGGCCAGAAGCAGAGCTTAACACCTGCCACCTGCTAAGCAGCCTCAGGAAGTTACTACAGCTAGAGACCTTTTAGCGTCAGAGCATGCCCCGGACTCTATCTGCCCTGCAGTAGAAGAGTTGGTTCTGTTCCCAGGAGTGTAAAATAACTGTCGGGTCCATGGTTGGAGAATAAAGGTTAAGTCTCCTCTGCCGTCTTCACCAAGAGTTCATTTCTAATGTCCAGACTCTACATGGTGAGCACATGCGCTTCTCTCCCATGAGCCTCTGTGATCATAGCCCCGTTCTCTTAGCACAGGCTAAACAATACCAGGGGAAGTTGCCAGCTGCCCTGAAGCAGTGTTCCTTCTTTGGAGGGGATCACAGAGTACCAAACCTACCTACTTTACCTTCCTCCATTTGAGTTAGTAAATAGGGGATCACAGAGTGCCAAACCTACCTACTTTACCTTCCTCCATTTGAGTTAGTGAATAGGGGCCTAGAGAGATGGTTCAGTGGTTAAGGACACCTTCTGTTCTGGCAGAGGACCTGGGTTTGGTTCCCAGCAC
The DNA here is from genome assembly GCF_963924665.1 of Micromys minutus. Taxonomy (NCBI): domain Eukaryota; kingdom Metazoa; phylum Chordata; class Mammalia; order Rodentia; family Muridae; genus Micromys; species Micromys minutus. Next base: position 19,955,493 of record NC_137975.1, on the reverse strand, counting down.
CCACATAATGGCATACAACCATCTGTAACTCCAGTTCAAGAGGATCTGGTTCCCTCCTCTGGCACCATGTTCCCAGAAGGGAAAGTAACTGTCCTAAGGCTCAGTTTTGCTCCTAAGGGTCACAATGTCTGAAGACATCACAGATTATCCAACTACAGAACATACCTAGGGTCCACCTTATTTAAAACCAGTCATGGGAATGGAAGGAGAAAAACTAATACAAAACTATCTGTATGGATTTGGAACATTTCTCATATTCAAAATCTATAGTTAGGAAAATGCTAAGCAATAAAGTCTACTTAAAGAAAACTAACTAAAAAGAATTTGCCCCTTTTTTCTACTTTTTATCATTTTTATTGGATATTCTCTATATTTACATTTCAGATGTTATCTCCTTCCCCCTCCCATCTTCTCCCCCACCTTACTTCCATGAAGATGCTCCCACTCCCACCTCAGAGCCTTAGCGTTCCCCTACACTGGGAAAACAAGCCTTCACTGGGTCTCTTCTCCTCCCATTCATGCCAGACAGTGCCATCCTCTGCTACATATACAACTGGAGCCATAGGACAAACATTTAATTGGGGCCAGCTTACAGCTCAGAGGTTTAGTCCAGTATCATCATGGCAGGAATTGTGACAGCATTCAGGTAGACAAGGTGTAGGAGAAGAAGCTGAGAGTTATACTTCTCAATCTGAAGGCAGCCAAGAGGAGGCTCTCTTACTCACTGGACAGAGCTTGAGCATAGGACCTCAAAGCCTACCTCCACAGTGACACACTTCCTCCAACCTCTAATAGTGCACATCCTATGGGCCAGACATATTCAAACTACCACACCCTGTATTGGTAAATAAAGTAGAAAGTGATCCAGCAGCCTACCTGCCTTAGATCTTTGGACTCTACAGGCACACTTACAAACATAAATGCATACACACACACAAAACGTCTCAACAACAAAAAAGACATATGTACTAAAGTTTGGGGGTCCTGAAAAAAAAATGACTAGATCCCCAACAGGATTATGATTCACCAGCTGCAGGCCTGCCTTATCTGAGCTGGGGCCTTGCACAGCTTCCAAGTAGTCAGCTTTAAATGACTGGGAATGACCAGGACCCGCAACCACTGAGTTGGTTTCTTGGTGAGTCTGGTCTCAGAGACCAGGCCTGATTTAGAGGTATCCCTGTCATAGTTGGTCCTCTCCCAGAGCAGGTCAGCGCCCTGGAGCCCACGATTATACCCATCATGGTGAGCCACTTTCCAAGCACACACTGATCTCCTTTTAAAAATGTCTGTCCTCTGATAGCATTTAATTCAGAAACTGGTTTTGTGGGCAACCTTTTTCCTTCTCTGTTTGCCATAATTGAGATTTGCCATAATCCTTTTGGCATTCATGAATGTCTGCCAACCACAATGAAATATTGGCAACTTGACACTAAGTATTAAAAGTATCACTTCTCCCCTTCCTCTTCCTAACTGGACTCTCTTCTACACCCATGCCTTCGTGTGTATGACCTAATGAATTTACTGAAGGTAGGGTTTACCAGTGGATACATTAAGCAGTGTGTGCCTCCCTGGAAACTCCTATATGAGATAAATATATTTAATATCTAATTGTTCTAGATACATCACTAAAGAAGATGTTGCCATGGCTTCCATGAAGAAGGTGAAAAATGACGGGGGCCACATCCGTCTCATCACCAAGGGGTCTATGACCCAGGACCCTTCTACGACGTAAGTGCCCCATAATACTCATAAATGGTAAAAAATGCTTCTTCAGATAGATGTACATGCCAATTTCTGTAATAATGGTCCCCATGGTGTAGCCACACTAGAGGTCACAGAACACAGTCAGAATCTAAGGACTTTTCAGCCCACGAATCATCATCGTAGACATTAGAGATGAGCAATACCCAAAGCCAGGACTCTGCCTGCCACAGCCTGGGTGACGATGTCAGGAGGCCTGAGCTTTATCTGCTAGCCTGGCAGTTCCGGCCACATCAAGCCAGTATGGTTGGAATTCTAACCAAGTGAACATGTGTCCTGTTGTATTTCATTTCTAATTTTTATCTATCAACTTGGAGTTTCCTGCAGAAGCCTGGTACTTAGTAAGGGTTCTGTTCTAATTCCTGTTTTCTCACTCTGACAGTTTCTTTCCCCATAAGGTAGCAAAAAGCAGAAAGAACCACAGTGCTCTGAGGCTGAGGAGGTATGTGGCCCGGCTAGGTGAGGAGCAGAGCAGCCACCGGCATTCTGGATAACTTTCGCCATAGTTGGAATGAGCATTTCATGCGTATTTCGTTGTTCAGCATCTGATGTCTGGATGTGTTTATTGGGGAAGTGCTTCTGTGGCTGGAAGAGGCTGCTTGTGTCCAATTAATTTTTCTGGTGTGGCTGAACTGTGTGGTACTGAGTACAGATATTTCACCTCCCACTGAACACCAGAGCTGAGACCTCTCTACAAAGCAAGGGCCTAGCATCATTATATATTACTACAAAGTATTTTGTTCAATTGTAGAAAGCTTGACAGAGCCTGTGTCCCACCGCTGAACCCCTGCCCAGCTGATCTCGCGGTTGAGCTATCCCCATCCAGAGGCTACATTCAGGCTGTGGACAAGGAAGGAAGGCCACTCTGCCTCCGCTGCCAGCGTCCCACCTGCCAGCCCGAGCAAGGATCCAAAGCCAGCGCCTGGGACTCCCGGTTCTGCTCCCTGAACTGTCAGGAGGAATTCTGGATCCGATCCAATAACAGTTACCTGAGAGCCCAGGTGTTTGCGACAGAACATGGTGTGTGTCAACTGTGTGGTGTGAATGCGCAGGAGCTCTTTCTGCGGATGAGAGATGCCCCAAAAAGTCAGAGGAAGACTCTTCTCGATTCTGCCTGGACTGAAAAACTCCCACTGGAACAGGTATGTAACCGCCGGATGTCCGGGCTGTGGTTCAGCCTGCAACCCCTGCTGACTGACTGCATAGTTTCTAACCTTGTTCAGAAGTGCGCAGGAGTAGAGAGAATACCAAAGTCACACACCATCACCACAGTTCTCAGTGCCATGGCGCTGTTGGCTTCCATGTGTCTCCAGCTTTCTTCAGTCAGTCAGCTCTCTCCCTATTACACACCTCATGAGCAAAGATAGCCTGCCTCTCCTCAGCCCCACTTTTGTCTTCCCTCCCTCCTTCCTCCCTCCTTTTTCCTCCCTCCCTCCCTCCCTTTTATCTTTCTTACCTTGCCTCTCTCTCATTCTTGTCCTCTCTCCTCCCCGTCTCCTTTCTCAACTTTTCCTTTACGTGTATAACCACAGTGCAAATGATGACAGCCAAGGGAATTACAATTCCTCCGTTATCCCAAGTGCGTGTTTGCTCTCTGGGATTGTCTCACTTATCCTGTTCACATTAGGATCAAACTGTGTCTTAATTGTGGTTGTTTTCTTCAGTCTCTAGCGCCCCCTCTCTTATTCCATTGATTTGGGAGAGAAAGAAAAATTCTCTGTCTCACTGTATCCACGGCTGATCTCTGACTTCTTTTCTGCCCTGACAGCTTTCTTAGTAATGGCTGTACGGTCTAGAGCTGCGCGTGCATTCTGATCTGTTTTAAGAAGAGATTAAGTGGTGTCCATGACTGCAAACACAGACACTGGGCAGCTCATACATCTGCTTCCAGTATGCTGGTGTATCAGGAGAGGGTGCAAGGGAGTGTCAGGTTACAGAGTCACCATGACCAAGGCAACTCTTATAAAGGAAAATATTTTATTGGAGCTGACCTACAGGTCAGAGGGTTTAGTCTGTCATCATCATGGTGGGAAGCATGGCAGCATACAAGCATGGTGCTGGAGGAGTTGAGAGTTCTACATTTGATCCACAGGCAGTAGAAGCAACTGTGTGCCACTCTGGGTATAGATTGAGCATATGAGACCTTAAGCCCTGCCCCCAATCCCCTCCCCCCATGACATACTTCCTCCAACAAGCCCCTACCTCCAGACCACCACAGGGAGTAACCCCCAAGTATAGCTTACAGTGAAAGGGCTGTGTGGTCGTCCCATTATAAAACTCGATTTTAATAAAGCAGTTCATGGCCAGGTATTGTTCCTGGCACTGCCGTCAGCATTCTCTCAGCTTCCCAAAGCCCAGGTGGATGTGTGATCTTAGGAAAACTATTTAGTTCCCAACTTAAAGAAAATGTTTCATTTCATGGTGTGCTTAATCAAAAAGGTCACCCAAGCAATCCCTGACCACAAATAGATTCAATGAGTCCCTGTCAGCGAAACAAGCTGTATATTTTTAGCCTAATGTAGTGGCACTTGCCTTTGGTTCCCGCACTCAGGAGGCAGAAGCAGGCAGGTCTCTGCAAGTTTGAAGCTATCCTTCTACAGAGTGTTCCAGGACAGCTAGGGCTACATAGTAAGCCCCTGACAGTCAATCAATCAATCAATCAATCAATCAACCAATCAATCAATAGCCAGGGATACATAATGAGCCCCTGACTATAAACAAATAAACATGCAGACAGACAAATAAAGCTATAATTTTAAAAATAAATTACATATTTTAATTTAACATGCTACATTATAATAGAATTAGCTAACAATCATTTATAGGAGATGAATTAGTATATCTCTTGGCAATAGAGAAATCCATTATATCTCTAATGGTATTCCTGAGATAGCCCTCTGCCTAGTTGATGAGGGACATACTGTACCCTTGAGAGGAATGTCAGCCAAGCTCCCATACTTCCTGGGCATTGCAGGCTTCCTGAAGATGTGCAGTGAAGTGACCCAAGGTCATCTGACAGTGACCTGCCTAGGACTGCAGCTGTCACAGGTTAGATGTTGCACCCAGGGAAGAGCAGGGTCTGTTGTGAGGCAAATTCAGCATGTTGAGAGCTGGCCCCCAGGGGGTCTGCTACATATAACCCAGGAACAACAAGAACTAGTCTTCTGGACCACTGAGCCTGTCAGTGAAAGCTGCTCAGAGGGAAAGGACTGGCTGCGAAAGCTCATCTGAGTGGGCTCTTTTCTAAGAACATGCCATTCAGAATGACATTTGCAGTTACCTCTAAAACTCAGTCTGTCTCTCCTAACAGAAAGCCCGAAGTGCAGCCGAGAAGAGATACTGGCAGGCAGTGACAGAGGTCATCGGATCAAGTTCCCTACCCCAGCTGGATGCCTGGGCACTACTCAGGGGTCACACCCTCTCAGTTTCCCATCCCAGAGCCCTGCATGCCTTCTTAAAACTGGAGATGCTTTCCATTCCAGCTTAGCTAGCGCCATTTACTGCATAGGTTGCCTTTTTTCCCAGGGGTCCACAGCTGTGTGGGTCTGTTTGGGGTCCTCTGCTGTGCTCCGTAGCTATGTGGATCTATTTTGTGTCTGTCACTTTGAGGTCCGGTATATGATGCCTCTGTTTCTTTCTGCTTTAGGGTTAAAATGGTCATGGCTTTCTGTGGCCAGCATTTGTGAAATTAACGCGAGTTTCTTTCTTATCCAAGACTAAGAAAATAAACAGTAGCTTCCACACTAATCCCTGACGTTTAAACAGCGTCTGTACTCCCAGCGTACACTGGCTTTACATCTCATTATAGCATAGGGCATCACTGGCTACATGAGTCACTAGACCAGACTAGATCCTGGCTGTTTTCAGTAGCTGTCTCTGAATATTTCAAATATGCAAGGTACAGAAGATTGTTGTGGAGATTTCATGCCATGCCAGTCCACCAACCTGCAGAACTGGTAAATAATAAATTCTGGTGAGCACTGGGGGTGGAACTCAGTTGGTAGAGAGCTTGCCTAGCCCACATGAAAGCCTGGGTTTCATCCCCAGCATACATAACCCTAGCATGGCGCCGCATGCTGTAACCCCAACACTAGGGAGGTCACCCTTGGTTACCTGACGGGTTTGGTCGAAGCCTGGGATATGAGAGCTCTTATCTGGAAAACAAAACATGGATGATACTGTTAACCCTACTGATATAGGGACAAATGCACTGCAGCCAACAATGAATGGTTACTTAATTATTAATATTGTGAATAAATATGTAAAGCAACTTAAAGGATCAAAAAGTTAAAAAGCCAGTTCCCTCCAGTCTGTTGGGAGCCTGGGTATCTTAAACTTGGTTTCATAAAGTTTTCAGAATATGGTAGGTAGCATGGGAAAAACTCTTTCAGACACTCATTTTATTGCTTTCGAATTGCTAACTTAGAGGCTTTTATTTCTCTTTAGCTTACAACCAAAGCTATAAAAAGCCATCCTAATGTGTTTCTCCCTGTGATTTGCTGTGTGAGGGGTTTCCCAGTGCACAGCCCAAGGTTCCCACAGCAGATCTGGAAAGTTGCTGATAGTGTGCTCTTACTGCAGCTAAATGAGATGCTGAGAAACCCCGGAGAAGGCCACTTCTGGCAGGTGGATCACATCAGGCCAGTGTATGAAGGAGGTGGACAGTGCTCCCTGGACAACCTGCAGACGCTTTGCACAGTGTGCCACAAGGAGGTCAGTGACACTCACACACACATGCCGTCTCAGGGTTTCTATTCCTACGCAAAACATCATGACCAAGAAGCAAGCTGGGGAGGAAAGGGTTTATTCAGCTTACACTTCCACATTGCTGTTCATCACCAGAGGAAGTCAGGACTGGAACTCAAGCAGGTCAGGAAGCAGGAGCTGATGATGAAGGGATGTTGCTTACTGGCTTGCTCCCCCTGGCTTGCTCAGCTTGCTTTCTTATAGAACCCAGGTCTACCAGCCCAGGGATGGCACCACCACAATGAGCTGGACCCTCCCTCCTTGATCACTAGTTGAGAAAATGCCTTACAGCTGGATCTCATGGAGGCATTTCCTCAACTGAGGCTCCTTTCTCTGTGGGAACTCCAGCTTGTGACAAGTTGACACAAAAACCAGCCAGTACACATGCCAATCCAAGCAGCCCTGGGGAGGTTGGTACTTGGGTTGTGAAGAATCTGAGGATGAGCATGTGCCCATCTGGGAGCAGAGTAAGGTGGGGCTTCTCTCATTCCTCCCAACACCTGGCTCTGAGGAACTCCGTAGTCACAAAGGCAAGAGAATGACTGTTACCCTCTGAGTCATTCTCTGGACTAAGAATGCGTCACCGTGGGTAGAACACTCACTCAACATGCATGAGGCCCTGGGTTCCATCCCAGCACCGCACAAACAGGGCCTGTTGAAGCATTTGGGAATTGGAGGCAGGAGGATTAAGAGTATTCTATCGGCTGGTTGTGGTAGTAGCAGCTGAGAGGCAGGTGGGGCTCTGAGCTCAAGGCCATCCCATGCTTTATCGTGGCTGTGGCACTGGCTACCTGAGCCTATAAACAATGTCACCAGTGAGAATCCCATCTTATCTGGGTTTATTTTTCGGAGTCTCATGAAAAATTTTATTTGGACTTAGCAGAAGAATCTGGTTCTGTTAAGTTTAATTTTCTACAGTGTCTTATGTGTTGAGTTGGGAATGAATTTTCTGAGCTGAACCCAGAAAACAAGAAGTGAACAGTTTTACTCAGTGAACACTATAAATTTTAAGATGTGCATAGGTACTTACATGCTGAGATTCATGCTTCTCCGAGTCCCCACATGTAGGATTCATGGTCTTATGGGTGGGGAGACATTCTTCACAAGAATGTTTTCTTATAACTGAGACCAGTAAATCTAGGATCTCAGGACAGCCCCTGTGGGTAAGCACTGCATGTGGATAATGTGCATCTTCCCAGACCCCAGCACGAAGCCTTCTCCCTACCCTGAGCTGTGTATTTCTTAACTCCTAGAAAACTACCCGGCAAGCCAAGGAAAGAAGTCAGGTGAGACGTCACTCTCTGGCAACAAAGCACGGGTCAGACATCACTCGGTTCCTGGTGAAGAAGTAAGGCAAGGCAGACGCAGAAGGCCTGCAGGTAGAAGGAGCTGTCAGGACTTAGCTTCGTGTCTATCTAATAATATTTTAAGAATGGAAAGTTTTTAATCAGAAGTCATAACTGAAACTTAGGTTTTTGCTAAGCACTCTTAGGGTTATATACTTGACAGAAACTGAGGGATGACGGGAAGTTTCTGGGGTCTTACTGACTCTCGAAGATTGTCAATTATGTTTCAGCAAGATTTTGCTCTGCTTTTTCCCCCAATCCACCTTAATCACTGCACTGCACACAGCGAGTGTGTGACAGATTTATCCCTCCACCTGACAGTTCCCTCTTGATGACTGTTGGTACTGGACTGTGTAGTATAAATGGACATTTTGGAGACAAGCCATCATCACTAAGGAATTCTGGGCAGACCATGGCCAGCCTGCTTCTTGTACAGAGCCTCCAGATCAAGGCATCCTTGTTTGATTTCTGGGCCAGTCGTCTTTACTGAAAAGATGTGTTTGTAAATAAATGTAAGCATGCATGGTGTCTGTGTAGAACTCGTGTGCTCTGGGTAACCGTGAGAACAAGGGAAGGCTCGGTTGTTAGTCTGCTTGCTTGTTTCCTCTCAAGGCTTGTTTGTTGTTTGTAATGATTACAGTCAGAACAGTTGTCGGAACAGTTGTCAGAACAGCCTTTGACTCCTGGTCCTCATTTCCTGGTTTAAAATCCTGGTAGTATTTTGTTTTGTTCTGTTCTTTAAATAAACCTTGGCTTTTTTTTTTTAAGGTTTTGTTTTTTAATTATGTGAATGTAGGAGGGCAGTGGGGGCGGGGTGTGCAGTTGCCTGCAGAGGGCAGAGGAATTATATCCCTCAGACCTGGTGTTATAGCACCCATGAGCCACTCAGCACAGGTACTACAAATTAAACTCGGATCCTCTGGAAGAGCAGCAGGCGTTCCTAACCACTGGACCATCTCTCCATCGCCAAATCCGATTTTATTAAGTTTATTTATGGTACCTCTTTTAAAAAGAAGGGTGACAGATGAATTGTGTTGGAGCACACCTTTAATCCCAGCACTCAGGAGGCAGAAGCAGATGGATCTCTGTGAATCTGAGGCCAGTCTGGTTCACAGAGTGAGTTCTAGGTCAGCCAGGGCTATGTGGTAAGACCCTGTCTCCACAATAACGTGACCGTGGGGTTGGGAGGTTGATGAGCTGCTGGTCACAGCATGAGAGCTTGGGTCTGAGCCACAGAACCTGTGTAAAAACCTAGGTGTGGTGGCAGGCCTGTGACCCCACCACTGAGTAGGCAGAAACAGAAGGATCCCTGGGGTTTCCTGACCTACGGACAGTCCAGGAAAGAGGTAAACTTCCGGTTTAGTGAGAGACTGTCTCAAAAATAAATAGCAAACTCGAACAATCCAGGAAGACACACACTGATAAGCTGATAGTGACATCTATCCCCCAAGTGCATGTTTTACACACACACACACACACACACACACACACACACAATCAGAAGGTTAAATGTTCTTCACCCACAATGGTAACATTGAGGAGATTCAGGACAGCAATGGATTGGAGAGATGGCTCAATGGAAAGAGCACGCGCCACACTTCAGAGCGCCAATGCTCGGGTCCCAGCACCCACATGGAAGCTTCCAACTTTCTGTGACTTAGATTCCAGGGGGTTCCATTCCCTCTTCTGGCCTCATACACTAGCACACCTTAAAAAAAAAAAAAATAGGGATAATGACTCGAAAGGGAGAAGCCATTCCTGCCACATCACCCGAAGAAAAAGTGACGATCAAAAGAACATCACTCAGATCCAAGGATGATTACATCCCCAGAGGTTCCCGTCTCCAGACACATTGGGTTACAAACCTGTGTAAAAGCTTAAGCATTTTACAGTTTTAGTAAGCAGCTAGTAATTTACACGTTGTTTTTAGAAGCCTTATGCATCATGAGCTTGCCTTGCAGAGTGTCAAGTCTATAACAGACCCACTGAGTGAGGTCAAGAGGAACTGTCTCCTGTAGAGGAGATCCGGTGCTGTGTGGCCTCTTTTCTGCTCTGCACACCTGGCTCTTTGCAGTTTTCCACCTCATTTCCAGTTAACAGTCATCAGGGGTCACAGGTAAGAAACTCAGACTCAGCTCCCCGCCCTCCCCTCCAGCATGAAGTGTGAGGAACAGCCTTCAGTCTAAGTAGGTCAGTCAGTGCAGCGGGAATTCTCAGAGTTCTTAGATGTCAGTTATGCCTGATTGTTTTCTAACAGGCCCCAGACCTCAGCACAACCGACTCCATGATGGAAATACCATTCAGGCTGTAAAACTCAGCACACAGACAGCACCGCCTGCCACAATGAAAACAAAGGCCTAATCTGTCCAAGTCCCTAGTTGTGGGAAAGTCCAAATGTGCTAACCTTGCTTTTGGGCTTCTGTAGTTCTGCTTCTGGCTAACTATTCTTGTTAACTGAGGAACACTGTCAACCCAGGACAGAATGTGTGTAGCCCTGGGTTCAGTGCCCAGTACTACAGTGGAGGAGAAAAGAAGATTTGTGTTTAGGCACTGGGAATATAGTTCCATTGGTAGAGAGAGAGCTTGCCTAGAAAGCACAAGGCCCTGGGTTCTATCCCTAGCACCACAAAAGCCAGGCATGGTCCAGCCAGTAATCCCAGCACTGGAGAGCTGGAGGCAGGAAGATCAAGAGTTTAAGGTCACCTTTGACTTCACAGTGCATTTGAGGCCATCCTGTAGTGCATGGTTCTCGGTTTCAAAGAGACACTAAGAAGAACAAGTGGAGGACCTGAGAAAGGACAGGGAGGCATAGAAGGGAGCACACCTGTGTGCGGAAGTGCATCGTGGGGGAAGAAGACACCTATATACGGTCGGTACAGACAGTGGGCTCCCAGAGACTGTGACATAGACCCAGGGGCTAGAAAGCAGATTTGGAGGAACTATTTCAAACTAGGAGAGCAAACATCCTGAGCAGGACAGTCACACACCCAAACCACTCATGCCTGAAAATCAACCATCAAACCAGACTGGGAATAACAGTTTATTCTCTGTGGTAATATTCACCGGCCTCTCGCTTTCTACCTTCTATCCTTTGAACTGGAAAACTGCAAGCTTGCCACTGGTGTGCCATGCCATTTGATTTCCTAACCAGAAGGAAAAAATGTCCCGGCTCACCTCTGGACGGTCAGCTGCTTTCTTCCGAGGAGGGTCTCTGCCACCAGCTATGGCATGCTCTCATTCAGGAGCAGCAAGAAATGTCACCATCTCCCATTGGTTTTCTGGGGTCTAGCCACTTCCTCTTCTGCCATCTGAACATTTAATCGGGGCTGGCTTACAGTCCAGAGGTTCAGTCCATTACCATGGCGGGAAGTATGGCAGCGTCCAGGCAGACATGGCGCTGGAGAAGGAGCTGGGAGTTCTACACCTTGGTCCACAAGCAGCAAAAGTGAGCAGGTTTGAGCTTCATAGACCTCAAAGCCCACCCCCTAGTGACAAGACTCCTCCAACAAAGCCACACTCATTCCAACAAGGCCACACCTTCTAAGAGTGCCACTCCCTTTGAGCCTCTGTGTTCATTTTCTTTCAAAGCACCAGAGCCAGCTTCTTGTCACTGTAACAACCTGAAGTAATCACCTCCTAAGCAGCAAGTGCTCTTGACCCACCTCTTAGTAGTTTCTACATTGAGATCACTTGGCCCCTTTGTTTTGGGACGCAGCATAGCCACACCATAGGATTGTGTGACAGAGCGAAACACCTCACCAAACAGTAATCACAAGGAAGAAGTGGCCAAAGTTCCACCAATCCCTTCAGTGCACACACCTCCAGTGACTCTAGGGACGGAAGCTGTGAAATGTTTGGCCCCTTAAATCAGGACAGTCACATCTATTGAACAAAGATCTCAGCATAGGCTTGGCTTTCCCCATAAATGTAGTCAAGAAAGATCTTCCATGGTAGCAAAGCTAGTAAGTGATCGGCGTAGATAAGTCAATCCTAGATGCCACACACTCCCTTTGGGCCTTTTTTTTTTTTAACTTACATTTCAAATGTTACCCCCTTTCCTCTTTTCCACCCAGAATCCCCCTATCCCATCCCCCTTCCCCTGCCTCTATGAGAGTACTCACCCACCCACTCCCTCCCATGGGTCTCTTATTCTTAGCTTCGGAGACAACTGCGGTGCCTCAAACATGTCCTACTACCTTTGCATGTCGACTCTCCATATATGTTCTAGTGGCTTCTGCTTTTGCATGTATCAGGAAATGCTTTCAAAGGCACATGGGAAACAGTTCTGCGCTGGTTGGTGTCCCTGTTTCAGAAACTGCAGTTGGTGCTCCAGGTAAGATAATTACAACTTTATCACTGCTCACGTTGGGCCCCATATGAGTTAGATCAAATTCCCAATGTTCAAGGCCGCTCTGGGATACATGAGACATTGTATCCGTAAAGGTGAGGGGTTGGGGTGTCTGATTTGGTGGCAGAAGCATTGGTGGGCTGTGTGAGTCTGTAAATAATCACACAAACATTCTGGCAATTTCCCCTGGGCAGCCAGCAGAACCCACAGTGGCCAGCCACGCTCTCTGTTCAGTTCCCAGACCCAGGAAAGACTGAGCCCATGTCACACCCCTCAGTCTCGAGTCCCTTCTCTGTCCCGTTCGAATGCAGTTCCCAGAATCAGACGGTGCCCCATAGATGGCTAGCTTTCCCCCAAGGGTCAACGAGAAAGAGATCACGAGATCACGAACTACAGAACTTTCAGCTCCAGCAGCTCATTTCGATGAGAAATGTGGTGAAAACTAGACAGTTGCTTCTGCTCCAGATGGTTTGTATTTTGCCTGGTCACAGGGATATCGAATAGTGAAGCTTGTCCCATGGTCCCAGTGCCTCAAGAACTTCTTTTGCATGGTTCCAAGAAGGTTACCAATTCAGGCTGTCTAAAATTGGCAAGACAAATAGTAATGGTGGTCAAAACCTGGTGAACACATTACAGACTGAAGACATAGTCTGGAGTCTTGCTTTCGGGTCTTCAGTTCCAGAAAAACAAGAGTCGTTGTGTTAACAGAATAGCATCGGTTCAGATTTGGACAGGATCAGCTACTCCTGTAAACTCCTGTTTACGGGGTTAAACAATAGTCGCATCAGAATCTGTGATATATATACAGGACAACTCCTCCTTAATTTGGTAGACTTCACTTTTGCTCCAGATGGGAGCTAGTTCCTTGTGTCAGCTTCAAGAGACAAAACTCTTAGTGTGGGACCTGAAAGATGATGGGAATATCGAAGTATCTCGGGGACATCAGAATCGGGTGCACAGCTGTGCGTTTTCTTTCGGCTGTTGTATGCTGTGTTCAGTTAAGTAGTTTTCCTTTGGACTACGGATAAATACACCGTGATAAGGAGACTGGGAGGGCTGGTGACTTTTCTCCTGATGGAGCATTACTAGCTGCTGCATCTTATGATCCTCGTGTGTATGTCTGGGATCCACACAGTGGGGACATTCTGGAGTTGGGGCACCTGTCTCTCCCACCTGCTCCAGCATTTGCTGGAGGAGCAAATGGCCCCTGGGTAAGAGCTGTGCCTTTCAGTCACGGACTGCAGTTGCCAGTCGTGCTGATGATAAATTGGTGGGGTTCCGGAGCAATGACGATGATTGTCCTCTGAGCCACGGTCTTTGCTGTGCCTTTTCTACTGATGGCAGTATTTTAGCGCTAGGACACATGATGGGAGTGTGTATTTTTGGGGGCCACTCCAAGGCAAGTCCCTAGACTTCGACTTTTATGTCTTATATCAATCCAAAGAGTGATGCCCACCAAGATGTCCAGAAACTGCCTGTTCCTCCTGAGATGCTGGAGTTTCTCTCCCACCTGGTTTAGAAAGAGGACTGGCTTTCCTGAGAGAACTCCTTCACAGAACACGCCAAGCTTCACCAGCGCAAGCAACTGTTCTTGAAGGCTTGTAAGATTTATTTAATTAGACCATCACTTGATTCCATTAGTTGGACTTTTAAAGCATTATTTATAGGCCATAGGAAAAATATTTCTGAACATGTCATGTAATTTTTTAAGATTAACTGTGAAAGCATATATGTATGTATTTAGACATGAGCTGCTGTGTATTGAATAGGCCCTTTAGTTTGCTCTCAGTTCTGACCTGTGTATGTTGGGCTAGTAGAGCCATGATGTGTGTATGTGCTGTTTGTTGGAGCGAACTCAGTGGAATTTTTGTTCTTTTTATTTTGTGGGGGAGGGCACTGAGTTTGGACGATGCTGAATAAAACAGAAATGCCTCGTTGGAAATGGAGTTGGTCGGATGGGTGGTGTGAAGCTGACTGGAGAGACAGGGTTAGTCTGTGAAAAAGATTTTCCAAAAGAATGGTGTCTGGGAGTTTGAATGTGACCTTTAAAAAAAGAGCCAAGAAAAAAGATAAAAAGATAGCTAGAAAAAGGTTGGCTTTTGTAGGCCTTGATTTTGGAAAGCAGCTACTTAGCCGTCAGAGTAAAGTATTATGTATTCATGTCAGCCTGAAAACTACATCTACTGTATTATTGCGGAATATTTTGTTAATACGAAGGGACAATTATTTGAAGACCATGGGTTTTGTTTTTTAACATATTTTGTTTCTGGAGAGGATGATATTGGTGACTTACCAAGGTGAAACAATACACAATATGTCTGCTTTAGCTTTTTATTTATCTCATCTGCAGATGTTGTGGATGTATGCATTGTGTAAAATGCTTGCTTTGTATCTTTGTTGTGTTTTTTAATTAAAGGACATAAAAAGGTGAGGGGTTGGAGGATGGGGTGGGGTGGCTCAGTGGTTAAAATGCTTGTTCATTTTATATACAGCGCACAGTGAACATGACCTCCTACCTCCAATTCAGCCCCAGAAGGGCAAGACAGGAGACCCCTAGAGCAAGCTGGCCAACAAAACTAGACTTATCTTCCACCTCTGAGAGACCCCGTTGTGAATACGGTAGACCAGCAATCAAGGATGATTCCAAACATCAACTTTGGGTCTCCATACACATACAACCACCCCATGGAACATGTATACACACACACACACATACACACACAGAGACATAGACACAGACACGTGTGTGCACACGGATGCACGCACTCACAGTCAAATATTTCCTCTCATACAGATCACAGTCCTGGATGAGAGTCTCTTCCGTTGATCATGTGCTCAGTGGGCTGTTGGGTTCACAGGTCAGTCTTGGTTTCTGCACCTCTCCCCAGGTAAGCTGGTCTACAATTGTCCCTCTTCACAGTATTGACACCATCACCAGGTTGGAAACTGAGCAGATCTGAAGCAAAAGGGTGTCTGGTGATAGACATGGACCCCCAGCCCCACCGCCCCGTCTGGCAGGCAGGGGTAAGTGTTCTTTGGAGTTGGGTCTTTATACTGAGGTTGAGGGGCCATCTTGGTCTGGCCAACAAAAGCTGTAGATGTCTGGGTCACACAGAATCTGAATGGGGAGCTGAAGGGACAGGACTGATCTGTAGAGAGACCTCAGACATGAGTCTCAGAGTTTGGGGAATAGCTCAGCAGCCTGAGGTTTTAAAGTTGTTACCGTCCGATTCAGTGCCAGAGCCATTTTTAAGTTAAACTTGGATGGCATGGATGTGGTTCTCACCAAAGGGGAATCTTCTCACTGCCTGATGACTGCAACAGGCTACCAGACACTGTCTGAGGAGGAAGTCGGCCACTTCCGTGTGACATGTGGATGCTGTCCCGACTGAAATACTGAACTACTGAGCAACGGTCCAAGTCACCTGAGCCAGAAAATCATCTCATGGTGTTCGAAGGATGCTGAACCATCTTTATGTTAGAGCCAGGGATATGAGAGGGAACAGAAGGAGTGTGCCGGAAGTGTGAAGCACACTGTAAGCAGTCAGCTGAGCAGTTGTGTTAGGTGCTGTGCAGAGTCCATGTCTAGACAGGGCTACTTGACTGGATTCCTCCTCTCACTGGTTTCATTCTGAGTCTCACAGTGCTTTTTGTCATTATTAAGTGTCTTTTTTGTTTGTTTGTTTGTTGGTATGAGGTGGGTTTTTTTTTTTTTTTTTTTTTTTTTTTGGTGTTTTTTTGTTTTGTTTTGTTTTGAGACAGGATCTTGCTATATATAGTGCAGACTGGCCTCAATCCAGCAATCCTCCTGCTCCAGCCTCCTGCTCATGAGGATTACAGGTGTGAGCCATCTTGGCCTCATCCGTTTTTCCAAGTGCTGTGAACCCGTTTCTGGTACAGGGAATTTCCAGATTTGCAGTTTGAATTGGTTGGACAGATTTTCTCCTTTGATGTTGCTAAGCAACTTCATGTCACCTGTGGATCCATGGCCTCTGGTGACATGATGCCATGCAAGGCTGCTTTCCCCTCAGCAAGCCTCATTTGTTGTATTAGTTTTGTGGGTTTTTTTTAAAAAAGATTTATTTATTTTATGTATGTGAGTATACTGTAGCTGTCTTCAGACACACCAGAAAAGGGCATCATATCCCATTACAGACAGTTGTGAGCCACATGTGGTTGCTGGGACTTGAACTCAGGACCTCTAGAAGAGCAGTCAGAGGTCTTAACTCTTAACTGCTGAGCCATCTCTCCAGCCCTAGTTTCGTATTTTTATGTACTGGGGTGCTTTGCCTCTTCATGTTTCTGTGCACATTGTGCATGCAGTGCCCTCGGAGGCCAGAAGAGGGCGTCAGTTACAGACTGTTGTAAGCCACCACATGCCTTCCTGGAATCAGAACCGGGTCCTCAGAGAGCAGTCAGTGCTCTTAACTGCTGAGTGCTCTCTCCAGCGCAGTGTTATGCTTTTGATACCATGTCGATGTTCGGTTTGTAGATACTACCTTTACTACAGTCAGACGATGACAGGGTGTGTGCTCTGCAGATTTTGTGTAGTGGGTCCAGATCCTATACAGAAAGGTTTGTAACAAAGAGGCTGAGACTAAGGTACATCCTAGAGGACTTCCCCAACACCGCTGCCCCACTCCAGAGCTCCTTGCTCAGGAGTGCAGGGTGACTAAGGAATTTTATCTCCCCCCGTGAGTGTGTGCACTGGTGGGTGTGGGTGGGTGTGCACACAGGATCAGAGAACAGAGGTCCGTGCTGGCTGTCTTCTTCTGTCCTAGTCCACCTCTTTCCCCAGTACAGGCTCTCACTATGTAGCCCGTGTTGGGAATAAAGACATCTGTGGGAATAAAGACATCTCACACCGTTAGCCCAGTACTTAGGACTCAGAGACGGGATCTCTCTGAGTTTAAGGCCAGCCTGGTCTACATAGGGAGTTCGAGGATAGACAGGACTACATAGAGGCTTTGTTTCAGAAACAAAAGCCATACTGTTGCCAGCTCACCTTAAGTCTCTGAGCCAGGCTTTCTTTCTCACAGCCATCTTGGAGGGCGGCTGGCCAGAGCTTCAGGGGTCTGCCTGACTCAGTCTCGGCAGCTTTCTGTTGGGTTTCAGAGGTTGCACTTTGATCCTTTATCAATAAAAAGGGAGCCGTCTCCCCAGCTCCAGTGATCTGCATTGGACACTGACACCATCTAGGACCCGAGCTTTAGACTCAGTCTCTAGGATGTGTGCATGCTTGTTTGACGTCTCAGGTAGTACAAAATCACGTCCAGAGTTGTGCCAATTACACTCCAGTCAGCTGTGAGAAAGTATCATACTGGAATGTCACCTGACTTACGTGTGCTCCGCTCCTATGTGTAAGATGCAGGCTTCTGCCCAGCTCCTGTGGGTGAGGTAGCACCTCCCCATACCTTGCTCCTGAATTGCTTTTTCCTGATCATATGAAGAGGGGATTTAAAATATCTGCTGTAGACGCCAATCCTCTTTCTGGAAGCACAGCTGGTACTTACCTCCTCATCTCTCCAGCCTGAACTATTTGTAGTTCTTTATGTATCTTGGATATTAATTGCCTGTCTGATGCCTAAGTTGGCAAGAATGGTTTTTCTCATCCTGTAGGCTGTTTTTTCTGGGGAGTAGCTAAGTGGTACAGTGCTTGCCCAGTGTGTAGAAGGCCCTGGGTCTCATCTCTAACACCACAAAAGAAGAAACATCAACAAAAGCCTCTTCACTCCGGTGAGCTTTGCAGTGCGGGCTATGTAAGCCCATGTCAACTCTTAGGACAAGTTTTCATCCATTTTTGTTTTGCTTGGTTTTTTGTTTTGTTTTGTTTTGTTTTTTGCGGGGGGGGGGGGGGGCTCTCTGTATGGCCCTGGGAACTCTGTAGACAAGGGGTCAGGCTGACCTCAAACTGCCTGCCTCTGCCTCCGGAGTGCTAGGATTAAAGCATGCACCATCATGCCTGGCTAGAATAAATTTTTGGGATGGTCAAGTCCTAGCTAAGGAATCCTTGCACACACCTTATCTGGAGGGTGTTTTAAAGCCTAGAGTCCCATCAGACAGCTTCAGGATCTCAAAAAAAGCGAAAAGGAAAGCAGTGAGAATCTTGGAGTGCAATTGTCTCTTGCCCTTCCTGTGACTTATGCTGGTGTTGATGCCTATGGGACAAGTGTCTGGTGTTCCCCAGTGTGGCCTCTGTGTGGCCTGTGGGTTTAGCAGGTTCTCCTTCCCTCCAGATTTATACCATGGGGTGGTTAACGTTCCAGCTAAGTGGTACCTCCTAGGTGCGTTGGTCTCCGGTAAATGGCCGCTGCACTGAGATCTGGATGTCCCAAGGGCCTGTCTTGGTGCTGATCCTGTGGGGGAGAAGCATCTATGGACAGCTAGCATCCCACTTTGGGTGTCAGCCAGATCACTGGTTGGCTTCTGCCTCCGAGCACAGTTTTGTTAGCCAAATGACAAATGATCATTTGTCACAGATTTAACAGTACCTGCAAGTGAACAGAACTGACCCTGCTCTAGGTCTGTCCAGGCCCTTCTCTTGTGGGAATCGGTACATAGATTCAGGATTTAACTTGATAGCATGAGACAAGAGATTGTTTACAGTCCTTCCCTGGAGTAACAGAGAAGGTGTGACGTACATGGACCGGGTGGGTCCCTGCCCAATCTCTAAGCCTTCAGGTCAACCTGGCTACAGTCAGAGAGGCCTGTCCTGCTCCTTCACCAGCCCAGAGTAGTGGAGAATACTATAAAAGTATTTCCATGTCTCGTGTAGGCAAGATACTGCAGGATCGTGCCATTGTGTTACTAAGAACAGTTCTTCCTTACATAACTCTAGCAAAAGGTAAGCCTGTTTTAAGCCAGAATTGGGGTTCATTGATAGTCCTTGCAAGTCACTGTCTACTCAAACTGCCCAGGGGGAGAGGTGGGAGTTTGTTCAATGTCCACTGAGACCATGTGGTGGCTGGAGGAAGCCACCTCTCTTCCCTTAAGCAGAAGTTGTCTAGCATCAGTCTCTGAAGGACAGGTCCCAGCACAGTGACCAGTGCCCTGTCCCACAGTGGCACACAGGTGACTATGGGGCCGCAGAATGTTTGGGGAAGAGAATGGGTAACTTATTCATGGTTGGACAGAGAAGTGACTTGATTTATAACTCATAACCCTGGGGTGTCTTGGGGGTCAGGACGGTTACAGAAAGGCCAAAGGGACAAAAAATCCATCTAAATGGGGTGGGGTGGGGTATCGTTCTACAGACCAGCAGCCAGGGGAACGGAAAGAGGAAAACACCACAGCCTGTGAGCAGACACTAATTCATGTTCACCTCCTTTTCCTCTGCTCGCCCCTGCCCCGTCTGTGTGTTTGTGCCACACCCCTGCTCGTCATGAGACCCCCTTGACCACAAACGTGCCTCACAATGGGTAAAAGATGACAGCCCCACTTCATAGTCACTGGGTGCTTGGATGGCTCCCACGTGTGTCACTCCACCTGCTGGACTGTGCTATCGGGTCACTTTCTTTTCTGGTGCTGGGGACATATCTGCACCTCATTGTTGGTAGGCGAGCACTCCACAGCTGAGTGACAGCCGTTCCCTACGGCCTATGCTACTTGTCATTGTCCTGCAGGACGCTCCTGCAACATTGTTTGAAGATCTTTATTGTGGTGAGTGTTGCGTACATGTGCACGATGTCTGATGCCCAACAGGTCAGGAGAGTGCTGGATCCACCCTGGAACTGCATCAGGGATGGTTGTCAGCCACCATGTGGTACTGAGTTCTGAGACTGGTCCTCTACACGCACAGCAGTGCCGCTGAGATGCTTATTTAAGCTTTCTTATTATAGATGTGTACATGTGTGCCACAGGTCTCAGCCCTGAGCCAGACAAACCCTTCGCCTCACAGTTCACCCGACCATCACTAGTGAAATGTGTGTGGGCTCATGCATGCAGCAGCTCTAAGCACACCTCAGAGTTTTCTATGCTTCACAAGTCATGACTCGTCCCGGGCCAACTACCCTATACTACGGTGGCCTCAGTTCAGTCTTCCCCATCTTCAGGATGGGCAGAGGCAAAAGGGACATCATACAGTAGCTTTATGACACGCTGCAGCATGTGTTCATGTCATCAGTACGGCACAGACAGCGGGCACCTCCCAGTGTCTGAAATGAATAGCAGTAAGACCAAAAAAAAAAAAAGGATAACCATGTGGGAGGCATGACAGAAGCTCTTGGGGAGAAATCACGAGGCGCCAGAGACACCAGTCCGCTTTATTAGATAGAAACAATGCCATTTTAGACCATCCACACTGTAATGATCTGCCATCAACACCCAGAAAAGCGGACAGACACTGACCTGTCTTCTAGCTGCTCTGGCCCTCAGGCCTCAGCCAGTATCTATGGGTTTCTAAGAAGCAAAGCCCAGCACTTCAGAGGAAAGAACACAGAGAAGCCTAGGAGTCGGCCCCTGGCCCTCCTGTTCACAAGCAGACACTCATCTGTGTACATCATACAGATAAATATATATATACTCTTTTTTTTTTTACAAAAATAACACAGGGTTTGTGCAGTTCTATTAATCTTTAAAAATCACACAGGCAGAATTTACAATTCATCATACCCATCTTTTGGATTCAAGTGGGAACTTTAGGTCCCCAAATAATTTACAATCACCAAAAAGAGGTCCTGCAGCAACATACTGAATGGATTCTGAGCTGCACAAAGGACAGTGCCATCACCCCTGCGCTGGGTGCATCAGCCCCAACTGCTCACAGCGCCTCCAGCACACACACCACAGCTCACTAGCTGCACGGTGGCTGTGTGTTCAACATGTGCTCATATGACGTCACTAAACACCATCCCTAGCCAGCAACGCAGAGAAGTAAAGTGCAAAGGCAGGGTGCAACCAAGAGGACCAGGAGACAGACAGAGACACAGAGAGACAGAGAGAGAGAGAGCACTAATCTGCAGCCACATCTCATGTACAGACTGATCAGAAGAAATACATTTGGTTAGTGACATGGAAAAACAACTGAAATTCTAGTCTTTCTCCTAGAATATTCAGATGCTCATCAAATAGCATAATAAAGCTGACCATCTGGTGACTGAATAAACAAAATGTGACATGGCAGTTTAAAACTACAGATTCTGGGACTAAAAGGCTCCACCACCAAGTATCCAGAATGTGAGTTAACAGACACTCTAATCTTGCATATGTGATACTAATAAAGAGAGCCACTAAGTGTTTACACAAATGACTGTCACAGGAGAATGAGCAAACTCTGTCCCCCAAGGTGAGAGGCCTGCTGATGTGTAGTTCCCAACACAGGCCAACTCCCGCAGGTCTTTGACACCTCAAACCTATCTGTCTGGCTCAAGCTTGGTATGAGAGATGCCTCTGGATGCTGGTGTGACTCCTGCTGCTGGTTCGACAAGGTCGTCTCAGGTGTCCATGGCAGGAGCTGCCTCTCATCCTCCCCCTAGAAGAATGAGGTGTCTGAGGAAAAGGCGCCGGCAAGTCTGAAGTCTTCCTTGGTGAGCACGCTGTACATGCGCTGTGGCAGGGCTTTGGAGTACGGAGCAGGCCGTGGCACAGTAGCCCTCAGGATCAGCTCCCGGCCTGCAGGTGGTGGGAAGTCTGACACCAGGGTCTGTCTCCTCTCCTCTGGGCCAGACCTCTTCAGCTCCTCCTCTGGCAGAGCCACTGCAGCAGCCTTGAACAGAACCAAACACCAAATTCAAGAGCAAGTTAGTGGAAAGTTAAGTTGCCTAAGGGCAGTTGGATAAACACAAGAAACACACAATGACCTGCGTTACTTGGAAATGCATTATGTCCGCTTTGTGTTATGATTGCTCAAATGAACAGAAAGGGAAAGCAGAGCTGGAAAGCGCTTGAGCAGTAGTGAGGCAGGCAGAGGCGGGTGGGTGGCTGGCACTCTGCTCTGAAAAGCGAGGGCATCGGGGCTCCTCAGCAATGGTGGAGGTGCACTGGTGCCTGCGTCTCCGCAGCAGTGACTCACGTCCAAGTTAGACATGAACAGGACAGACTTACTCTCACGACTGGAAAGGCAATTTCTGATCTCTGCTCTCAGCTAGTTTTTTCAGATTCTCTTGACAAATTTGAACCAAGAAGACTGGCTTTGAATGCTAGGTGGCTAATGTGACAGTAAGCTAACAGATGGCCACAGCAATGGCCACAGAGGGAAAGTGCTCAAGGTTGAAGGCATTGCTTGTTCATTCAAACTGCGCCAGTGCAGCCAACAGGAGCCTTCAGAATGCAATACTGCCCTCCTTTCATGACTCCACTGCGTGCTTCTTTGGGCAATGGAAACATGAATCACGTTAAGCTGTACAGCCAGAGAGGATGCCAGATCCAGCCGGTTAGAGATGGTTAGTTAAGATGACCTTATGAAGTTAGAGGGATGGGGAAGGACAAAGAACTATGAGGGACATAAGGCCATGTTGTTACCTCATCAGAAGATTCAGTCAGCTTGAGAAAAGGTGAGAAAAGAAACAGTGATGAAAGGGACCAAGGGAGGCGCTTAGGAGCTGGGCAGACTCAAGGGCACATAGGAACAGCATGCACTGTGTGGGCGTGACTCCATCCAAGGATACTGAAGGTGCACAAAACCACATCACAAGACACCAGACATGGCCAGCGCTCAGGCTCATGCATCTGATGGCCCAACGGGTGAAGTGCAGGATCACTTAATGAGAAAATGACTGGAAACCCTCACTCTCTCAAACAAGATGCTGTTTCAGAAGGTGGCTTGGCAGACAAACCATAAATTCAAGGACAGACGTGTAGAAATAATTCAACTTAGCCAGACTGGAACAAAGCAGTCATTTTTGCTGAATTCTATTTAAAAACATACATACCCAAACCTATATAGACTTAGTCAACTTTATTAGTTCAGAATTTTAATATTTTACACTTTGGGTTTGGGGAGCTCATGTGTGCATGTGCCACAGTCCACATGTGGAGGTCAGAGGACAACTTTCTGGAGTGGGTTCTGTCCATTTACCATGTGGGTGCTGGAGAATAAACTGCCCAGCAGACGTGGCAGCGAGTCTTTACCTCCTGAGCAGCATCACTGGGCCTACAGTTTATAATGTTGAAGAAAAGCTCTAATTTGAAACTAATGTGTGCTATAAAAATTCAGATGGGCCTTAAATATAATTAAATCTTTATTTTTTTAGTAAAACTGCTACAAAGTATCTGTTCATCGTGAAAAGTTACATAAATTCAACAGTTCCCTGGAACCAGAGTTAAACACAACCACATACTGGCCATTCCATGGGTCCCTGAGAGCGCTAACCACCAGGTAGAAGAGAGAAGTTAGGCAGTGTGAGATTTACTCACAATCTGAGGCAGACTCCTCCTCTTAGACGTGACAAACAACTTAAGTCCAAACAATAAGGATTACAGCAGCCCGAGTGACGGGCATGTTTTGGTGTTTAAGAAGTAAGTGCTGAAGACTGGAATTATGACTAATCTGGTTTTCTAGCCTCTGTGTAGTTAGGGAAGGACTGAGGAGGCTGCTCCAGTTTAGGGGAATAATTCTGATCACCACAAACAAACAACACTCTTAACTTAAAAACCTAGACATTTCTGATTTTAAAACTTAACTCATGATTTTCTTAAAAGTCAGTAAAGAGTTGAGTCTTCCCTGTTGAGGAAGCTGCAGGAGAGGTGAGGACACTGCCTGTCAGCCTCCGTGTGTCACGATGGTGGGAGAACAGACTCAGAGGAAGACAAAGGACAGCAGTGCTGCCTCCTACAAGGCACTAATTTATAAGCAAATAAGGTAATTTTGTGTTTAGCTTTTAACATTCAGAACAGTGTGTTTGACTGTAATTTTGAGTTTCTCAATAGGGACTATACAACTGTTAGTCCATGTTCTAGTTAGTTTTATGTCAATTTGACGCAAATCACAGTCGTCTGAGAGGAGGGAGCCTCAACTGAGAAAATGCCTACATACAAAACAGCTCTAAAGAAGCCCATAGGGCATTTTCTTATTTACTAATTGATGGGGGGGGGTAACCTGAGCAAGCCACTAAGCAGCACCCCTCCAAGGCCTCTGTATCAGCTCATGCCCAGTTTGAGTTCTTGCTCTGACTTGCTTCAGGGATTTCCTCCCCAAACTGCTTTCGATTGTGGTGTTTTACCACAGCAACAGTAACCATAAGAAAGCCCATGTATGCACCAAGAAAATTCTTACTTGGCAGAAAATGCCTGTCTCAAGGCTGAGCAGGTGTTCTTGTTTCTAGTGTCATCTTGTTCCAGGTCACTGAAAACTGTATTTAGTGCACATCATAATACTTTTGCCTGGATCACCAATATTATTGTGGTGCCCCAAGGAAATAATAGTGTGTGTGTGTGTGTGTGTGTGTGTGTGTGTGTGTGTGTATGTGTGTGTCCGCACATGCACATATATACACATGTGATACACATGTGACTAATCAATTGATCCTTAAATCAAAATAACTTTCTACTTTCATGAATGGAAAGATGATGAAGATAATTCTCCAAACTGGATTTCCTCCTGTGAGGAAGCCTGTTTACACAGTTTTCACAGCCTGAAATCCGTTTCCTTTTAAGACAACCTCTGTTACAGACTAGTCAGAAACAGAAGCTATAAACATTTTCCCATATCATAGCTCTGGCCAATGCTAAAATTCCCCTCCAGCTTCTAGAACAATGGTATGCAAGCCTTAATTTCCACAGTTTAGGTCAGAAATACTCATCACTTTCCTTAACCCAGAGCATCTCAAAACCTCAGGAGCCTGGGAGCCTGTTCCTTTCTGTGCTGTCACCCGGTGTGAGACTCAGAACACCATCCTGGGCCAAGAGTAGCCAAGGACTCTCACATACCCGCTGAGCATTCACAAATAGCTTGTGGATGATTCGGCCAGCATGTCCTCTTCCTGCTCCAGTGACAGATACTTCAGGCTGCTCCAGCAGGCAGCTGACAAACCTAGAGGAGGAAGAGGGAAGGGTCAGGCTGCTGTTCAGGTAACCTCACTGGCAACTCCTCCTAAACCCACCCATGGACAAGTAGCAGTGACAGAATCTCCTGGTGGGAACTTAGCATTTCTGTCTATCATCAGAGGGCAGAATATTTCATTTTGTTGTTTTGTTGCTGGGTCTGCCCTGGCTAACCTAATAGCTATTCAAAGTAACCTCTTGCTTCAGCCCTGCAAGTACTGGGATTAAAGCCATGAGCCACTGTGCCATCCTCTCTCAGCAACAGGCCTCCTGTGGACAAAGCAAATGTCACACGCAGTAGTACCTTTCAAGATCTTCCTTTTCTTCCTCATGCTCACATTTCTCAGTTCCAAATTTGGCCTTCAGGGACCGTGCTCGGGCTATTATAGCTTCCACAGTAGTAATCTGAAGGATGATTTCCTGGTGTAGAAAGGGAGACACAAGCACCGAGAGACAAATGCAAATTTTAGTGTTTTTAGGAGCCAATGAGATGGCTCAGCAGGGACAGGTGCTTGCCACCAAACGTTCATCCTGAGTCACAGGAAGGAGAGAAACAGTTCCTCTGTCCTCTACATATCCCGTGACATGCATGCATACCAACCTAGCCACCCAATAAATAAAAATTTAAAGTAATTATTGCCAGGTGTGGGAACATACACTTACTTCCAATTTCTTGTCCTCGGGATTGGGGAAGTGCAGAACTTTGCTGGAATGAGCTATGATCTGCTTTATAATCTTCTTAACAGAAGGAATGTTTTCCAAACTTTCTATTTATTAAAAAAATAAATAAATAAATAAATCAAAGTTTTTTGGTTAAAAACGAAACCAAAAGCCTTTCTTTGGAAATGCACTTAGGGACTAATCAATTGAGACATTTACCTTCTTCCTTTACCTTGAGAACAGCTGCATGAATCACACAAGGCAGGAGGTGCCTGGCTAAATCTGCAGGCTTCTGCACGGCCAGGTAGTGAAGCACCTGAGGGAGACAGAGGGGACACAGA
The DNA here is from genome assembly GCF_963924665.1 of Micromys minutus. Lineage (NCBI taxonomy): Eukaryota > Metazoa > Chordata > Mammalia > Rodentia > Muridae > Micromys > Micromys minutus. The sequence continues at coordinate 19,929,313 of NC_137975.1, read as the reverse complement.
AATACTGCAGTCGGCATCCCTGGGGCACAGACTCCTGACCTCAGCTTTCTCTTACCTCTTTCCCGGCTAAACGGCAGCTAAGCACTTAGGAACCACAGTAACTGAATTCGTAAACTTTCCAAGTCTTAAATTACACATACCAAGTAGGAAAATGCAGAGAATGAGAACTGTCTGTAAGTCACAACACCAACCTAACAGTTGCCAGCAGCATAATATCAACCTGGTATTTTCTTTAGGGCATCAGATATAGCCACCAATAATAAATGTGTGTTATTTTGTTACTTGATTTTCGCAGTATTTCTAAACATTTTTAGTGATCTTCCACAATCTGTAATTTCTTTTTCATTACAGAGGAGAAACTACTGTTCCCCTGTAAACATAAAGAGACATGTGCACTATGTGGACTCTCCCTGTAGCCATTAGCAGTAAACAGCAGCTCTCACAGTGGGGTCATGAAGATCTTCATGGGCTTCAACACTAAATAGAGGTATCACCCACAACTGTTCACCTTCTGGTCTCTATGTCCATTAAACACAGAAATACAGATGAAATGTCTTAAAAAAACCATTGATGCAAACATGCTTTTGAAATCTGTACATTTATTTCTGTTTTTTAAAATAAAGTTTAATTTAAAAAAATTGGTGTACTTTTTATAGTCTGGTCATTTAACAGTGGTAAACTTGGGAGACAAACGTCTCGGCTTGTCTGTGAGGGACTATCTACCTAAACCAGGATGACTAACATATGACACTGGACCCAAGATAAGGCCAGAGTCCTGACTAAGTAAGAAGAAACTGAGCAGCAGCACTCACTCCCTCTACTTCCCAACCTCCATATGACCTCCCACAGCCAGCTATCCAGTTATCTCCACAGAGATCTGACACAGACACACTGACAAGCCATCTTTCTCACACACTAGGACTTGCAAATTCAATAGTCTGTTTCATTAAGGCATTAAAGCACTAACTCCACAGCGTTTAAACATGAAGCCAGTACTGTTTCCTGGTGTTTTTTTTCCTTTTCAGGCTAGCCTGAGCTGTTTTTATATGCATATTATGAAGAAGAGTTGGCTCATTTAAAGAACACAACTCAGCACTGCAGTACAGTAGTAGTACAGCCTACACCACGCTGAACTGAAATCACTGACTGACTGTGTGTCAGTCCCACTTTTATGTTTACTTTTCCAAATGGACATTAGTATCAACTAGTCTGGATTCCTAACAATACCTTCTGGTATTTTCCTTTTAATTATGGTCAGGTAAAAATTACTTTGATGGTGTTCTATGTGTTCAGGTGTTTTTGAGCTTTTTCTTGAGATTTTAAGTATTTACTATTAAGTTTGTAAGTATTTTATATTCCTCTTCTATAATAATGAGGAAATTAATCTATACCTGACTAGTTATTTATATGTGTAAAATTTCTACTAGTTGTTATATGTTATTGGCCCATTTTGTGATTGGGTAGTTATGAATCTTTTCTCAGACATGAAGATCTTCTGAAGCTTTTTAAGTTCATTATTTCCTGAGAGACTGGAGTTCTTTTCAGAAAGCCCTTACCCGTGCCTATGTATCCTGACTGTTTCTCTAACCTTTCCAACAGTTTCAGAGTCTCGGCTCTTTGATCTATTTGGATTTGATTTTTCTACACAGTGAAAGTCAAGCATCTCGTTTGTTTCATTGTTACACATGTGTATATCCAGTTTCCCTGCACCCTCTCTATCACATCACCAAAGTGTGGTTTATGGGTGTGTTTCTATAGCTTCAATTAAAATTAATCCTTCAAGCATCTTCTACAGAGCTGGGGCAGGGGCCAGGAATTCTGTCAAACTAATTTTTTAATATATTCTTTGAAAATTTTAGACATATAAAAATTGTTTTATCTCATCCACCCACCATTGCCTCCTTGCAGCTCATCCCAGGACCCACCAAACCCACCCCTCCTGACTTCTGATCTATCACTGGAGCTTTGATTTCTCCTTCAATTATGCAAGACTGGGGTGGGGTATAGTAGCCAGGGCTGGCAGAGTCATCGTTTACTGCTGGGTTTTAAGCTATCTGTTGAGAAGTTAGCTATTATTCTTATGGGCCTGCCTTTACATGCATCTTGCCGGTTTTCTCTTTTGCAGCTTTCCTTATACCTTCTCTGTTCTGCACATTTACTGTTAGACTGTAATACACAATGAGCACCTGCTTTGAATTTCTCCAGAGCGAGGCTTACCGGTGGCTCTGAGACTGAGACTTAGTCTTGCCAGGGCTTCAGTCTAGGGTAGAGAGGACTCTCCTAGTAGTGTCTGTACCCTCTGCTGGTGCTGTGTGAACTTTCCCTCCCTCTCCCCTTCTTCTTGTCCTCTTTAAAATGCCTGTAGTGGACAGTGTGTGGTTCTGAACCTACAAGCCTTGATGATGATACTGTCATTGAAAGTTATGACGCTTGAGTAAAAGAAGATGCAGTGTTTACAATTCTAATGTTGCACTTCTGCTTTCAAAGTAGTTTTACATGTCTGTGCCCTGCCTTCTGTACTATGGTGACATCACAGATGGAAACCGCCACCTTCTGCAGTTTCTGCAATGGAGAGTAAGTAGTGGGGACCATCCTCTTTCATCTCTGTGGAGTATTCAATCTTCCCTCTTATTTACTTCTTTATCATCCTTTTTCTACCCCTAAGGGGCTATCATCTCTGCCCTATAGAAAGCCCTGCATTACTTAAAGATGGGATATGTTCTGAGAAATTCACCCTTGATTTCATTATGTATGAACATGAAAGGCTACTTAAGTCAAGCCAAATGATATGTCAGTCACTGGATATAGCCTCTTGATCGATCTAAAGACATGGTGAACAATGAATATCTGAGGCTGCTGTCAGGATAGCAAATGCATTCTAGTCAGTTGTCCAGCATCACTACTAAGTATGATGTACATACATGGATGATATCCAGTACTTTTTATACAGCCGGCAGAACCTCATAGAGGTGTGTAAGAACGCCTTGTCCTTTTGTCCTCTGATGTTCTGATGACTAAAGCATTAAGAGGCAATAAGATGACATAATCTCCTTGGCCCACCCTGGCCTCTGGGGTTCTGTAGATCATCATACAGCATCTAACAATGACAGATTCTCTCCAGTGCTCTCTGTTAGTGTTATGCTGAGGTAGCTCCTCTGTCCCTCCTCCTGACTTTCAGGATTCCTGCCCCCACCAGCCACATCCACAAGCTTGCAGCACCAGAAACACCACTGAAATCTGCATCGTTTCTCTACTTACTGTTAATCTGAAGATCTCTATAAAAATGCTGGAGACATGGATTTAGTCAGTGAAACAATGTGAGGGGGAGTCAGGAACCAGGCAGGGCCACTATTCTCTAGAACCGCAAGCATTTTCTTATGATGTAAAGCTTTGTTGTTTCTCCCTTTTCATTGAAGACTTTAAACAATATTCATGTTCACAGATTCCCATTTCTCTCATTATTTCCCAAGTAAACACTGATGGAATTCTGCGGACACGATCATCTTTAACACAGTGTGATGCCAAAGTTTCACATAAACCACAGCTGTTTTTACAACTAGCTCTAAAATCTTAAATGTAATATTAGGTACAAAAAGCGTACTGAATTTCAATGTTCTGCTTGTTAAGTACAAACTCTCATATCTACAATTTCCTGGTAATTTCCTGTACCTTCTCAGCCTCTCGGGTATCATCAAACAGTCTCCTCTGGCGTCTCGCTGGAACAGGCTTAGCAGTTTCCCAGGCTTCTACCCACATGTTTCTGGGGATCTTCATCCGGGCACTCAGCTCTCCCTTTAGAACCACATTGCCTTTCTCATCAGTCACCTCCTCCTCAATGAAGTCCCTTGGGGAGTACCACCTCACAAAATCTTCCAGAAAGCAGCCTGGATTAGCTGCCTAACATAAAACAAACAAACAAACAAAAATCAGCATTTTCTGACAAACCTAGTGCAAATTATATTCACACTTAAGGCTGAACATCACATTTAAAATAGGAGGTGTTAAAGTGCCAAAAGTGTTTCTCAATTTCACAGGAAAACCAAAAACCAGCTCTTGCTTTTCTTGCTCTTTCCTTCCTGTCCCTTTTCTCCCCATTCCCTTCCCGCAAGGGGGAAAATCCCACCATTTTCATCTGATGACTCTATAAACTTTGTACTATTAACTACTCAGTACTGAACAAAGCAGTAAATAAAAGGAAGTGTAGAGAATTAAATAATGCACAGCACAACCAGAATAACATGGTGACAAAGTCTACCTCTGCGGTTAGGCAATGCCAGAACTGGTGTAAATATTAGCTACCTCCCTCACGCATGTTCTATTCTGTAAACAAATCCAAGGTTTTCATACAAAACTACTTCTATGCTATTAAGGAACTGAAATCTCACTATTATTGTCCAAGTGTCTAAAAGCAAACATTAATGTTCCAGTAACTGCACAACTACCTAGAAATAATATATGCAAAAAACCTTTTATCAATTCTGCTTTCAAACCCAGAAGCCTCACACTGCTTGTGGAGAGACAGGGACTGTTGTTTCTTCAGGTACTCAGTGTTATTACCAGGGCACTAAGGATGGCCATGTCCTACTGTTGGTGAGAATATAGTCTGTTTCAAGTGTGATGGCTAAACTCATGAGGCTTAGCAGCACCATTCTTTTTTTTTTTTTTTTAAGATTCATTTATTTTTGTATATGTGAGTACACTGTCATCACTGTCTTCAGACACACCAGAAGAGGGCATCAGATCCCATTACAGATGGTTGTGAGCCACCATGTGAGTGCTGGGATTTGAACTCAGGGCCTTTAGATGAGCAGTCAGTGCTCTTAACCACTGAGCCATCTCTCCAGCCCAGCATCACTCCGAGGAAACCTAAGGAACCAGAAGAAAGTTATTCACTAATTGTAGAACCCATTTTTGTTGTTTTTCCTGAGCGCTAGGAATTGAATCTGGATCCTCTAGAAGAACATCCAGTGCTCTTAACTGCTGAGACATCTCTCCAGCCCCAGAGGATCCACTCTTGTAAGGCTGTTCCATGGTTTATGACAGTGACGAGGATTATGCACAAAGGTCTGGATCCTACCCAGGCAGCATACCAGCTGATTTGTAAAGGCAGTAAGCTTGACAGAAAGCGATATTCAACTCCTATGTTACAGACCAGTGAAGACTTTGTACCCCAAGTTCTTAATAACATGCCAGGCAGGACAGACACCTCAGCCATGGCTTATCCTCTTTTACCATTAAAGGGTTTATTATATTATAAGGGTGGCCCAGAATAAGCCCTGAGGCACCATCCATGACCCACTCCTCTGGGATCTATAAGCAGTTCTTCAGAAAGGGAAAGGCGACTCATAAGTTTAGGGCAACCACTTACTTTTAAGCCATCTATCCCACATAGCTGTATTCCTAAGAGCCACTATACACATGCCTCTATTTCTGGATAAAAGAGTCATAAATTTGTAGGTGCCCAGCTTAGTCCAAAAGCATTTGATGAACAGCAGTTCTGCTAGTGCACAATGTGAAAAGAGCGGCACCATCTGTCGTCTCTTCTGGACAGGTGTGCACAGACACACCGAGAGGAAGGACTGACTGCACTGGAGGTCTTCCACAACTGCTGACCCCCTTCTTTTTGGTTTTATCCACAGAGCCTTTGGTTTCTCTTCATCCACCAAGTCAACTGTTTTAATACCGCACAGCAGAGTGAAAGTCACCGACTTCAACATATTTGACAGGTCTTACAGGAAGATAAACAGATTTAAAAAAAAAAAAAAAAAGAGGCTTCCTGTTATCACTTAGCCTTCTAGCAGGTAGAGAAGGAAGTGGAAAAAGTAATCATGCAGGGTTCGTGTTTAAAAAGAAAAAACAGAGCATGCTGCAGAGCACAGATGTGGACTCAGAAGGGCTCTGCACCGGGGACACAAGCTCCTGTGAACTGGAAAGAAGCTCAGGCCTGGAAGTCTCAGAAGTTCATGTGCAGAGAGCGAAGGCATCACCCACCGGCCTCCCTTCTGAGTTGTTTGTCACTCAGGTTGAGTACACTTTTCAAAATACATGGAAGTAGGAGTGTTTTGAATTTTTTTAGGTTTCTGAATTTTCAAATACACAAACTAAGCTTTGACTCAAGTCTAAACCTGAAATTCAATTACTTTGCATGCATACTGCATATAATGACTTAAATAATTTTGTATAGGAAACAGTCTCGTTACAGTGTCAGGTACTGGGGCTGGAAAGTCTGCTTGGCAGTTAAGAGCACTACTTGCTCTTCCAGAGAACACAGGTGCAATTCCCGGCACCAACATGGTGCACAGATGGTGCAGGCAGAAACCCACACATAAAATTTAAAAGTTACCGATACTGAGTCATACAGTATCTTAGGGTTAAGGACACTCAAATGCAACTGTTTTCTGAATGTGGGGTGTTGTACACCCAAGTCTTCATACAAGCCCAAAATAACCCCTCCAGGTAGCAAAACCCCACTCTTCCAAAATACTGACTTTTCTGAGAAAGTTTCCATACCTGCTCAACTGGTCAACCACTTCCCTCCGACCTTGCATCCCTTGAAGACTAGTTAGTTATACAGAAATCTTCTCTCATAACCTCAATAGACTAACTACTGTATCACCCCTACCTACTCATAGTGCATGGTACACATTTGTTGCATAAAATAATCCACATTTAAATCCCTAAAGTTCTCATTGCCTTAAATTGGCTAAGCACACAAAGAAAAAAAAATCTCTAACGCACAGAACATTCAATTCTCAACTTTGGGAAGCAGGTTGACTTTCTTTTTCGGACCTAAAAAGTGAGTCTGACAGGTCCTTTGGGGGCTGGAAGAAGTGTTCTGTAACAAGTGATAAATCCAAAGACACAGCCTTCATGTCACTCTATGGTGGTGTTCACAGCTCCATCCCGGAACAGCTAGAGACAGGCCAGAGCTCTGCAGGTACCCACCTTAAAAGACTCCATGTCTGAGAGGAGACAGGCGCTCTGCATGCGTGCACGGACGTGCGCCCCCTCAGCAGATGTCCCTAACTTTGCTAAGACCTCAGACTGCTCTTCCAGCAGATCTTCTGTCATGGGTGCTGGTTCCTGTGATGCACAAAAGGACAAAAGTCACCAGAGGCTCTTCAGAGACACAGCAGGACCATAACCAGGATAAAACGTTGTTTCTGCTTATACAGCAATAGCATACACATTTGAAAGAATGTAAAGAAATGCAGACTTTAACAAATTACATGAGCCTCTACTGGAGCGCCACACTTCAGAGCAGAGGCCCTAACTAACCAGCAATAGTAAGGAGCCACTTTTTAGTGTCCTATAGCTCTGAAGTCACAGGATAGAAGGGAAGGAATAGAAAAACCACTAAGTAATAAACATGAATGAACCAAAATAAAACTATGCTGAAAGGAATCACCCATATAAACACATACCACAGCTGGGCACAATGGCACACACCTGTAATCTAGCACGTGAAAGGTGAAGACTAAAGGACTGAGGGTTTAAGATCATCCTCCCCATCACAGTGAATTCAGCACCAACCCTGGCTACATGAAACCTGATTCAACTGTCTCCTTTCTACTCAGTATCAAAAGCCAAGATCAATTCTGTCCTAGTTAGGTTTCTGTTGCCATGGCAATAATAACCAAAACCAACTTGAGGAAAGTCAAAGCAGATACTCAGGACTAGAACTTGGAGGCAGGAACTAAAGCTAAAGCTATGGAGGGAGGTTATTTGCTGCTTTCTCTCTGTGCCTTGGTCAGCCTTCTTTATACAACCGCCTACAGACAGTCCCATCCAGTGGGCTTCCTGACATCAATCATTAACTAAGAAAATGCTCCTTGGACTTGCCTAGAGGCTAATATGATGGAGGCAATTCTTCCAGTGAGGTTTCTTCTTCCCAGGTGTCTCTTCTTTGTCTCACATTGACAAACACTAATCAGGACAATAACTGAATTAGTCTATCAACATATAATACAAATGGTTTCATTTGTTATTTCTTTTATTATAGTATGTGAACCCATAACACATCAAGTGAAGTGAATTACATAAAAAAGTCACACTGCTGGTGAGGATACAAATCCGGTCAACCCCATATAAATACATTCGGTTCATACTTATACACTTAGTTTAAACCTATACACTTATGCACTTAGAGACTTAATACTTAGTTTAGTAATAGCTACTGAAACATTTCAAGATATATAAACTAGCCAATTCACAGGAAACCCTGCTGAGGGACCACCGATGGATGCTTAGGCTCATCAAAGGTCAGGAAGCACTTGGGAAACAAGATCAAGCAGGTCTCTAATAGTTTGGGACAAGCTTATCTACAAGTGAGTTAAGTGACTTGGAGAGTAGCCAAGGCTACACAGGCATCACTTTCTTAAAAAAAAAAAAAAAGAAAAGAAAAAGAAACAAGATCCATATCAGTGACCATAGTGATGACCATGATATGGACTGGAAACATAGTTTATGAGAGTAACATAGTCACTTGCACCTTTTGTTAGAAACAGCAACCATTTCTGGGAAAAGGGGGCTTGGTTGCTTTGGGAAACTTAGGCTAGCATTTGATTTTTGTATCTTTAGGACAGCTGAACAGAACATACACTAAAGGATGCTACAATGAAGAGATGAGAGAGAACTGGAAAGAAACTGTAGACAATTAGTGTGGAATTCCTCAGACAAGATACTCTGATGGAATTTTTGGGGTCACTTAAGTATACTATCAATCATCTGCAAATAGTGATATTTTGACTTCTTCCTTTCCAATCTGTATCCCTTTGACTTCCTTTTGTTGTCTAATTGCTCTGGCCAGGACTTCCAGTACTATATTGAATAGGTATGGGGAGAGTGGGCAACTTTGTCTAGTCCCGATTTTAGTGGGATTGCTTCAAGTTTCTCAACATTTAGTTTGATGTTGGCAAAGTGGCTGGATATAAAATTAACTCAAGCAAATCAGTAGCTGTCCTCTACTCAAAGGACAAATGGCTGAGAAAGAAATTAGAGAAACGACACCCTTCAAAATAATCATAAATAATATGAAATACATTGCTGTGACCCTAACCAAGCAAGTGAAAGATCTGTATGACACGAACTTCAAGTCTCTGAAGTATGAGATTCAGAGATGAAAAGATCTCTCATGCTTATGGATTGGCAGAATTAATATAGTAAAAATGGTCATCTTGCCAAAAGCAATCTACAGATTCAATGCAAACCCCATCAAAACTCCAACTCAATTCTTTAGAGTTAGGAAGAGCAATTTGCAAATTCATTTGGAACAACAAAAACCCAGGATGGCAAAAACTATCCTCAACAATAAAAGAACTTCTGGGAGAATAATCATCCCTGACCTCAAGCTGTATTACAGACCAGTTGTGATAAAACCACATGGTATTGGTACAGAGACAGGCAGGTAGATCAATGGAACAGAATTGAAGACCCAGAAATGAACCCACACACCTATGGTCACTTGATCTTTGACAAAGGAGCTAAAAACTTTCAATAGAAAAAGGACAGCATCTTCGACAAATGGTGCTGGCTCAACTGGCAGTCAGCATGCAGAAGAATGCAAATTGATCCTTTTTATCACCTTGTACAAAGATCAAGTTCAAGTGGATCAAAGATCTTTACATAATACCAGGAACACTGAATCTAATAGAACAGAAAGTGGGGAAGAGCTTAGAACTCATAGGCACAGGGTAAATTTTCCTGAACAGAACACCAATGGCTTATGCTCTAAGATCAAGAATCGACAAATGGGACCTCATGAAATTGCAAAGTTTTTGTAAGGCAAAGGACACTGTCAAGAGGACAAAATGGCAACCAACAAATTGGGAAAGGATCTTTATCAATCTTACATCTGATAAAGGGCTAGTATCCAATATATACAAAGAGCTCGAGAAGTTAAGACTCTAGAGAATCAAATAATCCTATTACAAAATAGGGTACAGAGCTAAATAAAAAATTCTCAACTGAGGAATATCAAATGGCTGAGAAACACCTAAAGAAATGTTCAATATCCTTAGTCATCAGGGAAATGCAAATCAAAACAACCCTGAGATTCCACCTCATACCAGTCAGAATGGCTAAGATCAAAAACTCAGGTGACAGCAGATGCTGGCGAGGATGTGGAGAAAGAGGAACACTCCTCCACTGCTGGTGAGGTTGTAAACTGGTACAATCACTCTGGAAATCAGTCTGGCGCTTCCTCAGAAAATCGCAAATAGTACTTACTACCTGAGAACCCAGCTATACCACTCCTGGGCATATACCCAAAAGAAGCTCCAACATCTAGCATGGACACATGTTCCACCATGTTCATAGCAGCCTTATTTATAATAGCCAGAAGCTGGAAAGAACCCAGATGTCCTTCAACAGAGGAATGGATACACAGAAATTGTGGTACATTTACACAATGGAGTACTACTCAGCTATTAAAAACAACAATTTCATGAAATTTCTAGGCAAATGGATGGAACTTAAAGCTATCATCCTGAGTGAGGTAACCAAGTCACAAAAGAACACTCATGGTATGTACTCACTGCTAAGTGGATACTAGCCCCAAAAGCTCAGAATAACCAAGAAACTATTCACAGAACTTATGAAGCTCAAAGAGAAAGAAGGCCAGAAGGTGGATGCCTCAGTCCTTCTTAGAAGAAAGAACAAAACACTCATAGGAGGAAATACAGGGACAAATACAGAAGTAGGGATTGAAGAAAAGATCATCCAAAGACTGCCTCACCTGGGGATCCACCCCATATGCAGCCACCAAACCCAAGCACTATTGCAGATGCCAAGTAGTGCTTACTGGCAGGAATCTGATAAGGATGCCTCCTCAGAGGCTCTGCCAGAACCATACTGATAGAGAAGGATGCTTACAGCTAACCAGTTGACTGAATATGAAGGAGCTACAGAAAGAACTGAAGGAGCTGAAAGGGTCTGTAAACCCCATGGGAAGAACAAAATTATTAACTAACCAAACCCACCACAGCTCCTAGGGACTAAAACACCACCCAATGAGTTCTTATGGAGAGACCCATGGCTCCAGGTAGACACACAGCAGAGGATATCATTGTCTGGCATCAATAAGAGGAGAGGACTTTGATCCAGTGAAGGCTCGTTTTCCCAGTGTGGGGGAATGCCAAGGCGCTGTCTCCTCTGGGAGACAGAGGTTGGGAGAGGAAGTACCTTTATGGAGGCAATGGAAGGGAGAGGGGGAATGGAATTGGCAAAAAGCGGATAACACCTGAAATGTAAATTCAGAGAATATCCAGTAAAAATAAGAAAGCAAGCTGAGCAAGCCAGTAAGCAACTCTATGACCTCTGCATCAGCTCCTGCTTCCTGACCTGCTTGAGTTCCAGTCCTGACTTCCTTTGGTGATGAACAGCAATGTGGAAGTGTAAACTGAATAAACCCTTTGCCCATCCCCAACACTCCCCCCAAAAAAAGGTAACATAAAATGTAAGTAATTTCAGTGCTAGAACCTTACTGTAATTTGTTGCTAAACTACCATGGCTATAGTGTGTCAGCACATACTAAGCATTCCATCTATACCTATGAAAGGAGAAGGAGTGTGAGAATTACTATTCTTTACACTTTAATTCACCACTGGTGAGAATGTAAAACAGGTGCAACCTGTTTAAGGGAACTTGATAACACTGATCCACTTACCCAGTGGAGCAATTTTTCTTATGTAAATGATAGCAGGGACTCAGGATATAGAGCAAACTTTGCAAATGACACATGTTGATTGGCAGGAATAATTAAATAAGCTGTAGAATTTCTGCAGGTTAGAGTAATATGCAGCAATTACAAATGACAGATGTACATTTAGTGGCGTGGGGTGATCATGTTGACAGGATAAACGAGCTGCACATCAGTGCGCACATTCAGAAATAAAACCAAATGATACTATCAATATGCACACATAAAAGCAAAGGAATAAGTGTAAAAGAATAAACTATTAATAACAGTTACTTCTGAGGATAAAAGATGACTCAATGAGCAGTAGCCTGCTTTTTGTTAACATAAGTATTCACACATCATGTATGCAAAACGAACCACCAAAACTGAACTGTTCTTTCCTAGACTCTGAGTTGCTATCCTGATGGTATAAATGGTGTTTAAACATATTTGAAGAGATTAAAAGCAGCCCTAACTGAAGGATGATTACTTTTCTTCTTCCATTTTATATTCTGGAGTACTCCAAGCATTTCATTTATACCTATGCAAATACAGTTTAAGAACCAATAATTCCACAAGGCTCAGGGTCCACTGTGGAGGAGGAGCACAGCTTGTAGAAATGACACAGCACTGCACTCATAGATTCACAGCAGCTGGAGCTGCCTGCAGAAAGTCAAGCCAGTCAACAACATTCCAACATGGAATGGAAAGGGGTTCATAAGCCCTGATGTGTGGCTAAGGAGCCATGGACAGATAATGGCTTCCAATGAGTAGAGACTCAGTTTTCTGCTCCTAGTAGGCCAACCATGCTGGAAGGGAGGGCCCCATACCAAGGAGTGTATGGGGGAAAAATTGGCATTGATGGGCTATTTTTAAAAAAGGAGGACACAAAGTTAGGGAAGACAGGGGATGTACAGACTCTAAGTGAAGTCACGGGGGAAGGTGAGGCTAAGTATGATCAAAATACATTGCATAGAATGAATGAATGAATCAGCTTATATAATGTTAGTACTGTCTACTAAGGCTTCAAACAATTTCAGGCTGGCAGACCTGAAAGCTCCAAACCTACACAAAGACTTTAAACAATCTCTCCTACCAAAAGCAACCATCTCCTACTAGGAAGGAGCTGATCAACAACAAACAGCAGCTGAGTTTGAAGTCTTGGTGCACCTACCTGGGTCACCGGGATGTAGAGAGGCTCTCCATTATGTAACAGTGTGAGTTTCCCGTGCTGGTGCAGCCGTCCCTCTGGCTTTAAGTTTGCCGTCTCCTTGGGACCTCCCTTCTTACCACTCTCCTGTCCATTCCTTTTAAGGTCTTCAGTATCACTGAGGCATTCAAAAAACTCTTCTTCGCTATCACTCCAGGAATCCCAGGACTTCCCTACTTCTCCCTTTTCCTTCTCTGTATCTCTGAGAAGGTCCGGGCCTATATCTGAAGGGCTCGTCTTCTTCCCTTCATCACGCGCTTTCTTCCTCTCAATACAACAATTTAACATCTGAAGAAAACAAATAACATTTATGGCTGAATTAGAGAAAAGCAATGTGTACCAATTGCTTCAGCATTTCTACTCTTTCTCAAGACAAATTACAGAGATTGTAAGCAATCTATAAGCAGCACAAGGAAAATAGCCTATATAAGTCATTCCTACACTTAAGTGTGAAAGTAAGGTTCAAGTTTTGCACATATATAGATATATACATATATGTGTAAATTATGTAAAAGTATGTGTGCATACGCTATAGAAAATCGTTACCTGTAGTTTCTGATGTAGTAAACAACATCTTAGATCTGGTGGTCCACTTGCTAATCTAGCAAATAAGAAAAAGAAAGCTCCGTTTTAGTAAAATCATCAGAAAGTCTACTTATACATTGCCAATTTTTTTTTAACTATATTGTTAAGAAACCAAAACTAGAGTTCCATACTTAAGAAACCCAGGTTCCAGAAGGGTACACATGATTAAAAGTTCAACTTTATTTTATCCTATCTCAAAATCAACATCAAATATATTTTTAAAAATGTGAAATATAAGGGCAAACTCATAACAGCTTCCAAGCTAGTTAGAATTGTGAGTCTAAACTCACCACAGGAAGTAGCTAGTGTACAGTCCTTGTGTGCATATCACACAAACTAAACTCATCTGTGTATTCACCTTCTGACTGTATATAGGTGGATTTTCATTATACAAACCAAAGTCTCTCTCTCTCTACTTTCACTTTCTCTCTCTACCTCCAGTGAGGCCCTGGACTCCCTCCGGTTCTAAATCACTATATTCCTTCAGTCAGTGTGCTTCTGCATGCCAATGAGTTCCAGAGCAAAACAGGAACAGCCAAGAGAGAATCCAGATAAACAGAGACTGGCAAACATCCTACACCAAACACTTTCAGGTCAGTGTCCATTAAACTAGTCAGAGCATCCTCTCCTTAACATGGGTAGACAGCACTGGCCTAGCAGTATTGGTATTCATGCACAGTTAAGAGTCTATTCAATCAGTGAAATGTCAATATAAAAAGATTTCAGACTGGGGCTGGAGAGATGGCTCAGTAGTTAAGAGATCCACTTCCAGAGGCCTTGAATTCAATTTCCAGGAACCACATGGTAGCTTACAACCACCTGTAATGGAACCTTCTGGTATGTCTGAAGATAGTGACAGTATATTCATATAAAATAAATAAATCTTAAAATAAATTTTTAAAATATTCTAGATTATGTTTAGTACCTGAAATTATAGTGTGCTTTAAAGGTATTTTCCTTCAAATAATAAAGTATATGTACAGATGATTTAAGAAATACAAAGAAGAAACAAAATAACAAAAAAAATGTACTTTCATACTTGGGAAAACTATTAATACTTGACTATATTTCTCTTCAATCTTTTCTACACCTACATATCAGCATAACTGAAAGCATTTGGTTATGCATTACCATAACTAACGACTGAAACAGCTTCTATGACTTAATCTTCTTTGTTTGCAGGGCTTAACCATGTAGTTCTACCTGGCCTGAAACTTGCTATGCAGAGCACACTGAGCTAGAATTCACAGGAGATCTGCCTGCCTCCGCCTCTGCCTCCTGAGTGATGGAATAAAGCCTTTGCCCCCATGCCCAACACAAGCAGTTTCTATTGAGGTATGCAGATGTAGCTCAGTGCAGAGCACTTGCCTGGCATATATGAGGCCCTGGGTTCAAGCCCCTGTACCACCTCAGGCAAAACTAAAGACTCTAGAAGAACACTTTATAGGCACGGAGCACAATTTAAGCACTCTTCTGTGGACATTTAGGTTGTCAGAACTCTTCTATTAAAAATGTACTGCACTGAACACCTGAGTCAAGCTGCATCTGTATTTCTTACGAAGAATTCCTAAAAGCAGATAGTTGGTGATTTAAAAAAAAAAATCCCATCTAAACAACTGAAAATTAAAATTATTACCCTGGAATCAAAAAGTTGTTTTCCCATCTGAAACGCATTTCAAGAACAAATTCTTGCCAGAGATGTGCCACTCCCTTCAGCCCTCCATGGTAGAAGTTGATCATACAAAGACACAAGGCCAGTTTGTACGTTAAACTGTCTGAGGGCGCAGACTTAAACTGATTGTAGAGAGTCTAAATTTAACAAAAGAAAAAGCAAAACCTGTTAACATCAAATTTGTATACATAAAGAGTAGTATGTAAGAAGAATCTTACATCAAAATTAACCCACAGGAATCTGCTGCAAAACAAAGTTAAGGATTTAACAATAACTCTAAGATAAGAGGCCCAACAGCTAGCTATGCACAGGATACTGTGCTATTGGTTTCTATTTCCCAACAAGTACCTGCTGTATAAGACAGCTGTCTCTGCAATGCTCTAAGCAGGCATCATCTCAGGCTGTGAATGCCATTCAGTTTTCCCAGGTGGATTTTTAAATGAAGAGAAACTTAGGTATCTATCTCTAGGCATTCGGCAAACCCCTACACATAAACTGCATTTACGATATTTTAATGTTAAACTCCAACTTACATAGTCTCCAGCCTCTGCTGCAGGATTGCTATTGTCTATTGAAGTAGTTCCTTCCAATGGCTTCTCAGAGGCAGCATCTGGGAACAAGAACTAGAGGAGAGATAACCACGTGTTATACTTGCCTTCCTTGATGATCTTTAACATCCTTTCTCTTGTGAGAGTCGGTTCTCACTGTAAAGCTCTGTCTAACTTGGAAGTCAGTATGTAGACCAGAATGGGACAGGCTCCCAGAGATGCACCTGCTCCGCATCCCAGGTGCTGAGGTGGGGTGAGGAATATAAGCTCCTACATCTGACTACGCTGTTGATTTTTATAGCCCATAGCAGACACTGTCTGACTTTCCAGTGGATTGGCTGTTAAAATTATGAGAATATTCTTAATGCAATGTCCAGCTGCTTCTATATTGTCAAAAAAAGAGGAAAATGTTTTCAGCAATTCAGAAATTTTTCACTTTCTGTGAACCACTTGATTCTGTGAAGTAAACAACACAGAAGGAAAAATTTCATGACACTGATTCAATACTCATCAAATGTTAGCTAGTAAATCCCGTATTTTAAAAAGTGTGAATCCCTTCAAGTAGAGTCAGAACTATAACAAACAATGTCAAATCACCTCTGTATTCCCAATAATCTGTGATAAGATCATCCACAGGTTTCCATGTATGAAATACTAAAGGCATGGTGGGAAACAGTCCCTAGATGAGGAGCTTAAACCCTCTAAGTCAGCACTGCAACTGTTGACAGAGATGGGATGGGGTTCAGTGCAGAAGACA
This sequence comes from Micromys minutus, assembly GCF_963924665.1. NCBI lineage: Eukaryota > Metazoa > Chordata > Mammalia > Rodentia > Muridae > Micromys > Micromys minutus. The sequence continues at coordinate 19,912,864 of NC_137975.1, read as the reverse complement.
ACTGACTGACTGAACAATTACATTTTCAATACTTTTTAAAGGTTACTTTTGCTGAGAATAAGGTTTCACTATAAAGCCCAGGCTAGACTTAAACTCATGATATTCCTATATTAGCTTTCCAAGTGCTAGGCTTACACCACCTCACCAGGTCCTTAGGATACATTTTTCTGATGTTGCTAACCAACCTCCCTAGCTTCTTTTGAACATATTACAGTATAGAACATGTTCAGAATTTTTAGTTTTGTAACTAATATTTAACAGACTTATTAAAACTGAAGTAACAAATAAGTACTAAGTACCAGTAGCAGGTGCATATTTACAAGCACTAACCAGTTCTCATCTTCCCACACTTATAATGTACCAGCTAAAGATCTAACAGTCTTGATCAGAAAAATGGCAAGACACCGGTCAGCATCCCCTTCCATTATTATACTATTTTTGAAGGGGTTCCCTGAAGACTATATTATAACTGCAATTACAATCACAAAGACCTATTACATGTCAGGTGATACCACATATGGCCCTTTAATTTTACAACAAGCTCACCAAGTGTGATCAGCTTCATTTTTTTCCTGTTCTTTTAGAGGTAAGGGCTCTTTATTACGAATTTTAGCTGTCCTAGAACTCTCTGTGTAGACCAGAACTCACAGAGATCTGCCTGCCTCTGCCTTCCAAGTGCTGGGATTAAAGGAATGTACCACAAGAGTACCAGCTTCATTTGTGAGTTGAAAAACCTGCAATGACTTGTTCAGCATCCTGCAGGAAGTCAATATTCACCCTGCCATGTGGCTCCTAAGCTATACCCATTCCAATGGTATATGGGACCTACCTAACCCTCTTCTTTGTCCTCTCTCGTCCTTACTGGTCAGATTTTTGTAGACTATTGTCATAAGAACATTTTAAAAGTTCAGTTCATGTCACATACTGATCTGTATCAAGTAGTGTTCAGACAAAAGTGCAGGTTTCCAGCCACCCGCCCATCCTTACCCTAATCAGTCTCGGGGAAGCACTCTACAAACACCACCGTTCAACTCAGTGTTCAGCACTCAGGCATGGAGAAGACCCTAGGTTTGATCCCTAGCACTGCATAGCAAAAACCTTACTCAGCATGTAGCATCCTCTTTAGGAAGCATCCTGACTTCCACTGTGCATGTTAGCACACACAGAGACACGCACGCACACATACACACTTTCTGCTCTCTTCTCCCTACCCCCTTGTCCTGTTTCTAACTTGCAACCTAGGACTGTAACAGTATGCCTCTCCTTCCCAGTAACCAGTCTCTGAATCTGGAACTTGCCATAAGGAAGGAATGGAATATATAATTAGCATGTGCATATGCAGATGCACATAAAAGTAAGGCAGCTACTTACCAAGAGAATGGCGTTGAGGACATCATTGTTCAGGGGTGACTCTTCTCCTCTGTGCTTCCGTATTTTCTTCTTTGCAGTGTATACCATATTTGAAACTGATAATTTATGAATTGGAACTGGTGCTGGTTCAGTCAGCTTTGACAAAGCATGAGTTATATCAGCAACTTCTATAAAGTAGAAATAATGCAAATCATATCACTAAAAGTGGCAAGAAAAGTGGACAGTAAGCTGATGACATTTACATGTTCGGGTTCTTCTTTACACAAATATTAAATGCTCTCAGGACTATGAAATTATAAAGTTCTGACTCACGTGTTCAGCTTTACAAAAACATAGATGTCAAAGATCACACAAATTATTTTTCCTCTGGAGACTTCAAATGTGAATCTCTAAAACTATCTTCTTACTATTTTTTACTGCTGTTGGGAAGGAATGAATAAATGCATTTGCTGCTTTAACTTTGGGTCAGCCATGTGCCCGCAAGTGCCATCTACACTTGCTTCTCCAACTCAGTTCAAAGTGATCAAAACGTTGCCAGAATATATGCAAAGACAAGGCTCTGGGAAAATGTAAAAAGGGAAAAGTGGGTTACCTCTTCCTTCTTCCTCAAACGTAGATCGTCCAAGAATTTCATCAGTTGATTCCTTTCGACGGCAAATTTTTAAAAATTCAGTAACAAAATCACCTACAAAGGAAAAGAGTTATTAATTTTTGACATTTAAGTCTAAGAAATCAGTCCAACAAAGGTACATACCTATTGAAAAAAACTATAAGATAGGATATAGTTAAGAAGCCCGACAGTGGTGGCACACACCTTTAATCCCAGCACTTGGAAGTTTGAGGCCAGCCTGATCTACCAAGTCAGTTTCAGGATGGCCAGAGCTACACAGAGAAATTGTCTCAAAAAAAAAAAAACCAAAAAACAAACCTAAAAGATACAGTTGGTAAGCCAGGCAGTGGCTTTTCTAATCGAGGCAGAGGCAGGCAGATCTCTCTTGAGTTTAAGGACAGCCTGGTCTACAGGGCAGCCAAGGTTACACAGAGAAACCTTGTCTTCACTTTTCTCTGAGGAAGATAAAAACTGACCTATTTCAGAAGTAATCTTGTTCCTTTTTTCCATCTACGGACAGAGGAGAGTCTCTCCTCTGTATTCCTCCTGTTGGGGATACATGCTTTCCCCTGAGCTCAGTAGCCTATCCCAGTCTCAAGAATGCTTTCTCTCTCAATAAGATGCTTCTATTCCTATTTCTAAAACAAAAAAAAAAAATCCTTCTAGAATGTATGAAAACAAGATACACTTCATAATATTAAGCTTTTTGCAGGCTTCACTGTTACCAATATCCATAACCATTAAATCATAAAAGCAACAATATACATCTTTTTTTTCCTGTTATCCTACAATAATTCTGAAGCAATTAAAACACATTAAAAATAAGCTACAAAGAGGTTTCTAGAGGATAAAGAAATCATGTAATGTGAAGTTATAATATCTTTGGTTGCCTATTAGTGATATAAAAAGGAAAATTATTTTCTATGTTTTCAAGAGCTGCAGAGTTATGCTTGGTGTTAACAGGATGGCTCATGGGGTCAATCTCTCAGCCCCACATGGTGAAAGGAACCAATTCCCTCAAGTTGTCGTCTATCCCACACAAGCTGTGGTACATGAATGCTATATCTCTCCAAATAAGTAAGTATAATATAAAACATTTTTAAAATCTATTTATTTATTTTATGTATATGAGTACGCTGTAGCTGTCTTCAGACACACCAGAAGAGGGCATCAGATCTCATTACAGATGGTTGTGAGCCACCATGTGGTTGCTGGGAATTGAACTCAGGACCTCTGGAAGAACAAGTTAGTGCTCTTAACTGCTAAGCCATCTCTCCAGCCACCAATAAAAAAGATTTTTAATAAAATATTATATATAGCAGACTGGCCATGGCCTTGCTATCTCCCTGCCATAGCCTCCCAAGTACTGAGGTTCTAGGAAGATATACATGGAACCGTGACTGTGTCTTCCACAAGGCTTTTCATTGGGAGGTTGGGAGAAGATTGTCATCTTTCCTCGGTCAACTTCTTTCAACTATAATCATGGATGGCAGTGCACTCCTGTAATATCAGCACTTGAGAACTAGAGGAGGAAAGATGGGGCATTCAAGGTCATCCTTAACTTAAACAGTAAGTTGAAGACCAGCCTGTATTACATAAAATAGTGACTCCAAAGGGGGCGGGGATATGTTTGCACCAATGAAGTATGAAACTCTAAAAGAATTAAAAAATATTACTTTTAAAAACAGAACTAGGGCTGGAGAGATGGCTCAGTGGTTAAGAGCACTGACTGCTCTTCCAGAGGTTCTAAGTTCAAATCCCAGCAACCACATGGTGGCTCACAACCATCTGTAATGAGATCTGATGCCCTCTTCTGGTGTGTCTGAAGACAGCTACCGTGTACTTATAGAAATAAAATAAATAAATAAATCTTTGAAAAACAGAACTAAAAATACTTTAACGAAACATCACTTTCATTAGTAAGTTCTACTGTGATAACCATCTGTTAAATGTAATGTCAGGTGACACAGAGTAAGGGTAGACATGACTGAATAGAAGTGGAGAAAACATCTTCATATGAAATAATAAGAAGGGAAATAAGGAAAAGCTATGGGTTGCAGAACACCTGGATTGGTAAGACTAAAAACGGAAAAAGAAGCACATGTCTTTAATCTCAGCAACCAAAAGGCAGAGGCAGGTAGATCTCTGTGAATTCAAGACCAGAACAAACCTGGTCTACCAAATGAATTCCAGGCTAGCCAGGGCTACACAGGGAGATCCTAACATAAAGTGGGGATGGGGGTTGGGGGATAAAGAAAAAGATTTTTAAAAGTAACAATTCCAGATATAGATTCTTAAAGGCAATTACTACTTTTCAAGGTACTTTTAAATTTCTGTTGTATTTCACTTAATCTTCAAATAACCGGCTAGATAAACAAAAGTATATTTACATACCCCTTTCGCCATAAAATAGATTTGCAGATGTGATACAACTTAGCAGAAAAGGTGTAATGTCCAGCTTCTTAAACTGGGGTTAAGAATGGTTTCTACACATAAAAATAGGCAAATAGTAAAGAGCTTCTAAATGTGGACGATCAAAAATTAACTCAAAATTAAACATGTAAAACTCCAAGACATTTCTGATAGTGCGGACATATGCTACATGGACGCTCCACTACAGCCCTGCTTCTGAACTCCCAGGATGCACTTTGCACTGCAGATGCTGTGACTCCGCAAAGCACCAACTCATGCTGCCTCCAACACAATCAGTTCAGACTACTCCATGACACATGACACACATTACAGCGTTTTTATAAAGCTGTCTGCCTTTGTATAAACAGAATGATATAATTACAAAAAAAGAGACATTTTCTTATCTTGTATTTCTTTCCTTAGCATGTAAGGATAAAGTAAGTGTATCCTTAGAATGCTTACTTTTAAAAACTGCTGAGTTGGTAACCCGAGTATCCTATTAGAATTGAACTTCCAACAACTTCTGAGATGACCCTACATATATCCTGACATTTTATATTGCATATTTATGCAAAACAGCATTTTCAGAATGACAATTACAGAACTAAGATATCAACTCTGAAAAATTTTTTAAATGCTAAAATTTAATTTTTTGTGAAATTAAACAAGCATATTCACCTCAGTATACAAATTTGTTTCACCTATAATAAATAAAAGCATGCATATACACACATCAAAGAATCATCCTAGAATAAATTTCTCAGTACATGTTTGATCTGCATACCTATTTTTTATACTTCATGTCATGTAAAGATTTCTCGGAAACAGTTTAAGTCAATGCCCTTGTACCATCACATCACAGGCCAAGAGGGCTATGAAAAGACAAGGAAGCTGTACTGGCTGGTCTTGTGTTAACACAAGCTAGAGTTACCACACAGGAAGGAGCCTCAGTTGAGAAAATGCCTGCATTTCCACTAGTGGTCAGTAGCGGAGGGCCCAGCCCACGGTGGGTGGATGGTGCCATCCCCAGGCTGGTGCTCCAGGGTTCTATAAGGAAGCATGAGCAAGCCATGGGAAGCAAGCCAGTAAGCAGTGCCCCTCCATGGCCTCCAGGATCCTTCCCTGTGTGAGTTTCTGTCCCAACTTCCTTTGGTAATAAACAGCAATGTGGAAGTGTAAGCTGAATAAACCCTTTCCTCCTTAACTTGCTTTTTGGTCATGATGTTTTGTTGCAGCAATAGAAACACTGACTAAGACAAAGGGCTCGGTTGAAGATGCAGACAGTGTGGAAAAAGTGACATAGTAACATGAGAAAAGTAAAACGAGATGTGAGTCTATTGCAAAGAATGTGATATACAGATGTATTAAAGGGAAGAAATCCTGCTACTGCTATTAATAAAAGATTAACTATATCTGGTAAGTACTTTTTCTATAACTCACTAACTGAGGAGGTCATAAAAATGTAAAGCAGTATTTTGAATGGGAGAAATTAAGTATAAAGAATGTATTCAGCATTCCAATTTGGAAATTTTCAGAAGAGGAGTAGAATGTACCTTACCTAATAAACACTGGGGATTATCAGCTTTTCGAACTCTAACAGACCAATGGGGAGCTTGAACAGGATCCAGATCACTAAAATAGAGTAAGACAGTAATTATGACTAATAAACATGTGAACAATGCAATGAAATGTAAGCTAGGTAGAGCAGCACACATCTGTAATCAATGGACTACCAAGATCAAAACAAAACCTAAAAATATAAAAATCCTGAGACGTGTACTAAAAACCAAATGAGACAGATATATTTGTAAAGAATACAATAAAAAAATAAAAAACAAGTATGCTTGTTTTACGTAGTTTTTTCCATCCCCTATATAATCACCTTAAACAACCTGTTTTTAATTTATTATCACTATTAATGAAAACAGGGACTACAAACCTTGGACAGAACCAAAAGCATTCTCCTTCCTAAAGAATACTATGGAAGATCTATTCAGTGAGGCATTATGCATAACCTTTTTTTTTCTAATTCATGACCAGCAAGATGGCACTTTAAGGTACTTGTCACCAAGCCTGGTCCCTGATGTCCAGGAAGGACCCATACAGTAGGTGAGAGCCCAGATATTCTGATTTCCACACTTGTACCATGACACGCGAACACCACAAAAGACATTAGATACTAAAAGAATAAAGCAAGTTGATACATAAATGTAAACTTTTTCTAACTAAGGTTTAACAGGCTTTTAAAAACTGTGTCTTTATTTCCTTCTTTGGATCTAAATACCCTAAATAAAGTCCTGCATGTTGTTACTTTTACCAAAAATAAAGTTAATTTCCTTTAACTGTGAAGAGACATTGTCTGTTTCTCACTGTTCCTCACCCAGAATAAGAAGAATGAATGCTTTTTTCTTTCACTATACTTACAGACAGTTGTGAGCTTCCATTTAGGTGCTGGGATTTGAACTCAGGAACTCTGGAAGAGCAGCTAGTGCTCTTAACCACTGAGCCATCTCTCCAGCCCCCTCACTACTTCTTAAAAGCATTTTATGAAACAGGTTTGTGGGGAGAAGCGAGGGATATTCACACACTGGGCAAGTACTCTACCAAGGAGCTATACTCCCAGCCCTACAATGATTCTTAGAAGCTAAGAAGAGTTCAAGAGAATTACACACTAAATGGTAGAAAGACCACTATGTTGCAATCCTAAGATTTAAATAGTTTACTTCCTGAATTAAGGATCATCTTCCCAAAGTGGCATCTTAAAAACTCATCACAAATACACATAAACAAGTCTAAAAAAATTTTTAATATAAAACTGTACTGAGCACTTGGTTAATTTACTGGAATGAGGTTCTTAACATACTTACGAGTAAACATCATTATCTACAATGATCCCTTCTGTCAAATGAGGCCACGTTGTTGCTAAATGAAGTTCACTAAAATTAAAAAAAACAGAAAATTAAAGCTTTAAAATAAGCTCAAAAAGTTTAGTTCTGTACATATGTCCTCTGACCCAGTACTTCTATCTCTAGAAATGTATCCTGAGAAAGCACTATATGTAAAGTGGTGTGTAATGGTTGCTGAGGTACACTTTCCTCACTGGTATAGCCCCTGGTGAGTTGCTCATACGCTTGTAAATAATCCTTCACCAATACCCACACCTATGTTCTTATAAGCAACCTAGAGTCACCAAAAGACAAGAAAAAAGTAATGGACGGGGTACCATGGCCATTTGAATAAAAATGGCCCCCACTGGCTCCTAGGGAGTGACACTACAGTGGCCTTGTTGGAAGAAGTACTTGGTGGGCTTTGAGGATTCAGATGCTCAAGTCAGGCTCAGTGTCACCCTCTCTTCTTGCTGCCTGCTGATCTAGATGTAGAACTCTCAGCTACCGCTCCAGCATCATGTCTGCCTGCATGCCGCCATGTTTCCCACCCTGACTATAATAGCTAAACCTCTATAAACTGTAAACCAGCTTCAACCAAATGTTTTCCTTTATAAGAGTTGCCATGGTCATGGTGTCCCTTCACAGCAATAAAACCCTAACTGAGGTACTAACTAGGAAAAAAGAGAATATCATCATATATAAATCTTTAAAACCCACTATGTAGAATTAATATATGCTAATAAAAACTTTAAAAACATTTCAAAAGTAGTGCTATGTATAATAAACTAAAAGCAACTATTTACAAAAGTGTAGCTATATGAAATTGTCTTGTAGCTATAAAATGTTACCTTATATAATATAAATATAAGTAAAATAACAAAAAATATAAGTAAAGTAAGCATAAAGTATATCCACACAAAGGCATATTAGGAAGATTTCTTTTTAAAACAACTGCTTATGCTGTAACAGATGTGTTTCAATTACCCCTCCCCCAACTCCACACTCGGCCTACCTCCATCACCTGGCGCCAAACCACCTGGCAGGCTAAGCAGCTTTTTTTCCTTTCCTACTAGTCCCTCCACCTGCTGCCACCTCAACACCCACAGATCAAGCTACAAACCCGAGGCCTTAGAACCTGCTTTGTGTGTGAGCCACTCTGGCTTGGTGGATTGTTCCTTCACTCTCCCATCTCATCCTTCCCTTCATATGCATAGGCCTAGCCCCAGAATTGTAGTTCGGGGGCCATCTTTGCCTTGGCCAATTGAATAGCATATGCACCACCTCTACCCACCTAGCTACAATCACAAAGTTCAGGCACTGGCCCAGTCTAAAGCAGGCCAGATCCTCATACCAGATACACAACCAAATGCATGTACAGGTAACATCACAAAAATAAAAACAAATGAGTGACCAAGACAACAATATTGCCCATGACTCTAGTCGAACAGCAATGTTTCTTAATGAGAATTACCTAGATAAACCCCAGAACATGACTTAAAAGAACGATCATGAACTTCATCACAGAGTTTGAGGAGTTTAAAAGACATGAACAATCACACTCAAATAATAGAAATTTTAAAGGAACAGCTTCTCTCCAAGGTTTTTATGATGTTTTAGATTTATACAGTGATAATGTCTGCATAAACCTATAATAAAAACCACCAAACTATTCACTTTGAAATGCTGAACTTCATAGTAATGAATTTTCTCAACCTTGAAACAATATCCTATAATAGCAATGAGCTGGAAAACTTGTCAAACAAAAGCCAAAGAGCAAATATTTTGGCTTTGTGAGCCATGTACAATCTGTTACCTTCTCTGTGTGTTTTTATACATACTTTTAAAAATATATAAACTATGATGAATCACTTGGAAACAGACACTGGCCAGATCTGGCCCACAAGCCACAGACTCCCTGTGCTGGGACTGAACCCAGGGCTAGGCATGCTATGCAGCCTCTCCACCACTAAGCTACACCCCAGCCCCACAGCCTGCCAAACCTTAAGAAGGGTGTTAATTTGGAAAGTTCTCATGTGTTGTTATAAACTAAAGAGAACAAGTATAGTTATTTCCAATATTACTCCAACAACCTACAGTGCCATAAAGCAAACTTCAATATAAATTTAAAAGCAAAATAATCCAGTAATTTAAGTGACAGGCTGAAATTCTCACCTGATAGGATCTTCACAAGCACCAAACGGCAACTTGCCGAACTCCAGGCCTCCAACTTCTCCTCCCACAAGGGCATCTATATCTAAATAAGGGAAAATGTACTCCTTTATTGGGCAAACAGGAGAAATGAGCACTACACAGGGAATTCCAAGCTAGCTAGAACTGTGAGTGAGATCTTGCCTACTTCAGTCAAACCTTTCAGAAGGTGAGAGCCTTGAGGTGCGTGTGACAGTGCAAACAGGAAGTTACGCACGAGCTAGTGCATGCAGCAAGGCAAGCCTTCTGAGAATGAGACACTGAAGTACAGAGCCACAGTTCTGATTATCCACTGTTTCACGTTCAGTCGTCCATTCTAAATTTTACTCCTGTGAAATATTTCTCAACTACTACTCAAGAGAGTAATAGTCCTGTACTTTGCTCCTTTTTCTAAGAGCCTGATTAATAAAATCTAAAAGAAATGATTGTTTAAGTACTAAGAAATTTAATCACCAACTTACATTCATCAGTTTTGTTGTCAAAAATTTCTGATTAACAAATTACCAGATTTGCCATTATTAGTAAGGTTCTCTGTGGACTGTAGATGAAATAATGAAATTCAGGAAAGAGCCTCTTTTCCAATATGAATGGTCCATGGGAGGAAAGCAGAAGTGTCACTGAACCCTTAGTGCCATCCTTCTTGAGAAACTAATACTTCTAGGACATTAAAAGGATGTTTCTCTATGAAATTATATACATGAAGGGATTTAATTCTTAATATTACACTAGACATTCTTAAATTTAAAGTCTATTGTTGAATAACAAACATCACCCAGATTTGTTTAAATCAACACCTGACAACCTATGCCCTAAATTACTAAACATAGTCAGTAAATATGACTAAGTTATTCAATAATTCTTCAATCGACTCATTCCATTTTTCCAACTTAAAATGCTTACATAAACAAAGATCATGTGATTAGTTTTACACTACCAAATACATAGTATGTAAGAGCTTCAAACTTTACATGCATTCTCATGAACTAATACATTAATAATAATTGGCACAATGGTAGCACAAAAGTTTTAATTAAATTAAAAGTTGATGAGTAACAGTAACACTCTGGGATGAGAACCAGGAAAGTGAGTTTGACTAATACATGAAGGCAAACTTGATCAACTGGGTAGCCATGTAACATCAGCCTTCCTAAGCTTTACATTTTCTGAGAAATGCAACAACATTCATATATCACAAAAATGAAACAGAATTAAGTGGGACTGGAGCGACGGCTCAGTGGTTAACAGCACTCACTGCTCTCCAAAAATCCCAAGTTCATCCCAGCACTCACATGGCAGCTCACAATTGGCTGATTCCATTTTCTGGTACGCAGCTATAAATTATTCATACACATGAAATGCATAAATAAATAATTTTTGGTTTTTTTTTTTTTTTTTTTTTTTTTTTTTTGCTTAAACACAAGATATAAAATGCCAAGCATAGTCTGGCTCACAATTCCTGTTGGCTCTTCCCTCTTATAAGAGAAAATGCTGAGTTTATACAAACTCCAGCCTACTAAAGAATGTTAACATTTTTACCTACATTTTAAAAAATCTGGCAACAGAACATCATCAAACATCTTCTTAGCAATCAGAATTATAATGTAGGAGTCTGGCCCTTGGACTTCTTAAGCTCATTAGTGACCTCACCACCTTGGAACTGGGCAATTAGGACTAAATCACATATGCTATATACTCTGTTACTAGACTTTAACAGAGTAGCCTTGGGAAAGGAGAAGAACCGAAACTTGTCAGGAGCAGATTGAAAACCACAGTGGTACTGCTATCTGGAAACCTGAGGCTTATCTCTTAACCCCTTGCTGTTGTTTAGATGTAGCTCTTATAGCACATTAGAGGTCTGAGTTACTCGAAAGTAAAAAAACAGTAGTGGTACCTAAAACTACCAAAAGCCGACCATATACAATAGTAATTCCAGTATTCTCTCTAACCCAGCAATTATTCTTCCCAGCAATTATTCTTATCCTTACAACCAAAGAGCTGGAACAAAATAAAGCATGAAAAATATTTTGGTTTTCTTTGGAGCAGTACACTAAAAAATGTTTCTAAGCTAGATGTTTATTGATACTACATGGGTATGGAGGCTTTTGGCTAAATCTCAGCATTTGGGAGGCTGAGGCAGTTCTGACTTAAGTTCAATGCCAGTGTGGGCTACAAAGTCAGTTGACCTAGCTAGCCAGAAATTCACAGTGAGATCCTGTCTCAAAAAAAAAAAAAAAAAAAAAAAAAGGAAGAAAGGAGGGAAGGAAGGAAGGAAGGAAGGAAGGAGGGAAGGAGGGAAGGAGGGAAGAAAGGAAGGGGAAAAGAAGAAAGGAAAGTCTTGTAGTTATTTATAAGTCTATCTTTCATTTCTTATTAAATGTATTTGAAATATAAATACATCTGTAGATCTGGCCTACTGTGTCTTTTAAAATGCAGTAGAGATGAGACATCTAGCTCAGTAAGCAAAGTGCTTACTGTGCCCACATAAGGACATTAGTTTGATTCCCAACACAGTCGTAAAAGCTGGGCAAAATGCAAACACTTACAACCCCAACTTGAGGGTGAAGACAGGCAAATCCTGAGGGCTTGCTGGCCAGACAGTCTGACAAAATCCTAAGTTCCAGGTTCAGGGGACCCAGTCTCAAAACGAAGACCAAGAGAAGAAGGCTGCCTGGGGAGTGAGTGCATGGTATGGACAGGAGAGTCCTTGACCCTCAGCAGTGGGTCTCCGAGAGGGTAACTGCAGAGCCCAGACACAAAACACCCATGAGGGCACGCTGCAACTGAAGAAGGAATTTGAAGCTGACACAGAACCAAATTTGAGGGGTCATGTGAAAGAAGCACAAGTACCAAGCCTAACAAGGCTCCTGGAAGAAGGCTTGGGACAATGCTAGCACGAGTAGCCATCTGCATGAACAGACCCTGCACCTACAAGGCCAAAGCCAAGAAAATGAAAGAAAAGGGCTGAGGCTAGGCCAGGACACCAGACAGCTCTAGCCTTACATGGGGCCCTCATGGGAGCCCCCTACCCACCTCAAGTATGTAAAAGCTATCAATGCCTTCTGTCTTATCAACTTCACCAAATATGCTCTGTCTCGGCCCTCTCACAGCCCACAGCAAGTGCCCAAAGTTGACAGGAAGGAATTCTGGGGAAGTCTGAGCCTTCCCACAGAGGGAATTAATTATCAGCACCCCCATTTGTTCTTTCCCATTCTGATTTGTTACTAATAAATTAGTAGAATGTACCTCCCCCCACGAATGAATGCATGAAGTGGAAAATGAAAGAGGAAGACATCTAACACTAACCTCTGACCTGAACCTCTTTGCACATCACTCATACAGCACACACACACACACACACACACACACACACACACACACACACACACACATGTAAATATAAATAAATAAAATTCAAAACAAATTATCATATCCAACTATACTAGTGAGCACACTACAAAAATACTTGCCATATTCACAGCATCTTGAAGTCCACTAACAGATGAATAGATAGAGAAAATGTGATGTGTAAATACACAATGGAGTTTGCTTGTATCACAAAAAAAAAAATTATTTCCAGGAAAGTGGGTCATTATATTAAACAAAATCAAACTTACCCAGAAAAAAAAATACCGTATGTTTTCTCTATATTTAGGGATATATACGTGTGTGTATATGCATATGTATGTGTATATATACACACAAAGGAGAGAGCACATGTAGACAGTAATGAGGAGATGAGACGCATAGTTTTCTCCCATATGCAGTACATGTATGCATATACTTGATAACTTAATCATTTCTTTATGAAACATCACTTTGTACAATGCACATACGACAGTAAGAATCTTCAAAGAGGATCAAGCATGGTGGCCCATTCCTGCCATCATACCACCCCAGAGGCAGAGACAGGAGAGTCTCTGAGTTCAAGGCCAGGCTGCTTTACATAGTGAGCTCCAGGACAGCCAGGACTACAAAACCACACCAAAACAAAAAGTATTTTAAAGGAAGTACACAGTATTTCAGAAACAAAATGAATTACAAAAAGGATACTGTGGGGCTGGTAAGACAGTTTAGCAAGAAAAGGTGCCTGCCACCAAGCTTGACAACCTGAGTTCCACCCCAGAACTCACATGGTAGAAAAGAACTACCTAGAGGAGGTCAGACGACGGAGGGGGAAGAGCGTGGTAACATGGAGCTTCCCAAAGACCAGCTGGACCCACGTGGGATTCACTGGTGTTAAAAAGCTATGAACATTAAGGATTTTACAGGTCTAGTATCTCATATAAAAAGGCAGTTTGTATCTTTGTCTATTTGATGCAATCTTGTTGTGTAGAGGGTTTGTGGATTGAGAGTTGGATATATAAACCTGTATGAAAAGCAAAAAAAAAAAAAAAAAGAAAGAAAAAGAAAAAAGAAAAAAAAAGAACTACCTCTCACAAGTTGTCTGTGATTTCCTCTGCTCTAAGGCTTCTACGTTAGTGTTTTCGGTTTATGAGGATGGCTTCTCTAACACTCTAAACATGGGTATTTTAATCATTCACCATATGGTAATGCATATAATGTTCTATCATAAAGGTTGTTTGATAAATCACATCAGCTTTCACAGTTAGATTGTCAAATATAAAACAGCACTGAGAGCTTCCTTCAGGAGAATAAAATTTCATAGACGACAAAATCAGCAACTACATTTAAAAGAGTACAGGTATTTCTAGTATGAAACACCATTAGATAATTTTAATTTCTTAATACATTTTCTTTTCAATCTATATTTAATAGGTTAAACATAGTTCCAAATATTCTCACCTGGAGGCTGCTGAGGCCAAAAGTATTGCTGCCAATCCTGAAGCACATATGTTAACCGAATGGCAATGCTGACTGGAGGCAATGGAGTTAAAGGACAGCCCTAGAAACACATGCAAAGACAATACCAAGTAAATGTTTTGGCCTGTGTTCTAAAGACTTCAGCAACAACATTTCACAGTTATGGGAGGCTATGCTTGAGAAACTAGAATCTAAGTTTATAGTTTCAAACAATAGTGCAGACAGTCAAACCCTGAGAAGAAAAATGAGACTGACCAGTAGTGTGTAATTTAGAAAAACCAAGATGGAGATACTAGCTGAGCACGGTGCATACTTGTAATCCTAGCACTCAAGAAAGAGCGGCAAAAAGAGCTTTGTAAGTTCAAGGTCTGACTTGTCTACACAGCAAGTTCCCAGCCAGTTAAGGCTGCATAGTGATATATGCCTCAAAATAAACACATTTTTTGGAAAGGAAAAAAACTGCAATTGCAGCTGACATATCTATAATGCAACTACAACCTAAGGCTCAGAGACCAACACTGGGGGTGTCTTTAAGTAAAATGGCAATCAAAATCAGATTTAATATGTAACCATGATCACTTATACAAAACAGATTATAGTAAATAAACCAGTTAACAAAAGAACACTTAGAAGAGACTCAAACTTCAAGGTCATACAGACAACACTTCCAGTATCAGCAGAGCAAGAAGCTCCAACCACTACTTTAACACCTGGTTCTACAATGCTTCATGAGTTTGTAAAACTAACACACACAATTTATAGAAAAGTTAACATTTCAGAATAAAGCTTAATCTCAAACATTTTTGTTTGTTTTATTTTCTGTGGATGGGTGCTTTCCTCATGAATGAATGTCTATGTGAGACTGGGGTGCCCGGTGCCTGTGAAGGCCAAATTAACTATTAAATTAAAAAACCGTGACCTGTAAGGAACATGAAATAACTAAGAATATTAAAGTTGAAAAGGACAGCACTGATTTAAACTTGTACTTTATGTGACAGCAATGGCAAAAACAGACCCATCAACAGGAACCCTTTCCTAAAAGCTACGAAATCAGCTACTCCACCAACAGAGGACACATAAGGATGAGTTTATAAAGATGTGGATAGCTTTAACTATGCAGACAACTGTACAGTACCAAACGTAATTCTCAACCACCTTAAATTCCATTTTCTTGGATCAATTTTGAGAGAAGCGTCCCATCAAGAGTTCTGTAAACGTTTGAAAGGCTGAGAGGAGACATGGTAAACTAATAATACTTTTCATTTAAATTTAATTTGACAGCCAAAATTTAAGTCAGGTTTCACATGTCAAGACAGTCTCTTTAAAATAGAAGTTTCCAAAAAGAAAGGTCGAGCTACACAGAGGAAAGACAAAAATATCTGAAAATGATCATTAATATTCCTTAAAAGGAGTAAGACTGTTTGAAGATTTTTTTTAATATATTCATTTATTATATATAAGTACACTGTCGCTGTCTTCAGACACACCAGAAGAGGCATCAGATCTCATTACAGATGGTTGTAAGCCACCATGTGGTTGCTGGGATTTGAACTCAGGGCCTCTGGAAGAGCAGTCAGTGTTCTTAAACTCTGAGCCATCTCTCCAGCCCTGTTTGAAGGTTTTTCACAATAAAATTTTAGATTAAAAAAAAAAAAGGAATTACTTCTGTTCATTAAAAAAGTAATAAAGAGCCAGGCTGGTGAGGTATGCCTTTAATCCCAGCATTTGGGAGGCTGAGGCAGGCAGATCTCTGTTGAGTTCAAAGCAAGCCAGGTCTATAAAGCAAATCCAGGACAGCGAAAGAAACTGTTTTGGAAAAACCAAAAAAAGAAGGAATAAGGTATGAACATTGGTATCAGACCAGAAATTTCACAAAATGCCAATTTAGCACTTCTGATGATTTCTTTTAAAGGGAAATGAACAGAAGTCAACACAAAGTTGGGTTATTCAAAAACTTCTCACGATATTAGATACAAAATTAGACAGTATGGATTTCAGAGCCTAAGAATTAGGAAAATAAAGTTACTACATACATCAAATGTTTCCAAGACGGTTTTTAATTGAGACAGCCACAAGAAATTATGTTAAGAAAAAATAAATGATAAAAGGAAGATTTAAGTTTGAAATTCCAATCCTGGTATTTCAAATGGATTTATGTGTTTGGCTGGCCAGGCGGCCAGCCTCCTTCCCAGCTCTCTCCCTTCTTCAATTCTTCCTTTTTGTAGTACTGGGAATGTTCTTAGTTACTGTTTTATTGCTGTGAAGAAACTCCACAACAAAGGCAACTTATAACACGAGGCAAGTAACTGGGGCTTGCTTACAGTGTCAGAGGGTTAGTCAAGCATGGTGGCAGGCAGGCTGGCCAGCACTGCACGGAGCCCCCACCCTGGCTGAGAGCCTTACATCCTGATCTGCAAGCAGCAGGCAGGGAATGGCAAAAGACACTTGGCCTGGCATGGGCCAAGATGTCAAAGCCCATCTCCAGTGACACACCTCCACCAACAAGACACCCCCTAATTCTCAAACAGCTGCACTAACTGAGATCAAGCAATCAAACATGAGAGCCAATTGGGGCTATTCTCATTCAAGTCACCAGACCAGAGGGTGAAAAGTCTCTGCCAACCTGCCTTTCTTCCTTTCCAGTACTAGAGATGGAACAAAGAACCTCATGCGTGCTAGGCAAGCTTTCTACTACTAAGCCAAATCTGGCCCCATGTCTTTCTAATCCTAACACACAATACCTATTAAAAAAGAGAAATTCCTTTTAAAAATAGTGAAACCTTCAGAGAAGTTGGAAAATGAATATAATCAACACTTACATGATTTTTACCAAGTTCTGCGGCACAGGTCCCTCCCTTCTACATGTGTATTTTTTTTCCCTGAACCCTTTAAAATGTGTAACCATCAATGCAGTTCACTTCTGAATACCTCACTAACTACTTAAGAAGAGGAATGTTTTCCTATGCAGTTTTAACAGTTAACACAGGTTTAATATCAACACTATTTTAAATACTCGGTCATATTAAAACTATCTAACAATCACAAATCAGACCTTTCCTATCTGCTCTGCTTTGGTCCTGTAAAACCCACTCACCGCATGCTGCAGTCATCCCTCATTCACCTTCTTTAAACAGCTACATCTTTTCTTTTTTTGAGTCCAGACCAATTACTTTGTTTAAAAGGAATAAACAGTTGCTTTTACACATTTTTATTTGTGTTAAATATCCTGACAGAAGCACTACTCAGATGAGTCTTCCTCAGTGGGTCACACTAAAGAGACCTTTAATATCAGTTGGTTGGTTTTTTTCCTTCTCCATTAATTTTTCTCTTTTTATTTTAGGTTTATGGGGATTCGCTACATGGGTATCTGTGCACCCTGTGTATGCCCTCAGAGGCCAGAAAAGGACACTGGAGCCCCTGGAACTGCAGTTACAAAAGGCTGAGAGCCACCATGTGGATGCTGGAATGGAACCCAGGTCCTCTGGAAGAACTGCTGAGCCATCTCTCCAACTCTTCAGCTAACTTCTTCATCTAATACATAAAATAATAAATTTCATTTACATATTTGAGTTAAATTTGCTAAACAAGTTTAATTATAATTTATTATGTTATTGATATTTGAAATTTTCTATATAATCAAATTACCAAACTGCTACTTTAATCTGTATTCCAAATAAGACTGACTATACCAACTCACAATTTTTGATTTGAAGATATCCAGCAGGCCTGACAGATG
The DNA here is from genome assembly GCF_963924665.1 of Micromys minutus. Taxonomy (NCBI): domain Eukaryota; kingdom Metazoa; phylum Chordata; class Mammalia; order Rodentia; family Muridae; genus Micromys; species Micromys minutus. Next base: position 19,894,818 of record NC_137975.1, on the reverse strand, counting down.
AGTGTACTGATTTGGCACTTTTCGAAGGTGAACCATTTCAAAGTCAGTTCGTACACCAGGACCTTGACATTCTCCCATGTACATTCTTCGCCATTTGTGATGTATTTGGACAAACAATGGTACCTGGCTACAGGATATGGGTAAAAAGGACCAGAAATCAAGCTCACCATTAAACAGTAAATAGTCTTAAACCTCAAAACTGTTCCTGCTCTTTTAATTTCAAATATTTTCAATTTCTACAGAAAGAAAACTTTTAAATACAGATTTTCATTTATTACAAGGATACATTTAGTTTCTCCTCTCCTTACCCTAGCAAACTGATGAAGTATACTGGCACTTAGCAAGAAAACTTTAAAACTAACTTTGTTGTGAGGTATTTCTTTAGCACGTAAAGGTAGAGCTAATTCTCACTATTCACAAGTATCTGCTTCAGCCTACTTACAAAATCACATCTGTAACCCCCCAAAATACTAGCAGTACAGAGTTATGTGCAGACCTGCAGAGCAGAAAGATTCTGAGTCTCTAAGTTAATGTTTCAGATGAACTCAAATTAGGTAATGATGCACCTTCCTGTTTCAACTCTCAAACTATAAAAATGTATCCTTTGATGATTAGGTGGACCTGAAAGCAGTGTTCCTAAGAGCCAGAAGGCTGTAATACGTTTTACAAACAGAAGATACATATAAAAAATGATTCAGTCAAACATGAGTCACACGCTTTCTTGAGTTGGCTGTGAGCTCAATCTCAGTGAATTAATGATACGCATTACTATATAGGTGCATAATGACATCTTTAGGCAGAAATATTCATGAAACAAAAACCATAAAGTATAGCATTGATAAGACTGTGATCAAAAACTCATGAGAACCTATACATTTTCCCTTAGGAACAATGGTACAACATCTATGGTGTTTCTAGAACACAAATACGGTAAATTTCAAGAAGAAGCCATAAAATACATTCCCAAGTTATAATACTCCTTTGTAAATACAGCTTTGTCAGTTTTTTCAAAAGAGGAAATAACTGGAAAGTTGGCTCCACCACTGAAAGCTACGCTTATGTTATCAAAACATAACAAAATTTTTAAAAGTCCAAAATATTCCTTAGGGCACTCTAGTGCATCAATTTCCCCACTAGTAAATTTACAGTAAGAGTCTTTTGGTCTATCTGATATGTAAAGGAAATACAATTCAAAGGAGCTGACTAGACAAAGCTGACTTCATGTTCTTCAATACCTATACCTAAGAACAGAGAGATGCAGAACACGGTGGCGCACGCCTTTTAATCCCAGTCCTGAAGGGAGAAGAGGCAGGCAGATGTACAGAGTCTGAGGCTGGCCTGGGCAGTGTTCCAGATCACCTGGGCCTACACAGTGAGACCATCTCAAACACAAAACAGAGGAGGGAAGGGGTCACAGAATACATAAAAACAATTCATTTGTTTTATTAATTAATCATACTCCTTTTGGGATTCTTGGTTTATTTTTCTTTTGAGACAAGGTTTCACTGTGCAGTCCAGGCTGGCCTTAAATTTATGATCCTCTTGCCCAGGCCTCTTGAATGCTGGGATTAAAGACTTGCTCTACCACGCACAGCTCTAATTTCATCCTCATGTACCAAAACCAAACTCTTAGTATAATAATGTGCAAAAGTAGGAACTAAATTCTTCATTATAGGAAAAAATAACAGTTAATAACCAATTACCTTCCTGAATTATATCACTACAAGTATTTTAACATATTTTCAAGATCTGTGAAGTGTACTTACCAGCCGGTGTTTCCCAAGGCAATAGAAATGGAACTAAGGAGTAGGTTACACTTGGATTCACTGAGAACCGCATCACTGTGTGCAGCAGGAGCAATCACCACAAATTCACGCAGCCCATACCTTCAAGAGAGGAAAGACAGTCATTATTTGAAAAGTATGATAAGTTTCCCTACAAAAAATTGAAGCCAAATCTGTCCTATCAGACATTTTACTTCGCCCTATTCCCAACCCATATGGCAACTGCATATACATTTGAAACTTTACTTTAAAAAAAAAATCCAGCGTATATGTGTGTGTGTGTGTTCATGCCTGTGCCACAGCGCACATGTGAAGCCCAAAGGATCACTTTCAGGAGTCGGCTCTCTGTGAGTGGGCTCCAGGGATTGGATTTAGGCTGCCAGGAGGATTAGGGTCGGAAGCCAATCTCATGCTTGCTGTGTAACTGCTCTACCACTGAGCTAACCCCAGGCCCTGACTTCCTTTAAAACGTTCTTTCCATTGTTTTCATTCCCTTCACTCACCAGAAATGAAGTCATTTGTTGAAATTACAGTAACTATTAAATAAGAGTGTTGTCTTAAAAATCAGCTTACAAAGCTAGTAAGAAGGCTGTTACACAAGCCTCACAACTTAAGTCTAATTTCAGAACCCCCATAAAAATAAAAAAGAAAGCTAACTCAAAAAAAATTCTCCTCTAATATCCACAAGGATACTACGACACATATGACACATGTACACAAATAAAACTCTAATTTACAATATGAAAGAATTATATGAATTCTCACCTTAAGTAACTGGCAGTACTGTGTCCAGCAATGGAGAAAATAAGCTGGACTACCTGAATGTCAGGGAAATAATTACCAGCCCTGATATACACACGTGGACTGTGTTGAGATACAGTCATAAAGTATCCTAGAAGATTCCTTGTATTCCTTTACTCAAAGACACACATTAGACAGGGGTTATAACATTATTAGGACATGGCTTCTTCCTGCTATGGTATCTACAACAATGATATTTTCTCATTCAGTTGCCTAGTCATTAAAGCCACAATTGGTGTCTCTGCATGTGTATGAGTGATTTGCCTGCATGTATGCCTATGCACCACATGCATGCCTAGAGTTAACACAGACCAAAAAAGGGCATTGGATCCCCTGAAACTGGAGTTTCTGATGTTGTGAGCCACCCGTGGGTGCTGGGAATCAAACCCAGGTCCTCTGGAAGAAGAGCCAGTGCTCCTAACAGCTGAGCTACTGCTCCAGCTCCTGCTGCCTAACTTTTAGAAAACAGTAATAATTTAAGACCAATTTGATGTTCTTTCTGCCCAACAACAACTCATATCCTTGATACTCTTAAGTGAATTTTATTTAACAATTTTTAATAAAGTAAATAATTTATGAACAATACTACTCATATCACTTGCCTATTCTAAGTTAGTCTCTGCATGTGTAAATCCTGGTTTTAATTAACTTTCCCCAAGAAGTCCCTTGGAATGCAGTATATAAAAACTTGCCTTTATCCTGATCACCAGATTGGAACTGCTGAGACACAGATTGTCTTGTATGCCTATTCTAGTAAATCCTCTCATAATAAAAAACAAAAACCAAACAAACTTTTTCCTTAAAGTCTGTCCCATACTGTTTACTGTTTAGAAGCTACTGTGACTCTGACAACAGTTTGAGGGTTTCCACCAAAGATTCACGAGTAAAAGTGTTTACTCCTCAGCTCATCTCCACTCCCTGACACATGAAATCAAGATTCACCATATGGAGGCAGCAGCAGATAACTGAAAGAACCCAGAATGTGAATGAATTATCCTTGGAAAAAAACAACTTTCTTGATGTTCTTCCAGAAATGTTCCATCTGTTCCTAACTTTCATGGACCAATCTCTTCTGACCAGTTTTGCTCCCAGGGTGTTGGTGTTGAAATAGCTTAATGGGCAAATTCTACAAATGTATCTGTACAGTACATTCCTGGAAGTCAAGTTCCAGAAAAAACAAGAACATCTGCCTTCCTGACACTGATACCTGTTGCCAAACAACCCTTTTGACTTAATAAACTGCCAGTGCCTAAGATTCTATTTTTTCTACCCTCTTTGCTCCAGTTTCTGTGTGAATGACACACACATACACACCACACACACACACCACACACACACTCTGAGACACACACTATACCACACACACACCACACACACACACACACACACACACACACACACACAACACCACACACACACTACACCACACACACAACACACACACACAAATACACACAATTACTAAATCTCCAAATCCAAATCTTTTTTTAAGGAATTAGCTTATATTAACTGATGCCCTCCATTAAACATACCCCCATCTCTGAATTTTAACATTTTCCTATCATTATGCTCTAATTGCTGTCAAAATAATTCATTTGTTTAAATTTCCCTATAAGCTCTACTTGAGACTTGGAACTATGCCTTTCACCAAGCCAATATACACTAGTATAGATTTTAAAAGAGAAAGAGCAAGAAAGTGTGAAGTGTGTGCAAAAAAAAAACAAAAACAAAAACCTAGCAACAATCCAAAGTGAATGACTGAATGACTAGGTTTTTATTTTTTTTTTCTTCCCTTTCTTTTGACAGGGTCTTCCTGTATATTACTGGTTGACCTAGAACTCACAAAGATCTACCTACTTCTGCCTCCAAAGTGCTGGAATTAAAGGCTCACCCCTGGCCAGCTAAGCAACTAGATTATTTTAATGAACAAAGGATTTGGATAGCTATTATCTCCCAAAAGGTTACACAACTATTTTAAAGCCCCAGAACGAGACAATGAACATCAGTAGTAAGCAGAAGGCATGTGAGTCAGTCATCTCGGGACACTTCACAATCACTATTATCAACAAGGAAAAGGAGAACCTAACCTGGAATTCTGGCTTTGCTGGTGAGGACAGAATGCAAGGTCTTAAAACATACTCAGAGACAAGAGGATTCTAAGTTATGTCCAGTTAGATCTATATAGCGAGTTCCAGGCCAGCCAAAACTACACAGTTAAACTCCATTTCAGAATAATAATACAACTTTTAAATTAAAAATGACTACCAGTCATCCTTGCAATCTCACTTCTGGGTCCAGACCAAAAAGAACAAAAGCAGGCACTCCTGTTCACGGTATCCAAACAAAGAAACAATCCAAATGCCCATAAACACCTTAAGCCAACACACAAAATCATAGTGGAAGTTACCCTTAAAACAGAATAAATGCACACAAATGAACCTTAAAAGCGTAAGCCAGTAAGTCACAAAAGGATAAACACTCCACTTTTATGAAGTACTGAAGGATTCAAATTCATACAAATGGAAAATAAAAGCTGTCTTACCAAAGCTGTTGGGCATTTCATCTTTAAACCAAACCAACTAGGTTTACTCTCATGTGTCCTTGAGGATTAGGGTATATTATCAGGCAGATGCTAGGTCCAGGCAAGTGCAGTAAGGTCTTCCATACCAGCTTCACAAAGCTCAGCTGAGTGGCCTGAGAGTGTTTCTACCCTGAGACTGTTGCCATCTGACTGGCAGCCTCTGGCCAAGGCTTCAAAGAAAGTGGACTTCTGCCAGGCCAAGGAGATGGCCAGCAGCGGTAAGGCTACCTGTCTAGGAGCTTCAGGATGCTTTCCTGCTCCCTCGGGGTCTTCAGGCCTGGTCCTTTTCCTTCTTGGTGGGGGTGCACGTCTTCTGCCAGGCAGCCATGATCTTTCGGAAAGCATCCATGACCTCACTGTCTGCCATGCAGACTCGCTGCCGTAGCTCCTGCCAGCTCACCTCCTCCTTTGCCAACCTCAGCAGGTCAAGAATGGTGTGGTTGTGTGCACTGAGTGCCTTCAGCTCAGCCTGCCATTTGCACAGCTCAGCAAGGACCTCATCCTCTGAGTCCTCAGCAGGCCAGTCCTCAGACTCCTACTTGATGCAGCTCTCCAGGGACTTGGTATGTGGCACACTGAAAGGCTTGTTCTGATTGCGGGGCGAGGTGCTTGCTCCATCAACCCCTGATTTTTTCCCAGATATGTCAGAAATAGGAGAGTTCTCCATAGGGGAAATTTTTTTTTCCTCCACTAAGGCAGGCAATAGGTGCTGTGTCAGGACACCAAAGGGACACCCATCTTCTGCTCATTCTGGGCCTCAGACTTCTTCAGCAGGACATCCACATCTTTTGTGTCCAGTTCCATCATCAGTCCTATGAGGCCTTTCTTCTTGTCAGCCACAGCTGCTGCTCGAGCCCCACCCTCTGCTCCTCTAGCAGATCCTCCTGGGCCCAGCGTTGGGAGTAGTGTTTCCCTAGTGGGGGAATCTTATAATGTTCAGCTTCATCTTCAGGGGGTTTCAAGAGCTCACCTAGCGTTCGTAACTCCTCACTGGTGATGTTGGCACAATAGGGCTCCACAGAGGCCCAGACCTTGGGAATCTGAGGCACATCAATTGGGTCATCAGTAAATTCATATTCCTGGATCTTGGGTTGAACGTTTTTTGATTTGGGTCATCCTGGGCCAGGGCCTGGCCTATGTCCTGTCTTCCCTTCCAGTTTCTGCTCCTTGGGCTCCCAAGTTTGAGGGAGCACCAAGCTCATGGTCTCAACCGAGGCTTCAGGAATCGCCTGTCACTTTTCTTATCCTGCCAGTCAGTGAGGATCTGGGTTTCAGCTTCCAGCACACGCAGTCACCTGCTTGCAGAGGACAGCAGGGCCTCAAGCTCCAGCTGCAGAGTGTCCAGCTCCTCAGTACCGATGCCATTGTTCTCGGAGCGGGCCAGCACTACCGTATACCACAGACAGACCTTCAGGTGGTCCACAGACTTGAAGTCATGAAACTGCAATGGGTAATCCTTCAGCTCACACATGGCCCAGGAGACGGGACCCTCCCTGAAATGTTCTGAGGATTAAGAAGTGATGCTCGTCAAGTGCCCAGTTCAGTGCCTGGCACTGAAGTGGGATATTATCAGCTCTTCTAAAAACGTTTGCCTGACTTGATCTATGTGTGTATTAATGGGACAGACCTTCCATCAAATCTGTAATGCATGAGCATTTATCACTCAGTGTAGCCACTGTCTACTTCCTTACCAAAGCCATAGCTTACTGACATAAGAAACATATTTTGGTATGCCTATGTCTGGTTCACAGTGTTTTAAAATATTGTTTTTTAAATGAAAGAAAATACAGGTACATTTACTATGTGTCATCTTTGAATAGTTGTCTGCTGTTTTTCTAATTCTTAGGAAAGAGAAAAGAGAAAAATCTCCCAGTACCTACCAGCAATATAGCAAACATTTTAACAAGGTCTCTCCTGTTTCCACCTCTCAAGTACTGTGATTACCAGCATGTAATATTACATCTGGTTTTGAGGTCCCATGGAACAAACTGAGAGTCTCATGCATACTAAGCACTCAGCCCACTGAGTTATGTTCCCTAGATAGTATACTAAACGTACCCCTCCAAAATAATGTCCAGAAACTCTGAATAACTGAGAAAGATAGAAGAACTTAACATGAGGTGCCTCTTGCATTAATGTTATCACATAAGTTACTTAGACGTGTAGGTTTTGATTTTATCATGTAACTGTTTGAAGTAAACATTTTACTTAAATTTACAATATACACTAAATCTATGATATTTAATTGTTCTCTACTGTTCATGAGAATTACAAGTAGGTACCACTCTGGGTTATGATGTACAGTATGCAGAAGAATTTAGAGCAAGCATGAGACAGTAGCCCTGAGAAATGCCTATCAAACTGGCTCTTGGTTAGCATCAGGGAATCTGGACCTGAGGAAGGTTCTTGCCATTCTCAGGTTGATTAAAAACTTATTCCATATATTTAAAATGCATGTGCAAATAATATGATTATATTTTACACCTGTTTTCCTTTTGGGAGTTTAAATCTTGTTATACACTATGAAGACAAAGTACCCCTACTGACCAAGTCCTTTAAAGCTTTGAGGAGTGAGCCTCTAACAAGCCTTCCTGACAGATGATGTCTCATATGTTGTCATGATTTGTTGTGGAGGGAACTGAGTATAATCTGTAGGATGTTATGAGAAAAATTTCTTCCAAGCTTGATGTCAGCAGGAATTCAATTCCTGTCTTCTGCTGACTGTGTGCGGTACCTGTCGCTACAATAACAGCTTTAGTAACAGGCAGTTGCTGTCAGTCCCCTAGTCAATCACTGAATCTAAAGTTAGTGGGCTCACCTTAAAACACACACATTAGCTGAGTGTGGTGGCACACACTTTTAATCCTACCTCCTGGAGGGCAGAAGCAGGCAGATCTGTGAGTTTGAGGTCAGCATGGTGTATACAGAGTTCATGGACAACCAAGGGCTATGCAGAGAAACCCAACCTCAAAACAAGCAAGCAACAACAAAACTAACACACATTCTCTCTCTCTCTCTCTCTCTCTCTCTCTCTCTCTCTCTCTCTCTCTCTCTCTCTCTTATACACACACAGACACACACAGACACATACACACACACACACACTCACACACACACACACACACACACACAAAACATTTGAATAAAAAGGATACATACCATCTTACCAGACAATGTGCTCTTGGAGGAAAGTCATTATTCATGCATAGCAAATCTTGCATTGACTGAGGAATAGCATCTACAGAAACATTTGAGAGTTAAAAACATGTCTATTTAAACTTAAATTGTTAAGTGATCTTCTACATGCTTTGAGGAAAGCATGTCTTATTAAGACTGTAGACTAGCAATTGTCAGTTTAGACTCCTGACAAATAATCCTTGTCACCTCTTATAACTAGCATTTTTTATTACCCCAGACGTTTTTTAAATTTTATAAAACCTTTCTCTACTTAATTTTGATTAACTTTTCATTCATAGTATATCACTTTAACTGTTTTATTTTACTAATTATTGTTGGCAATCTCTCAAAGTGATAGTTTATAAATTATGCTTTCTCACAGTTTTGTGTATTTATAGAACATACTATATAGTTAGTCTGGTACTGTGTATGATATCTTGGGATGAGTCCCCTAAGACAAAAGGAGGATTACTGACTACTATTTGATAAGCATATGAACCCCCTGCTCACTGTTATACACTAGGGCATCTTAGAGCAGACTGTAGATTACATAACTGCCATGTACTAAATAACTAGTGTACATCAGATACTGGGGTAAGGGCTTAGGTTCAATGTCTTATTAATTCCACAGTAACCCTCCAGGTACTAAGTATTTCTTTACAGATGAGATAACAAGTTGAAAAAGGTAGAGAACTAGCCAGTCCAAACAATGAGGATGCTAATACACTCCCCACACATCAGCCCCCAAACTGCCTTTACTTGCACTGCTTCATAGGCTAGCTTCTTACGTCCATCTCCAAGTAATCTAATCACATCATCTCCTCCTGACTGAGTCACCCCCACAACCTCAGAGGGCTTTCATTTGTCCTTAGTGCACCATCCATCACTCTACCTCCTTTACAGTGACTCCCACACCTTATCTTCCCCACTGAAATGCCTCAACATGTGACTCACCCAGTCATGGTGGCTCTCCCTCTACTTCAGATGTAGTACTAGCACATGGGTTACATCAAATGTGGTTAAAACCTTCCCTCTTATGGGTGTTACTGAGCTATGAGAACCAAACCAGTAACTAAAGCTTAGACTATTAAGAGATTGTACAAACACAGCCCCCCCCCCAAAATAAAAACAAACTCATACCCTCTGATTCTTCTTCTTTTCCTTCCTTATCAGGAGACTCTTGTACAAGATAGTGATGAGTGACTGAAAACCTGAAGTCAGCAAAGGAAATTTCATCTGATCGCTCTTCCCACGTGCCAGAAGTAAAAATACCCTGCATTTAAAAAGAGATAAAAACTCAGCTGCTTACTCAACAGTAAGTCATAATGTTTAGTATGCGTTGATTTTACCCTCCTTGCCACGCATTAACCAGAGCATTGCATTCGACGGTTACTCTCTACAAGATCAAGGCAAAAAAAATTTAGAAGAATAAAAGATTCATCACAGTAGCAATTGAAAAAGAAGAGTTTTAGAGTCAGCAAGATGCTTGAAAACTTGAGTCTAACTCCTGGGAACCACATATGAAGAGAGAACGGACTCCTCCAAGTTGTCCTCTAACTTCCACATGCATGAGCGCTCTCACATGCACAAACACAAACACAAACACACACACACACACCACACACACACTCAGAGACACACACTATACCACACACACACCACACACACACAAACACACACACACACACACACACACACACACATAAAATAAGTAAGTAAATAAATGTGATTTTAAAAAAGAAAAATACCCCAGAGTATAAAATATAAAGTAACTTACAAAAATCCTAACTTCCAAATAATTTTATGCCATGTTTGAAATCATAAGTAAGCAGTAAGTTTGTTTGTTTATAAAACTAAGTCAACTAAATATAACCTGTTTAAACTGTGTGTCTTATGCAACACACAACAAAGCAAGGTATTAATAATGTATTCTGGGAAGACAATAAACACTTACTGAGAATATACCAGGCAATGCATTACTGGCTCACATCTTCTACATCATGGCCAGACAGAGGTAGTGCAGCTGTTAAGAGCACTTGCTGCCCTGGCACAGGGCCTGGGTTCAATTCCCAACATCTGCATAGTGACTCACAAAACTGTCTCTAACTTCAGTTTCAGAGGACACAGCCTCATTTGGCCTCAAGGCCCTAGGCATGTACATGATGCGGGCACTCACACGTTTTTTTTTAAAGTCACATCTTCTGCATTCCAGAAAATAATAATAATAATAAACAACAGTAACAAAAGTTAAAACATGTTCAAGACCAGCCTGGGTTATATAGTTCTAAAACAACCTGGACTACAGAGACAGACACTCTCAAAACACAAAACAAAAGTAAAACTATAGCAATAAAAATGTAACTGCCAAAGCCCCCACAAAGTAACTATAGTTTTAAGTTATTTTTATATAAAAAATTCTGTTGCATTTATTATTACAAAATGTGATCTATATCAAATCAAAAGGAAAAGTGTAAATCAAGAATTTAAAATGTCATTTGATAAAGCTGAACATCAATATGTGTATATGTGTATGTATATACACATGCATATGTATATATACATATAAACAAATATATGCATGCAAAAACAATGAAAAAAGAGACCATGAATCCAGGGGGAGGAGAATATGGGAGGGTTTGGAGGAAAAAAGGGACAAAATATTAAATATCAAAAAATGAAAAAAAAATCTCTGTATGGTTCTATTGTTATCAACAAATGTCTCAGACAAGATTAAGTTTCAAGATTTATGTTGACAACTTTACAACTTTCATGCTGAAATTTTTACTTATCATTCATTTAGTTTAAAAATACATAATATTGAGAAACATCTAAAAATGTCTGAGACCTCTCATCTATCTTAAACTAACTTAAGCTTTTCAGCCATGGATTCATTTTAACATTCCCACTTAGGAACTAGGTGTTTAACAGCTCGGTACTCCAAGGAACAATGAATCATTCTTACTACCAAAAATGCATTAGTTGTCCTACGTGCTTGTTTGTAGTCTTTTTACTTGTGTGTCATTCTCTACCTCTGAAGATCTGTACCAGAGTGGCAGCAATGACAGCTAATGATGACTGGGAGCACACTGTCATCACAGGTGAGCAACACCAGACCTCTAACAGAAGCCTTCAGTCACTATCACCCACAGCCACAGCTGTCACTGCCACTAAAAAGAGCTTTCTTGCCATTATGCAACAAAAATAAGGTCAACCATTACCAAATATAACAAAAATCTGCAAATTTCACATGTGAAAGTAGGAAATACAATAAAATACCAATTACTGTCCTATGTGATACCCAAAGAAACAGCTAACACTATGGTCACTCCTCAGACAAAAACTGAAAAAATAGAATAAAAAGATCTTATGATCTTATCTTTCAATGGTCCTATTTCCCTAAAAGTTACGTGAGCAGCTCAATGTTGCTTTTTTTCACATTTTAAAGACATTGATTTTTCGGTGTTTGAATCTCATCTAATTTCTTAAAAAGTTTTTCTTAAAAAAAAAAAAAAAAAAAAAAAAAAACTCTATTCCACTACTTCAATAATTCATAAAACATTCAATACTTGAATGAATGCAAATAATGGAATCCCAACTATTTAGTTTATATCTATCCCAAATTTAACTTATGGAAAAGCTAGAGAAAAACTACAGTTAAATTCATTTTCCATTTGCTGTATGACCTTGTAAGAATGGAAGTCCGTGCCATGCCAGTCTTCCGAGCATGAAAGCTCCAACACCCTTCAGCCTGCAGGAGACACTGGTCCTCTATTAATATTCTAACGCCAATGACTCTTCCTCTGTGACTCTCAGAGGGGTGACAGTCTATTCCAGGGTCATGACATGCCTAAACTTAACACTTCAGAAAAAGCACTTGTAATTTGTGCCAGCTACACAAAATCTAAAACTCCTAAGCTCTAAGAATCTCAAAGGTCATCTCCTTCATTTTCACCCAACTTCAAGGAAGACTGATTATAGGTTCATCTGTCTTACAAAGCCCAAAACACTAAAATTCAAAAAGTTCCCTTAGAAGTTCACTTTAATTCTTCTGAGTAATATTACATTTACTTAAGTTTCATCATAGCACACACAGCCCATCAAGTAAAACAGTAAAACAATAGCATTTGAAAGGTAAGATCTAGCTTTAACCCTACGGCCATTAACTGCTGGCAAAATAACCACCGAGCAAATGACTACATGAGCTGCAGATGTCATTCCACACTCACTGAGCAGGCACCTCACCACTCCAGTTTATCTGAGGATTAACCAGCAGACATAGTCCCAGTGACAGTACATACTCAGTCTCTGACACCCCTCTTAAATCATTTTCTAGCACTTAAAGTTCTACAGTGGACAAGTAGCTCAGTCACAAAAACCTTCCTGGGGATATAAATCCATGTAGGTGGAGAAGTCTCTAAGTTTCACTGTGTTTCTGTGTGTGCCCACAGAGGACAAGTACAAGGGTGGAGAGGGCTGGATTCCCTGGAGCTGGAGGTACAGATGGTTATGAGCTGCCCCATGTGGGTGTTAGGAAGCAAATGCAGGCCCTCTGGAAGAGCAATGGGTGTTTTTAACCGCTTTCTAAGCCCTCTCCATTCCTCCAAAGGATCTTAAAGGCCCTCAGTTAAATGTAACCACAAAGTGGAAGGAGTTCACCTAGGAGAGGAAATGTATCTGATGAGATTTGCAAGTTCCTCTCTTTTGGTCTGATTCTTGATTTTTTGCACCTTGGAGTTGGTTATACTCTTTAAGAAATTACTGATTCCATAATTTAACTTAAAAGAAAGCATCTGGTAGTATAACTTATTGGTAGAGTATGCCTAAACCCAAGACTCAATTCCCAACACCAAACAAATTCTTTAGTTTTTTTTTTTTTTTTTTTTGGATATTCTCTGTATTTACATTTCAAATGTTATCCCTTTCCCCACTCCTATCCCCCCTCCCCCTCCCCTTACTTCCATGAAGGTGCTCCCTCTCCCAAGCACCCTCTCCACCTCAGCGCCTTGGCCAGCACCAAATAAATAAGAAACACAATTAAAAATACTGATTGCATTATTTACTGTAGAAATAACGTCTATGTCAATATAACTTTCAAATGATGGTTTCCAATATATATATATAATATATATATATTATATTATATATATATCACTATTCCACATTTTTGCAAGTTTTTTTTTTAATGTGTTGGTGTTTTGTTGTTTTGGTTTTTCAAGACAGGGTCTATAAATTTAGCCCTGGCTATCTTAGAGCTCACCCTATAAACCAGGTTGTCCTTAAACTCAAAGAGATCAGCCTGCATCTACTTCCAGTGCTGGGACTAAGGGTGTAAGCACCACTGCCTGGCATAGCTTTTTCTTTTTCTAACTTTTTATTTTTGTGTAAGATCTTATTATGTAGCCTTTTCTTTTTCTGACTTTTTTTTAAATAAGATTGTATTACGTAGCCCTGTGGTTATTATAGTTTTTCTGCTAAAATGGGGTCTTTATATGTTGTTCAGATTAACCTGGAATTTTAGGATGATCAAGCAAGAGCTGAGGGATAGCATGAGCTACACTGCAAAACCTGCCTCTGGGAGGGGGAAAAAAAGGAACCTATTTCAAAAGTCTAGTGGACAGGGCACAACTGAATAGTGACACAATTTTCCTTAATGGCCAAAAATTTACTGCTGAAACTGGGTAAGCGTATGAATTTTACAACTGAAATTGTCTATAGCTAAGGTTTTAAGATTTGTTTTTATCTTTAATTATGTGTTATCTATGGGACAGATGTGTGAACATGTGAATGATAGAACCCACAGAATACAGAAAAGGATGTCATAACCCGTGGAGCTGGAGTTAGACAGTTATGAGTTACCCATCATGAATGTGGGGCTCAAACTCAGGTACCTAACTGCTGAGCCATCTCCCCAAGCCCAAAATTAAGTTTTAAAACAGTAATTTACTTTAAATTCCCTCTCAGTAGATAAGTGGTAATCATGACCTTTCCGTGTATGAAAACTTAAGCATTATCTAAACTTTGTTTTTCAGGACAGGGTTGTTGTTGCTGTTGTTTGGCCCTGATGCCCTAGCTCTGTAGACCAGGCTGGCCTCACCTCCTGAGCACTGAGATCAAGGGTGTGCACCACCACTTTTCCTTTCTACACCAAGTTAACCCTGTCTTCTACACTTTCTTTAATCCTACCAATTGAGCTCATTTTAAAATCCACTGCTTTCTCCATCTGTCAATGCACTAAGAAAGAAATGGGCTCACGCTAACATTTCTTCAGCCTCAACTGTGTGCCTAGAGTATGAGGCTACCATAAACACATACCCACTTAAATCCTAACCTCATGTCTTCACCTCTTTCCCTCACTGCTTCTCTCTTACTTTAACCTTGATGGGAGCACGGATCTTACTTTGTTCTTTATTCCTACCACTTTTACCTGATTCACACCAAGTACTTAGTAAACAGATATAAATCAAAGGACTTAAGAATGTAATATCAGATCTCAAAAGTACCTGGGATAGCTCTTGTTTTGCTGGGAATTGAACTCAGGACCTCTGGAAGAGCAGTCAGTGCTCTTAACCTCTGAGCCATCTCTCCAGCCCAGCTCGTTTTTAAAACTGCAGTTTTGGGCTATCAGGTATTCAGCTCATTGTGCCTTCAATCGATCTTGTTGGAATCCATACAAATGTTGCTATAAATGTGTTTCAAGCACAACAGAAATATCTGTGCTTGAGAACTTCACATTTTTTCTTCAAATCAAATTTAAATTTTTTAATGAAAATATTTTAATATAGACAGTTACTCTGTATATTTCAACATATCTTTAAATACTGCAATTTCTATATGTAGTTGCTGTTTTGCTCATATTCATACAGAAAAAAGATCTTACTATCTAAATTCTATTATTACTATCATGAAGCTGAAGCCTCCTAGCAACTATCGAGATTAAAAGGTCTTTTAGGATAATAATAAAAACAATGATCAATTTTACTCTAAAAGAATTTAGGAAGCAGGTGGTGGTGGTGATGCGCACCTTAAATCCAAGCACTTAGGAGGCAGAGGCAGGTAGATCTCTGTGAGGTCAAAGCCAACCTGGTATGGACTGATACCACTGATTGATGCCCTACATTGACTCCCACTGGTGCAAGGAGAGAACCAATGCCTACCTACAAATGAGTGTGTGTGTGTGTGTGTGTATGTGTGTGTGTTTTAAATTTTTTTTAATTTACTTTTTAAAAATTAACTAAACATCAACATAAGCTTAAGATCAAATTATATCCCTTCAGAAAACTGAGAAGTCTATTCTCAAAATAGTCTCTTGAAGAAACATCTAAAGCGTAGTTTATTAGCACATTATCAATACAAACTGAGTAAAGTAACTGCAGCTGTAATTATATAAGGTGTTATACCAAGAAGTCTCCTTACTAAATAAACTATTGGTAACTCCAATTTCTCTCTGATCAATTAAAATAACTGAAAAAGTATTTACTAGCTAATGGAAAACTTAGATTTTTGAGAAAAGTAAACTCAGAAGAAATTAATGAAACCATACAAAGAAATGTACCATATATAAAACTTCATGACTTAAAAAAGTTTCACAAGCAAATTCTGGTGACACATGACTTAAATCCCAGCACTGGGGAGGTAGAAACAGGTGGATCTCTGTGAGTTTGAACCCAGCCTAGTCACCACAGTGATCTATAGGACAGCAAGAGCTACACAGTGGGAGCCTGTCTCAAAAAAATGCAAATCAATCAATCAGAAAGTTTTGCAAGTATCTTACATATATCTTTTGCTACAAATTCAAATCCTAATTCTTCCAGATGATATTTGATGTCCCTAAGACTTTATATAAATTAAAAAATAAGCATTTAATGCAAATGCATCATTTGTAGCAAGGGGCATAAAAATAAAGATTTCAAATATAGGGATAGAATGCCAATCTAGGGATATCCCTAAATGCCAATCTAGGGATAGAAGCAAGCAGGTCTGACCTTTTCTAGTGGCTTTCCCAGAGAGTGTCCAATCAGTTTCCAGTCATTCAAGACTTCTTCAACTTTGGAAATAAACCTAAGAAGGAGGGAAAACTTTTTAAGTATATAACCAAACATTTTCCTAGTAGTAACCAATTTCTTAAAAAAACATTTCCTTACATCCTAACATTTCTATTAGAGAATGCTCATTAAGTTTAATAGTGAGCCTAACTTTGGGATATAGAATAAAAGTAGAAACAATGTTGTCTAGCTCAAGAATTCTCAAATTTTGATTCATTTAAATCTATTCACTCAATAAGAGCATTCTTTCCACAAAACATAAACAAAGAACAATTCCTCCTTTAATATGATACAATAAGTTTAGAAGAGAAACAAAACTGACAATTATTAAGAATAGTTATACAACTGATCACTTTTCCCTGCCCTTAGAATTTCCATTCCCAGCACCAACACAGTGGCTCACAACTACCTATTAACTCTAGTTCTAGAAGACGCAATGCTTTCTTCTGGCCTAATGGTACCAGACACACATGAGATGCACACACAGACATGCAAGCAAAAACAACTTACACATACGATAAAACAAATAAATCTTTAAAAGTAGACTACACATGACTATCAACTTGCTGAATGTCAAAAATGAAAATGTCAAGTTGCTTATATTAGAGAAATGTGATCCAATCTAGTAGCTGCAATTGCTACCTAAAACATCTAGAAAGTGCTTCTAGAATAATTAAAATCAATTGTAGGCAAAGGCATCAAATTTTTCTTCATTGACATTAAGTTAATGCATTTCTTTTAAAACAGTAATATCAAATAATAAATCAGCTTATGATTTAACTGAACCTTCTCATTAACTCCTTAAAATTAAAACAATAATTATTCATATATGGATTCACTTTGAGGAAGTTCAGAAGAATTGACAATTACTAAATTTGAAAATGAACTAAAAACTAAGTTTACATTTACAAAACAAATAAAATGTATATTCAGAAGGGAGCAAAAATATACATTAAGCATATGGCAGAGGTCCAGGGGTCCTAGTGGTAAAGTGGGTTGTATTCCCAGCGAGCCTGAGTTCCATCCCAACAACCCCTCCCTGCACAGAAAGACACTAAAACTATGCTGCACTTTACATGACAGTAAAAACTGGAAGCTACTCTACTATGCAGCTGCAGCAAAGAGTTGTACCCTATGATGCATCCCCACTAGACCAATGCATGCCTGCTAAAAATGGTTCCGAAGAACACTGAGGAAATAAGAAAAAGGTCCATATGTTAAGTGAAAAAAGAAAGCTGTAGAAACAAGCATTGACATAGTTTGATCTAAAAACAATTTACACACACGCAATTAAAAGAATGTTGCTGGAGAGGTGTCTTAGTGGTTAAGAGCACTGACTGCTCTTCCACAGGTCCTGAGTTCAATTCCCAGAAACCACATGATGGCTCACAACCATCTGTAATGAGATCTGATGCCCTCTTCTGATGTGTCTGAAGACAGCTACAGTGTACTCATATACATATAATGAATAAATAAATAAATCTTTAAAAAAAAAAAGAAAGTATGCCAAATTTTAATAGCTATCATTGTAGAAGGTTTTACTTTATTTTACTACAAGGTATTATCACCATAATGAAAATAAATTTTAAAATAATTTTTAATTACTTTTTTATGCTTGTATATGAGTGCTCTATTTGAATGCATGCCTGCAGGACAAAAGAGGGCATCAGATCCTGTTATAGATGGTTGTGAACACTATGTGGGTACTAGGAATTGAACTCAGGATCTCTAAAAAACAGCTAGTGTTCTTACTAGCTGACCCATCTCTGCAGCTCCAAAGAAACATCTTAATTTACTTATGAATTCTAGCACTGGCTAGGAGATAATTATATCCTACCGATATTGAGAATTGACTACAAAAAAGTAACTTTTTCTTTAACAGTTCTCCATATCTTAGCTGAGGAGTCACTTATTCCTTTTCATACACTAAGTTCTTTTGTACATGTTTTTAGAAAAACAGGTTTCTTCCCATTTCCCCTTTGTAGCTTTTAGGTCAACTTGTAATTACAGACTCAGTCACATTATCTGACTCATGTCTACCTCTTCTGCTAGAGTATACTTTCTATAAGAGCAAGAACCTTAGCCAGGGAATGGGAGGGCATATGTGTAGTGGCACACACCTTTAATCCCAACACACAGAAAGCAGAGGCAGGTGGATCTGAGTTTGGGCTCAGCCTCATCTACAATTCAAGTTCCAGGACAGCCAGGGCTACACAGAGAAACCCTATCTTGAAGAAATCAAAAATGAGAGAGAAAGAGAGACAGAGAAATAGAAAGAGAGAGACAGAGAAGTAGAGAGAGAGAGGGAAAGAGAGAGAGAGAGAGAGAGAGAGAGAGAGAGAGAGAGAGAAACAGAGAGAGACAGAGAGAGACAGAGAGAAAGAGAGAAAATGAACCTTTTTTTTTTTTTACTACAGTCCTAGGTACTGAACCCAGGGCAATGAGTATACTAAGCTGTATCTGCTTTTACTAGCTACTAAATCCCTAATGTCTTATAGTGTCTCTTACATATGGACATTCAAAATACTTTTTCAACTGAAAATTAGTAATTTTAAGTTTGTACTTAGTTCTATCAATAAATTATCTGTATGGTATATAACATACTTGTTAGTTCTCAAGAAATTCCTTTTGCCAGTCTGACATTTAGACAAAAGTCAACATTTCTTACTTAACATTGTTCCTACTTGCTAAAAGGAGCCATTCTCCTTATCTCTGGCAGCAGGAACATACAGCTCTTCCATTAACCTGGGCTAGAGGTGCCTATTAGCATGTCAAGGTCTCTGCCACAAGTACTTGTTATAGAGCCATCCTGGCTGGCATACCTTGCTCCCACCCTAAACCTCTCCAGCCCCATCCTGAGCTTTTGCTTCCCTTCCCTTAGCTTTTCCTATATAGCCCAGCCATTTAGCTATGTGTTCTCTTTTCGCGCTCTCTCTCTCCCCCTCATATTTACAATAAACCTTCTCAACCATACCTAGGACCATTCATGTCCTTATTTTCATTCAAACTGAGAACTTTTCATCCAAATATTAAAATATTAAGGCCTAAGAAACTTCAAAGTCGAATTTATTTCTTTCATTTGAAATACTCTTTGATGAAACCTGTCACTTTATGATGATCAATTTTACAGAGGCTATCCGTTCCCCAGTTATTGTCATCAACCTTAATCAGGTTGATTTGATGCCCAGCAAAAAGTGCCTCCACCAACTTGACATACATAGGCTCATCACGATTGGGTATAAGGACACAAAGATGTGCTTGGTGCTTGTCCTAGGCTCTGGCAGCCTAGTATGCCATACGCTAGGCCATCATGGCTGAAGGCAACTTCGGAATGTCTTGAGAAGCAGCACTGGCATCATTACACCTCTAGCAGCTATGCCTTCTTCAGACACGGCGGTAGACTACGGGTAAGGCCAAATCTTAAATGCACCTGAGCCTCCACCTTCACAAAGCAGGCTTGCTGTCTGTCTTTATTTATTTTATATGCACTGGTATTTCTCCTGCATGTATGTCTATGTGAGGGTATCAAATAATCTGAAACTGGAGTTTTAGACAGTTGTGAGGTGCCAGGAATTGAACCTGGGTCTTCTGGAAAGTGGACAGGACTCTTATCCTCTAAGCATCTCTCCAGCTGCCTCAGAAATTGTTGAATTATTTAATTAGGGAAAAATAGTCATCTTTCCATTTTAAACACTAATCATTGATGTTTCCTTACCACTCACCCTCCAGGACCATTATATTTTTCTACCTTCAAAATATCAACTTTAAAGTCAACATGCTCAAAAGTGCACTCTTATTAGTTTGAGGCAGTATCTGTTAGATTGCTCAGCTGGTCTTAATTCCTTAGCTCAAGTGATCCACCTCAGCCTTCCCAGTAGCCAAGATTATACACAGGCACCACCTCCCCAACTTCCTTTTTCCTCCCATTTTCAAAGCAAGGGTATTTGCTGTCTTTTCCCTACCAAAAAAAAAAAAATGTCTCCAACATTATAGTCCACATTTTCCTTACTTAACTGGTTCTTTGTAGTTAGTACCAACTGGCTTACATGTTAACTATTTGTTAGACTCTTTTAAAGGTATATATTTCCCCAATCTTAGGATACTTCAGGTCACACAGTACTTGCTCATAAAATCTTGTTAATGTGTTAAGTCTTATTGACTCGATGAAGTGTGGGGATGATCACACAAGTCAAACTACTATTTCACCAAAGATCTTTTATATTTTCCTATACCACCAACATTGTAAAGCCTACAAACACTGCAACAATGACCTCAATAGCTTCTAAGTTTTTAACTAACTTAGAAGCCTGGACACAGGACCAAGTTTAAGATGTAATGATGTGAATCAAAACATTCCAAAGATGTATGTAAACATACTATTTGTAAATATAAAGAGGAGGAGGAGTGATAAAGGGGGAAGGACAGGAAGGAAAGAAATAGTGAAATATTAGAATTTTATTTTTTTTTTTTAATTTCTGGAAGACAGGACGAAGATAGTAGGAGGATGGCAGATGAACAGCCATGGGTACGCTAAAAGTTTCTTCCAATAAACAAAGGAAGAAAACACAGCAGCTGCTTAGCTGACGACTTGGATGACAACTGAGGCAAACTGACATGAATGCAGAAGACACAGGCGCGACCTCGGAAATGATTTTCTGTATTAGGGAAGTGATCTGGACGTCAACACAACTTGCTTTAAAGGTGGAGTCTGAAGGTTGGTCTGACACTCGGTGTGACTGATGCGGAAAAGACCAAGGCTGCCAGGGTTCGGAAGAAGAGACGAAGCGTGGGCGTCTCCCTCAGAACCAGCGTCACCTGTGTGATGTCGCCCGGGGCCAGACAAGACCAAACGAGCTACTCACCTTTCCCACTCCGAGGCTGTGGTGAAGTCTGTGATCTCAAACACTTCGGACTCGGGCTGCGGGGAGACAGAAGAGCACAGACAGTAAGTCGCGGGCCTCTGACGTCGGCCGCAGACCCCTGTGACAGATGCACCCAGGGCACCGAACTCACCTCACTGTCCGCCGCCATCTTGCGGAGCGGAGCGTCAGGCCGCGCGCGAAGCCTGTCGGGAAGAAGGGAGCTAGGAGGCGGGCACTGAGTGACCATGGGCGGGACCCCGATGCGTCGTGGGTGGGGCCTCGAAGAAGGCCCGCCCACAGAGGACCTAGTGGAAGGTGAAAAGACTTCCAGACAGAAAGATCTTGTATGACATACGCTCTAATATTTTTAAAATTCTGTAGGGGCTAGAGAGATGCCTGTGCAGTTAGGACCTAGGTTTAATTTCCAGCACCCACATGGCAGTTCACAACCCTTTGTGACTCCAGTCCAAAGGGATCCTATGCCCTCTTCTGGCCTCTACTGACACCAGGCATGGTGTCACATCGTTCACAGACAGGTTTGCGCTCACACACATTAAATAAAATTTACAAACATATTTTTAAAGAATTAAGAGTAAAAGTAATAAAAAATATGCTGTAGACTCAAGAGGAGCTGATGAACATTTGACATGATTACATGACATTCTCATCCACTAATGTATTGGGCTACGTTCACAGATATCTTGGGACATGTGTAGTCCTATATGGCTAAGACCCTAGACATGCATGATCAAAACTGTATTTAAAAATTCAAAACACTTTGCGTTTTCATTCAAATATTCTTTTGTTTTGGTTTTGAGATAGCTAGCCTCAAACTCATTGTGATGAGAACAATGAACTAGAATTTATGATCCTCTTGCCTTCTTCTTCTGAGTATCCTGATTGCAGGCATGTAGCAGCAGGCTTGGAGTATGTGGTGTGGTGGTGAAGACAGAAGCTAGAACTGCACATGCTAGTCGAATTCTCTACCATCTGAACCACATCCTAAGCTCTTGTTCAGACTTTACTAACCCGTAGACACCGACCAAGGTCCTTAAATCCACTGTCTCCTGCCTAACCCCAGGAAAACAAAATCTATACAGTTAAAGTTATTTTTTAAAAAAATTAGCCAGGCATGGAAGTGCATGTCTTTAATCCTAGCATTCAGGAGACAAAGGCAGGCAGATATATTCTGAGACGAACATGCTATTTGACAAATGCTTCACTTTTTAAACCTCTGAAGAGCAGGAGTGCTAACCAGCAGTTGGGATTCTGTTGGGAACTGCAGAGATGGCTTAGCAGTTAAAAGTATGACTGATCTTGCAGAGGACCTCAATTCAGTTCCCAACATCAACTCAGCTGCATACAACCCCCCATACCTCTAGTTCTAGGGGATCCAGCATCCTCTTCTGCCTTCTGCCTCTGCTTCCTCTAGAGCGCTGAAATTAAAAGCATGTGCCACTATGTCTGGCCTTTAATATTTTTTTAATTTATTTACTTAATTTATTTGAGTACACTGTCACATTCTTTAGACACACCAGAAGAGGGCATCTGATGGTTGTGAGCCATCATGTGGTTGCTGGGAATTGAACTCAGGACCTCTAGAAGAACAGTCAGTGCTCTTAACCACTGAGCCATCTTCCCAGCCGCCAATAATAAATCTTAAAAAGAAAAAAATAATTCTTTCTCAGGCCAGAGAGATTATTTAGCAAGTAATGGCACTTGGTACCAAAACTGAAAACACAACTTCTGTCTTAGACACCAACATAGTAGAAGAAAAAACCAACTCCTGCAAATTTGTCCTCTGACCTCCACAGTTCTGCCAGACCGACTCAATAAATAAATAAATGAATGTAGTTTTTAAAATATGACCTCCACATATATGATAGGCAGTGTATTTGAGCACACACACACAAACACACACACACACACACACACACACACACACGCACCAGTCAATAAGAAAGTATGAAGACACCAACCATTGAGCACACATGGAGAGACCCATGGCTCCAGTTGCATATGTAGCTGAAGATAGCAGTGTCTGGCATCAATGTAAGAAGAGGCTTTTGTTCCAGGGAAGGCACGTTTTGTTTTCCCAATGTAGGGGAATGCCAAGGCAATGGGGTGGAGGGAGGGGAGTGCACCTTTGAGAAGGCAAATGGAGGGGGAGGGGAGATGGGAGCAGGGTGGGATAAAGGGATAACATCTCAAATGTAAATACAGAGTATCTAATAAAAAAAATTACCAAAAAAAAAAAAAAGAAGAAGAAGAAGAAGAAGAAGAAGAAGAAGAAGAAGAAGGTGGCCTAAAATTTAAAAAAAAAGAAAGTATGAAGGATTCGGTCATACAAAATGAAATATTGTATATGAGCCTGTTCATGTGTTGCTATAGATCAAACCCAGAGCCTCATTCATGCTTGACAAATATTGTGCTAGCTGGGCTGCTTCTCCAACACCCTAAAGTCCAATGTTCTCTTTGGCTGTATATAAAACACAAGAGAAAGACCAAGATCATCAATTTTGATGGCAGAAGCAAAGTAACAATAAATTTTCATAATTGAAAAAAGGATTTAAGGGATGTAGCTAGATGCTTGCCCAGCATGCATGAAGGCCTGGGCTAAGCCATAACATTACTCATCACTGGATGTGGGAGTGCATGCCTGTGGTTCTAGCCCTGTCTGGCCAGCCAGTCTACGCAAATCAATGAGTTGCACAAAATAATAGAAGGAAGAGGAAAGTGATGGGTAGGGACATAGGGAAATCTGCACACAAAAGAATTGTTTTTCCTCTTACTTGGTCTTTGCCTGCATCACATGTGTACAGTGCCCATAGAGCCCAGAATCCAGAAGAAGGCAACAGGTCTTCCAGGATGTGAGCTGCCAGAAACGAACCTGGGTCCTCTGTAAAAGGAGTTAGTACTCTTAGCCACAGAGCCATCTTTTCTGCCCCTGCAAGAATCCCTTTTTCATATTTTAAGATTCTTAAAGTGAAGTAAGTGTGTGTGGGTCTCAAGATCAGATAGAACTGATTTTAGCTGGTTACTAACTGTATCATTTTGTGCAAATCACTTAACTTCCTTAAGACTGTTCTTATTACCAAAAAGGGACCTGTAATTACCATGTAGGGTTGTATTAAAGATTGAGTTCGAGTAAAAGCAACCCAATGTCCAGCCAGAGATGGGTTTAGTAGTAGTCTTTATAAGGAATATCCCATGATAACTAAGAAATGCTCCTTACATACAGGGCATTACTCTTTTCTCTCCTTAATGAGAATTAAAGATGGTTCAGTAACTAAGATCAGAAACTAAAACAATCTCAAAGACTGTAGTCCCTGAAATTAAATTTTAGACAATATATGGAGCTACTGGAGAGGTTGCTAAGGTAAGATTTCTTCCAAGATATTTTTGGCTTCTTGTCATCTCCCTAGAGAAGTTTTTAAAATAAGTTATTTGTTACAGCCTAGGTGTAAAGCCAGGATGCTAATGATGCAGAAGCCCGGGGGTGGGGGAGACACACTTTTATTAGATCCTCACCCTCCACTGGCTGAAAAAGCAGGAGAGATTCTGTTTCTGCAGGATGAAGAGCCGTTTCAGTCAACATCCTAAGGCAACAGCTTTTCCGTACAAACTGGTTTCCTCACTAGTATAATTCAGTTAGTTCAAGGTGTTACCAATAATGGCCACGGGGAGCTATTTTGACACACAGGCAATTTAGGAGATTAGAAGCTTCGGAAAAATCACCCTCTGCTGGGATCTCAGGGGACCATTGGGGGCATAAGAGTTTAATTAGGTCATAAAGAAAAAGCAAACATCATTTGTGTGGGACTCAACTATTCTCATCCATCTGTCTTGATGGCGCTGGGCAGAGGAAATAAAAATTCTCCATGACGCTGTTCCAGAGCCTATAACAGAGATGCTACAATGGGAAGAGGAAGACTATCGGAACAAGAATCTTCAAAGAGGGATTCTCTAAAAGTTAAAACTGCTGGAGAAGTGTTTGTTTTCACCTTCATGCAGGCATCTACTGTCAGTTGATCCTGTGGAGGGTTTCAAGAATAATCCCCTCCCGCTGTGTTCTCAGTCTGAGGATGAAGATAAGAGACAAGAAATAATATGGTTTAGAAAGGACTGTGTGGTGTTTGTTCAATTCCTTAAAGATCTTTTTAAAATCAGTGCTAGAAAAATAGTCAAGTGATTTTCAGAACACACATAAAGTATCTTACATCCTAAAAATGAAGCCCACTTTTTTGTTGTTTGTTTTATGCATGTGTGTTCAAGGGTGTGTGTGATTGTATAGAAGGGGGAGCGGCTGGAGAGATGGCATCATGGTTAAGAGCTCTGACTGCTCTTCCAAAGGTTCTGAGTTAAAATCCCAGCAACCACATGGTGGCTCACAACCATCTGTAATGAGATCTGATGCCCTCTTCTGGTGTGTCTGAAGACAGCTACAGTGTACTCATACATAATAAATAAATAAATCTTTAAAAAGGGGGAGGGTGTATGGGCATGTATAATTCTTAGGACAACCTCAGTGTTGGGGTCCAGGAGTTGATTCAAAAAACCACACAAACACCAATCTCAGTTAAACAGAGATGGTTTATTGAATGCACAACCCAAGACTGATTGACCATGGCAACAGCTCGAAGTTGTGCACTGGGTGTTTCTCAGAGCCCATTTATAAAGGCTAAAACCACAAAAATCACAATGAGTTCATACAGGTACTGGAAGCACTGCTTTGGTGCTCGGCTCTGACTCAAGCCATTTTAGACATAACAGTTCATATTGATCTTTAATTCGATGGGTCTTACATGAAGCTTATGGTTGGGGAATTTAAGATTAAGAAACCTCATAACATATAGAACATAGCAGGATATATGGCCAACATGCTCTTGCTCTGAGTCAAGTTATTTTTTCTGCATCAATGACTGGCAGCCATATTACAGCAACAATCTGAAATAACTGACAAGCTTAGAACAAAATGGCTCCAGCTATGCTACGAGGGGGGGTTGGGGCTTCAACTCTCAAGTGTTATTTCTCAGAAATGCTGTCCACTTTTTTCTTGAGACTGGATCTCTCATTGATTGGCCTGGAGCTAACCAATAGCTTAGATTGGCATGGGTGGGTGACATTTCCACCAGAAGATGTGGGTTAATAAATTAAAATCTCGGTGCCAAGCATAGGGTAGCTCCCTATGTGTTATTGGTCAGGAAGACCTCAGTCTCCCCACAAAACAACACAAGCTACTACAATTGCTCTTTGTGGCCAATCATAGCTAGATAGTAAGACACTGTCACAACAGAGTTGGTTGCAGGACATAGAGAAATTGAACTGGAGCTGACCGGAACACTTCCTCCTCCATATCTAGTTTTCAATAGTGCCAAAAAGGGTTTTACCCATAACTAGATCTTGCATGCCACGGCACTGACATGCTGGTCAGATGGGCCCATGGGTTAAATAGTGGCATGAAGTTTTGGGGGGGATAACCTACCGCTTTCTAATTGGATCGAAAACCTGCTTCAAAAGAGGGAACTTGTACCTGGTACTGTAAATCTAGGTGTGATTGGCTGGCCAGACAGACAGGATCCCCCTAGCTCTGCCTCTCCAGCACTGAGATTTCAAGTGTGCTATATCATGCCCAACTTTTTACATGGCTTCTGAACTCAAGTCTTACTTCTTATAAGGCAAGCGTTATACTAACTGACCGGTGCCCCCAGCTAACAGACTGGGGTTTGTTTGGTTTGGTTTTTGTTTTCAGACAGGGTCCTGTTCTATAGCACAGGTTTGCTTGGAACTTGTGACATAGTCCAGGATAGCTTTATAATCATGAATTGGGCTATGAATATGATGCACTACACCCAGCTTAAACCCATGGTTTATTAAACTAAAACCAAGATTCCCTAGAAAGGAAGCTCCAAAGCGAGTGTGAGGCAAGGTAATTCTGCACTCAGACGTTCACCAGTCTTTCAGCTGTCTCTTCATCCAATAAACATTTGTTTAAAAACAGTTACTCCTGGGGATATAGCCACTTGGTGGAGTGCTTGCCTTCTGTGTACGTGGGTCCCATCTCCAGTACTGCACAGACAGGCCATTGGGGTGCACGCCTGTAATCGCAACGTTGGAACAAGAAAGCAGGAGGACCAGAAGTTCTAAAGTCATCCTCTGTTTGCCACCCCATAGGAAGAACAACAATATCAACCAACCAGACCCCCCCCCAGGACTCCAGCTCCTTATGTAGCAGAGGATGGCCTTATCTGGCTTCAGTGGGAGGGAAGGCCCTTGGTTCTGTGAAGACTGGATGCCCTAGCATAGGGGCATGGCAGGGCATGGAAGCAGGGTGCGTGGGTAGGTGGAGGAGCTCCCTGATAGAAGCAAGGGGAAGGGGAGATAAGATAGAGGGGAAACTCGGAAGGGGGGGATAACATTTGAAATGTAAATAATAAAATAGCCAATAAAAAAAGAAAGAAAGTCACCCTTCATTCTATGAGTTTTAGGCCAGCCTCGGTTACATAGGATCCTGTTTCAAATCAAATCAAAATTAAAACGACAAATGTGTGTTCCTCACAGCTATTTAAAAAAAAAAAAAGACACCTAAATTTTAAAGGCACATGTCTTTCAAATTTTTATTTTATTTTAATTTATCTATATACATGTGTGTATTTTGTATGTACATGTGGATATTTATGTGCATATGTGTGCAGCTGCCTTCAGAGGCCAGAAGAGGATGTCAGATCCTTGGGTGTGGAATACAGGCAATTGTGAATCAACAGACATGGATGCTGGGAACTGAACTCTGGTCTTCGGCAAGAGTAGCAAGTGCTCTTAACCTCTGAGCCATCTTTTCAACCCAAGGTACAAATCTTCAGTTAAAACATACATGCACCCTTTTTCCTCGCTGCGTGTCTGAAGGCAAGACGGGTCACCAGCAGTTCTACTGGAGTCACCCACGGAAGTTCGGCCAGGGCTCTCGCTCTTGCCGCGTCTGCTCTAACCGCCACGGCCTGATCCGTAAATATGGGCTGAACATGCGCAGTCAGTACTTCGGCAGTATTCGAAGGACATAGGCTTCATCAAGTTGGACTAAGCCACCTTGAAAGGATTATTCAACTGCCTACCCTGTAAAACGGGATCATGCTAGTCTTTGTGCACAAAGAATAAAAAAAAATGAAGACTTAAAAAAAAATACAGGCACACCCACATATATACATGCACACACACGCGCGCACACACACACACACTCGCACACACACGAGCTCCTTCTTGGTCTTAAACACATAAATAACAAATCTGCTTTTCCTCCCATCTATACTGCAAGAGCAAAGAGGTCATGCTTAACACACCAACAATGCAGCTCACACCAACAGTAGAGCTGCCTCAGCAGAAAAGCTTCTTAAAATGGAAAAACCCACTGGTCCTTTTTCTGCTAAGTAGATTGGGGTTGCCCAAGCATTCCAAAGCTATTCCCAGGCTCCCTAACTACTAACACTGGGTTCAAAATTATAATTACCCTCCTTTGAAACCAGTCCTTACAGCATCTCATTAGGCATTAATATTTCCTGTGATGATTTCTCCTCTCTACATAGCCAAAATGTAACAGAAACATAGCTTGAACTAAGAACCTGGATTCTCCTTCAGCAAAACAAGGGATGGTGCGTGAAATATTGCCACTTTAAAGTTCTTGGGCATATAATCAGTTCTAGAAACATCCACCAAAAATATCCTCTATATAAAACACAATAGAGAAAATAAAAGCAATTAAAGCGCATCCCTTGTCCTCCGGAAAGTAAAATGACTAATGTACAGGACTCACATTGTTGCTCTGTGGTAGAACTCTCGCCCTGCATTTACAAGTACTGGGTTTGATCCTCAGTGCAAAACTAGAGAGGAAGAAATGAAGAAGGATTGAGGGGGGAAAGGAGGGAGGGAGGGAAAAAGGAACGGAGGGAAGGAAGAAATGGAAGAAACAAAGAAGGAAGAAGAGAAGAGAGGGGGAAGGGAGGAGGAAGAGGAGGGGAAGGGGAGGGGAAGAGGAGGGGAAGAGGAGGGCAGGGGGAGCAGAACTCTAAACTAAAGATGGCTATATCACCATAACAGGAAAGCAAAACACAAGGATAGAGTGTAGTAGAGGGACGTGTTGGAGAGGTTCACTGGGCTTCTTAGAGTTTCTATTGTTGTGAAAAAAACACCATGACCAAAGGCTACTTAAGGAAGAAAGAGTTTATTTCATCCTACAATTAGCAGGTCATACACACCATCACTGAGAAAAGTCAGGGCAGGAATCAAGGCAGGAGCTGATGCAGAGGCCATGGAAAACTGATGCTTATACATTTGCTCCTCATGGCTAGCTCAGCCTGCTTTCTTACAGCACTCAGCCTACGGTGAGCTGCATTCTTTCACATCAACTATCAATCAAGAAAATGCACCACAGGCCTCCCCATAAGCCAACCTGGCAGGGGCATTTTCTCAACTGAGGTTCCCTCTCCCAATATAACTCCAGCAGAGTCAGTTTCATACTAACTAGCTATCGCACAAGGCTAAGACACCCAGTGAGGGCAAGCTTTCAAACATTTTGGCCACCAGGGGGAAGTCTTGAGCACTCTCTGGCATCTTGTTCCCTCCCCAACTCCAACCCCATGTGTGTGAGTGTGTGTGCACAAAAGATCATATTATCACAATCAGATCTTACCTACATCAAGTTCTACTAATCAGACCAGTGAGAAGATTTAGCAGTTAAAAGTTTGCCCCAAAGCCTAACAACTCGGGCTCTTCTCCAGATCCCAGAACAACCTATATGGTAGAAGATAACTACCTTCTGCAAGGTGTCCTCTTACACACACACACACACACACACACACACACACACACGAAATCAATCAATCAATGCAAAAAACAAACAACAGAAAGCAAATTAGGTCCAGTCACTCCCTTGAGTGATGTGGCATGATATGCCATAAGTCTACGTACGGAGTAGAGTTGAACTCCTTCCTACTCCTGTTAGGCCCTGGAAGCCCTGGCCATTGCAGTTCTCGGGTCTGATACCCTTGTCCATCCTCATTTCTGGACTTGAGCATACATGTACTTTCCTGCCTTTGCACTAGCTGCGCTGCCTAGAATGCTCCACGAAACACACTGAAAAGGCAGCTGCTCCCTTTCTTTGAAGTGAGAGATTAGCTGTCTTCTAAAGGCTGGTGACATGGCTCAGCATTTGTCATGCAAACCTGAGAACTTGAGTTTGACCCCTGGACCCCACCATGGAAAAGAGAGAATCAACTTCCAAAAGCTGTCCTCTGACCCTCCTGTCCTTGCTGATTCACTTGTACACACACATACCCACACATGCATCTACATACAACTATAATAAATGAGTTTCAAAAGCCAAATGGGTATAATACAATGCTCTCCCAAAATAGTCCCCTCTTAGGGAGATCTTCCGTGAGTACAGTCTGATAACAGTCACCTAACTCACAACTGACATTCTCCATTGCTGGTTTTATTCATAGCATTTCTAACTATCGAACTCCATGACTACTTATGGCTATATATTATCTGTCTTGTTTATCTGACAGCTCTGCAGTGCTTAAACTGATACTTGGTACTCCCACACAAAGACACTCAAGATACAGTACTGAGGGCTAGTGAATGTAAATGCACTTCCTACCAATCTGAAGACCTAAGTTCAATCCCTGGAACCTACATGGTAGAAGGCAAGAACTGACTCTTGCAAGTTTTGACCTTCACGTGTCCAACGATTGCACACACACACATAGACACACACATACACACACACACACACACAGAGAGAGAGAGAGAGAGAGAGAGAGAGAGAGAGAGAGAGAGAGAGAGAGAGAGAGAGAGATGGAGTAAATGAATGGGAGCCCTGCTTCCTTCCCTTCAGGGACATAGCAAGTTTGAGACCTACCTGAACTACATTAAGTGTCTCAGAGTTGGGGCTTGGCAACTGATCTCACATTCCCTTTCAGGTATACTTTTGGTTGATTTAGTTTTATCACGGAGCTCAATGTATATGTGACTCAACTTGCTATCTCTCACTTAAATCGGACCCATTGTCCTCAAACCCACATCAATCCATCTGGATTAAAGATGTGCACCACCACCACCTGGCTTAATACAACTCCTGAAATGTCACTTTAAAACTGATACCATTGCCTGTCATGATGATAAATTTCTTGCATATTTTGTAGTACAGACCTGTTGATGACCAGTCCTTTGTTTATATAAAAATGCTTCCCAGGCTGAGGATGTGGCTCACTTGGTAGAGTGCTTGGCCAGCATGCATGAATCTTTAGTTTTAAGTTCAAAAGCTCCATACTGGTAAAGAATGAATGTTTCGTAATTGTAATCAAAATACTTGGAAGGTAGAGAGAGTCGGGATGATTCAACATTCAAGACCATTCTAGGCTACATAGCAAAATAGAGGCTAGCCAAGGTTGTGAGAGAGCCTGCCTTGTATTTTCATTTGTAAAGTCTGGCAACCCACTTGCTTACCTTCTGGATCCTCTGCTAAACAGTTGGGAAAATGCTGTCTTTCTTGAATGGTTGTTTGGATAGAAGAGAATGTAAAAGTCACACAACAAGTACAACAAAAGCTATTGATTGCAATTAATCAAAGTAGATGTTAGGGCAGTCAATGACAAAGTAAGAATTGCTAAAAATTATCTGAAACTCTGTACAGCACAGAGCAAACCCTATATAACGATTAGAAAAATTAGTATGATGGGGGTGAGGGGGAGACAGAAACGCCAGAACAGAAATAAAGTGTTTTTAATGAGTATTTATTTTTGTATATGCGTATGTGTACAGGTGCCTGCTGAAGCCAGATGGAAGTTCCCATTTAAGTTGTGAACTACCACCCAGGGAGTTGGGAACCGAACCTGGGTCCTCTGTAAGAATTACCAAGCATTCTTAACAAGCCATTTCTCCAGCTCTGAGTTTCATATCTGTAGAGTTTTTTGGTACCTCATGTTATTGAAAAAAATATGTTGTCATGTTCTTAAAAAGAC
The DNA here is from genome assembly GCF_963924665.1 of Micromys minutus. Taxonomy (NCBI): domain Eukaryota; kingdom Metazoa; phylum Chordata; class Mammalia; order Rodentia; family Muridae; genus Micromys; species Micromys minutus. The sequence continues at coordinate 19,862,556 of NC_137975.1, read as the reverse complement.
TCCACACACCCTCCAGTAGATAATGGGAAAGACAAGCAGCCCCAGATGCCAGCTAGCCTTCTAGTTCAGTTATGTTCCTTATGAGTATGTTCTGTTTTCATGGTCTCTCTTAATGCTGGGCTAGGTGTAGTCTATGAGTCTGACAAAAGTGCATTCAGTTTGCTGAAGCCTTTATGTTCAAATACTACAAGCTTCTCTAGATATGAAATGTAGCACTCAGGAACAGAAGCAGGTAGATTTCTGTGAATTTGAGGCTAGCCTGGTTCTACATCAGAAGTTCCAGCACATCCAGGACTATAAAATGAGACCCTGTCTCAAATAATAATGGAAAAAAAGAAGAGACAGAGGAAGAAGAAAAAGAGGAGGAGGAGGAGAAAGAAGAGGAAGAACAAGAAGAAGAGGAAGAAGAAGAAGAAGAAGAAGAAGAAGAAGAAGAAGAAGAAGAAGAAGAAGAAGAAGAAGAAGAAGAAGAAGAAGAAGAAGAAATGTGTTCTAATGAAAGGAATACCACTAGTCAGGGGCAATCTATTAGATTGGATTCTTATTACCAATGTCATCAGGTTAAGATGCCTAAGACTTGACAAACCCTAACAAGTCAGGCTGGACCACCTGTCTTTAACTGACCATTTAAACAGACAAGAAACAAGGAAAAGCACAGAAAGGAGATGTATTTAATGTTGCCATACTAGGAAGAGTAACAGAGGTCTAACACCCCCACCCAAATCCATCATTGAGATTCTGATGTGAAGTTTAGGTTTTAATAAAGGACAAGGGGTGTGTATAACTAAGCAGTCCTGGCCAAGACGTGAACCAGCCCTGTACTGATCCACCACTGTCTGAGCTGCAGGCTCTCCTGCTAAGTGGTCTGACAAGTTGTATGAAATCACTTCCTGGGAGACAAGTTCCTCCTCTGGCTGGCCCTGGGCTCCAGCCTTTCCCTTTACCAGCATGGGAGTTCTGATTTCTTGGGTCCGGTGCTTAGTAGTCTAAAAGTCAAAGAAAGGGGTACCAGTGTCTTTGGAACGTCTTCATTCCTGCCTGTGTGGTCTATACAATCCCTCTGACCTAACTTGGATTTGCAAAGGGACTTTCAGCACATAGCAGGGACTGCAGAGGCGTGGCTCTTCTGGAGAACATTTCATTAAGTAGAGTGATTGAGGCAGCAGGTCATCCGTGGATGTGCACAGGGGCCCCACTTCTTTAACCGCTCCAACAGCAGCTTGGATGCACGCACAACACTTGTTTTTCTTCTTCCGTAAGACTGTCCTGCTTTTAATTCTCCAAGCTAAACACACCGCGGCTGGTTGCCTGGGTGACAGCCTGTGTAAACTAAGCGAGTCTCCTTGCACTGAGCCAAAGGATTTGCGCACCCAGAACCAGTTTTAAATACTAAAAAAAAAAAAAAAAAAAAAAGTAAAGTGTTTGAACTGAGCAACACTGGAACAGAACCAAACAAAAGGTTCTGAATCTATGTTGCTTTTAAATGGAAACGTAGCTGAAGCGAGCAGGTCGGGAAATCAGAGCCGTGAAGTAGGATGATTTGGGCTGCTACTCGGCTGGGTGCTCCTTCATCTGGGTCCCAACTCCCACAGCAGAACTGACTCTGGGTAAGCCGTTTTCACCCTGTTTTAGAGAATACCGTTATGTTGCAACTTTTGCTTTCCTAAGGAAGAATGTCCCCAGGGAGGAAGGTAGGGTAAACTGATGGAAGAAACTGTGTCCTAAGCTTGAGTAATTATATTCTTAGAGTTGTAATGCGCTAGTTTTTGACTTTTCAAATGATCCCTTCCAAAACGTTGTGGCAGTGCCTCCAGACCATAGGAAAACTAGAGATGACAAGAAAGGTCTATGAATAAGAAATACTCTCTTCTGCTGAGTTCTGTGCAGAGATCATCTTGTACTCTTACACCCAAGTATTTGTGAATTCTGTGTAACCACTCAATATTGTATACCTATATTTTGGGTACATTTTATTAACTTACTATCAAGTTTCAGTTGCTTGAAACTTTTCTGATATAAGTGTAGACTGTAACAAACAGTTTCATTGGTAAGATGCCTAGGCTCTCATAAGCCACCTAACAGAAGTCACTGGGTCACAAAACAAGAAAGGCATGAAATCAGAAGGGGACCAGTGGAGACCTGCTGGGAAGAGGGAGGGATCAGCGGTCATGGGAGGGAGACAAGGGTGATGGGGGTGAGAATGATCAAAGGAAATGATATACATGTATGACTATGACATCATGTGTCATGTCTGATTACTTATAAAACTTTTGACCCCCCAAGTAGATCATACAATTAAGAACAAAGATGACTGTTATCCAACAGGAGATAAACCTTCTGCTTTAACCACGTAGAATGACACCCTATTGTTTAAAAATGATTGCTCAAAAAAAAATTCTTAATGGGAAGTTGAGAAGTTTCCCCATGCGACACTTAAAACTGAAATGTTCAGACTGGAAGGCAGAGGAGGAAAGAGTGCTCAGCTGTCAGAGGCAGTGAAAGGCCCATATCACTTGGGTGACTGATGTGTGGAGCCTACACTGTGTCCTTGATTCTCTATTGTCTTTCTCTAGGCATCCTCAAGTGTGACATAGATCACCAAATAATGATCGCATTGCCAGTCTTCTGGTGTCTGGATAATTTTGGGATTGCAATTAGGCTAAATTCATATTTTTAATTTATTTTTATATTAGTGAATAGATACTACTTGTGAGATGCTCTCTTAAAGGTTATACAAGATCCAGGTGTGGTACACAATGCTGTATCAGCACCCAAGAGTCTGAGGCAGGAGGATGGGGAGTTTGAAGCCAGCCTGGGACCTAGGCCAGAATGAACTGCAAAGCCAAGCTCTGCCTGAGAAACAAACACGGACACAAAGGTTAAATGAACAAGTTACATGTAAACATTCATTGCTAGGTAACAACCTTGAAGAAAAAAACCCATTGGATATTTGAGGTTTTATTTCTCCTTTACAGATAATCTAAGGACATAAATACATGGATTTTGCCTGGTTGTTATTTGAATACATGGTTCTTGATCAAGGAACAATTTGTAATTACCCTCTGTTGTTTATGAAAGCATTTCTTGGCCTTGAAGTGATATTGCACCTTGAGAAACAAAGTACAAAGATAAATCTAAGCTGTGAAATGATTTGCGAGGAAGCTCATGTGTATTCGGCTTGAATTTTTTCCTGTGTCCCAATTTTGAACATATTGTCTGCTCTTGCCACCTTTAGTGAAGTTCCAAGCGTGACACATATTAAATGCGTATGATTAGTGTAATGAGTAAGGGACCACGGTCAAGCAAATGCCTTCATATACGTTTTCCAAGAAAACAGGCGGCACTGTTGGTAGTGTTGCTCGCTGAGGTCACTCTGGAGACCGTCTAGCATGCTTTGGTGAAACTGAATATCTCTGACACATTGGTGCGGGTACACTTTTGGGATGTGCATAACAAGGCTCAGGTAGGGATATTATCACAGTCTTGTTTGCAGAGTGGAACACTGGAGGCAACTTGGATCACTGAGAGAAAAACTAATATAATACATTAGATATGTAACAAACTAATATAATACATTAGATATGTAACAAACTAATATAATACATTAGATATGTAACAAGTAGCTGGAGGTTACACATAAGTACATGGATATAACCAAGTGTTAAAAGTAAGTAGCAATTTATATACAATGTGGTTTCTGTATATTTATTTATTTATTGAGTTTTTTTTGAGACAGGATCTCTCTATGTAGCCTTGCCTGTCCTGAAGCCTGTTCTGTAGACCAGGCTGGCCTCAGACTCAGAGATCTTCTTGCTTCTGCCTACCAAGTGTTGGGATTAAAGACATGTGCCTTTCATTTTTATTTTTAAAGATTTATTTATGGGGGCAAGAGAGATAGGTCCGTGGTAAGAGCACTGGCTGCTCTTCTAAAACACAAAGGATCAATTTCCAGCACCCACATGGCAACTCATAACCGTCTGTAATTCTAAGTCCAGAGATCTAATACCCTTCACACAGACATACATACAGACAAAACACCAATGCACATAAAATAAAATTTTTTAAAGATTTATTTACGTATTTTATATACATGTATGTCTGCACATCAGAAAAAGGCATGCATTTCTGGCATTATGATTATAGACAGTTGTGAGTCTTCATGTGGATGTTGAATATTTATTTAACTCAAGATCTCTGATACAATAGCCAGTGTGTTTCAATCACTGAGCCATCTCTCTAGCCCCAGTATTCTTATTTTTTATTAGTGCGTTGTACATGTACATGTGTGTCTGGGTAAAAGTAATTTGTGTTCACCAGATGTAATTGTCATCTCAGAGGCTTAGTCCTGAATCAGCTCACCCTTTCTAGCTTTCTTGACCCTGGCTGGCTGGTTCAACTCAGCTGTTCTGGCTCAAACTCCTTTACAAGCTGACTGATTCAAACTGGCTGCTCTAGACTTCTGACTGAATTGCTCTGCTTGGTCTTTTACTCTGGCAATCTGTTCTAATCTTTTGGCTCCTTCTTAATCTTTGGCTGATTCTGTCTTTATCTGCAACCTGTCTCTGCACTGCTCTATTAAGTCACCTCTCTTTCCTGTGCTGTTCTTGTGCAAGTTGGATGTATCCTATCTCTGATTCATTCTGTCACTTTGTCTGCCTCTCAATTAGATGTCATCTTCAAATATGGCTGCTTCCTTCTACAAACTAACCTTACCTTCATTGTTAGGTTTATACAATGATGTATACTAAGGGTGTGTCTGGATTACAACCAGACCATAATGTAATCCAGAGAGTGTCTGCATTCCAGCCAGATCACACAGACCTAGAAGATCTTCAGATGCGATCCCTTGTCAGAGCAGCCATGCTGCTGAATTAAAATTCCTCTGTAGACTGTTGTGTATGTCTGTACGTCTGTGTCTTTGTGTCTGTGTGTAGAGTGTTCCACAGCACACATGTGGAAGTCAGAGGACAACTTCTAGGAGTCAATTCTCTCTTTCTACCATCTGGGTCCTAAGGATCAAACTCAAACACTTTTTATGAGTGCTAGAGAATTAAACTCGGGTTCTTATACTTACAGAGCAAGTGATCTTACCAACTGAGCCATCTTCCCAGACTCTGTTTACTCTATTTTTACATCTGTGTGCATATGAGGTGTATATATGATGTGAATAGATGGTGAGTGGATATGCATGCATATGTCTGTACATATGGAGGCCTAAAATTGATGTTGGGCATCTAATTTATTCACTCTCTCCTTTATTTATTGAGGCAGAGTTCTCTCTCCAAATTGAGCTACTATCACTAGCCAGCATGTCCTGAGGATCCTCCATTAGCCTCCTGATGTGATATTATAGGTGGTCGCCAAGCTTGCTTAGTTCTTCTGTGGGTTCTGAGAATTTGAACACACTGAGTGGCAAGTGCTTTGTCCACCTAGCTCTCCCCTTACCACATCCTGTTTTCCATATAAAAGAAAGAATCAAGAGGCAATTAAGGTAGAACATTTTCACTGGAACCACCCATTGTTTTGCCAACTTTTATGTCATTAAATCATTTTCTCTCTTTAAGGAAATTATATGGGACCAGCACGATGAACAAAAACAAATTGATTCATGATTTCCTTGAAGTTGTTTCAAGGGGTGACATGGAATCCATTTGTGGCCATATTCCTAAAGTCCACTCAGTCCTTGGAAACCTCGACTTTCAGCACCCACAGACCGGAAACACACCTCTCATTACAGCTGCGGAAAAAAATCTATCAGAGGTACAGTGGGAGGAAGCGAGGAAGGTTTGCCTTTGGTTTCCTGAAACTTGGGAGCTTCCTGTTTCTCCATCAATGAACTCCTTGCAAAGCCCCAGCTCAGGGGTCAGGATCATTCTGACAACACTATCTAGCTCAGCTTTACACTGCTTTCTGATAGATCTGGGGAATTTGTAGCCATTATTGTTGTTGTTGTTGTTATTTTAAGCTTCCAATAGCTTTTTAAAAAAGAATGTAGACCAGGGCTGGAGAGATGGCTCAGAAGTTAAGAACACTGACTGCTCTTACAGAGGTCTTGAGTTCAATTCCCAGCAACCACATGGTGGCTCACAACCATATATAATAGAATCTGATGCCCTCTTCTGGTGTTTCTGAAAACAGCTTCAGTGTACTCACAAATATAATAAATCTTAAAAAAAAAAAAAGAGAGAGAGAGAGAGAATGTAGACCAAGCCAAACCATTCCACAAACAACTCTCATGCAGTCATGTCTAGAGGCCATTAGTAATACCCATGCTGGCTTTGGCTATATAGCCAAGGATGGCCTTGAAGTTCTGATCCTCCTTCCTCTACCTCCCTAGCACTGGCATTACAAGTGTGGGTCACTATGCCCAGTCAATGCATACGGATAAACTCTAGGGTGTCATGCATGCTAGGAGAGCACCTAACCTTCTGAGCTGTATCCTCAGCCCTTGTAACAACTGCCTTCTAAAGTCTTCAGCGGCCTTCTTCATTCACACCACTTTGGTCCCCCATGTTCCCCTCTGCCATTACATTCAGCACACTGTTTATTTTTCATCTGTCTCTCTATTCCCACCACACTACAAGGAGCTGGAAGTCCGGGAAGTGACTGGGTTCCTTGTTCAGGGCTTAGAACAAAGATAAGTCACAACACACATGCTGAGCACCTATTCCATACTTGTTGAAAAAAATGACCTCATCATGTGAATGTAGCTCGTGCACTGTCCAGAAATACATAAAAGAAGTATCTGCAACCTCCAGGACTCTATAAGCCAGACCAGAGCTGGAGTAGATTTCTATTGCCTAGCAAGCACAAGACCCTGAGCCCAATAATTGCTGCTGTACAGACAGCTAATGGAAACGTAGATAAATGAGAAGTCATTGCAGAGGTGGGTTAGGGTACATAGGTAGATGATAGGTAGATGGTAGATTGGCTGATAGAGGTAAGTAGATGATAGGCAGCCAGATGTATAGAGATGACAAAAATAGATGCTTGCTGAAGAGTAGACAAATGATAAATAGACAATAGATAATGAGTTTCATTTTCTAAATTATAAACTACTGTAAGACTTCAGTGTTGTAATTTTGGGAGCTGTGGTTGTAGCTCAATTAGTAGAGTGTTTGCTTAGCATACATGAAGGCCTGGGCTTGAGTCCCAGCACCACATAAACCAGGAGTCATGGCCCAAACCTTTAATTCCAGAACTTAGGAAATAGAGGCAAGAGAATCAGAAGTTCAGAATTCTCAAGGACAGCCTGGGCTACATAATACACTGTTTCAAAAATAAATTTTCAATGCTTATATGGCTTTAGGAAAAAAAAAACTATAGATTTCTAATCTAAAAATACAGTTCTCAGAAATCACTCATATCACAGAGTTGGTTTATTGTTATTGGTGTTGGGTTTGTTGTTGTTGTCTTTTGAGAAGTGTTTAGTGGGCAGGTTGTCACTAGGTATCCCTGGCTGGCCTACAATTCAGTGTAGGCCACCCTGGCCTCAAACAGAGATCTGCCTGCCTCTGCCTCCCAAGTTTTGGGATTAAAGGTATGCACCACCACACCAGCCATTATAGAGATTCAATCTCAACATTTAAAAAGGTAAATCACAGCTACTTGCATTCTAATAGTTTGTTGTGGTGGCTCTGGGGACCACCTTACAGATGCTAGGCATGAGCACCAACCATTGAGCTATAACCCCACCTTACAATCCTCCATTTTTTATTCTGTTTTTATCTGCCTGTCCTTTATCACAAATGAGAGCCATGTCTAGTCTCCTATCTGACCCTGAAGGTACAGCTGCCACTCAAAAATATGAAGAATTCTAGAAACGGAGCTAGAGAGATGGCTCAACATTTAATAGCATTTGCTGCTCAGATCTTGGAGACCAAAGTTGTCATCCCAGCTTCCATATTGGGCAGCTCACAAATAATCGAGGTGTCTGATGCTCTTGTGGCCCTCATGGCCACCCCCACACACATATAAATTAATTAAATAAATAATAACTTTGGAAGCAGGCATGGTAACATACATCTTGAATCCTAGCAATCAAGAAGCAGAGGCAGGCAGATCTCTTTGAACTTGAGGCCAGCCTGATCTCTACAGCAAGTTCTAGACCAATCAGGATGACACAGTGAGACACTAGCTAACAGAAACAAAACAAAAACAAATACCTGGGTGGTGGTGGTGGTGTGCATCTTTAATCCCAGCACTCGGCAGGCAGAGGCAAGTGGATCTCTGAGTTTGCAGCCAGCCTGGTCTACAAATCAAATTTTAGGACAGCCAAGAGCTATCCAGAGAAACCCTATCTCAAAAAACAAGACAAACCAACAAACCAACAAAAAAGAACTTTTAAAAATTGTCAGAGGGATGGAAACATATATAATTATGAACATTTTTAAGCTGAAAAATAAAAGCAGATCGTTTGAATCTTAAGGACTTCATCGTTTTTGCAGGTTGTTGAGATTCTTCTGGAAATGGGCGCAGACATCACCCTTTGCAATTATAGCAATCAAACTGCTCTCCATGTGGCTAATGGTGACATCCAGAGACAGCTCTTGGCAGGCAAGGGAATTCAGGCTCCCCAAATGCAGCTCCTACGAAGTTCGTGGCAAGGTGATCTGGAACAGCTTCAACACTTGCTGGTTAGTTACAGTAATGTTTACTGTGGGCAGAAGGGGACAGGTGTGTAGCAGACTATGCCGTAATATGCCCAGTACAGGACTCCGTAACATTTATTTTTATTTACATTTAAACTTTTAAACTTTGTGTATGTATATTTGTGTGTGTGTGCTTACGTGTGTGTGTGTGTGTGTGTGTGTGTGTGTGTGTGTGTGTGTGTGTGTATGTATGTGTTTACAGGTATACAAGTGCTCAAAGAGGCCTCAGGAGGGTGTTATATCCTCTGGAGCTTGTCTTATAGGCAGTTGGGAAATGTCTACTGTAGGGTTTGGTAGCCGAACTCAGGTTCTTATAAGAGTAGCAAGCAGCAAGTCTTAACTGCTGAGCCAGCTCTTCGGGCCTCCAACACTCCTTCCAAAGAAGAAAAATAGAGTTATTTTCAAATGCAATCCCATAATGTTTGCAAGCGGGAGAGTGGAGAAGATGCAGGACCAGACAAGACACGAGTAGAAAACACGATTCTAAAAGAACAGAGCAGCAACCTATTTCCATCCCCTTCCAGTTAAGTCAAGCTGCAGCCCCTGGGAAATGATGATCCCCAGGAAGACCCAGAGGACCGCTGTCAGCTTGCTCAGAGCAGTTCCCTGGATATCACAGCCATTTGCACAGTTGCTGTTTAGATCCCTTTGGGCCAGTGGCAATTATTATCTCTATCCTGAAAAGGGAATCAGAGAGCATATTGCACAATATTTAGTGATGCCCAAAGAACTTTAGAGGAACATATGTGTGTGTGTGTGTGTGTGTGTGTGTGTGTGTGTGTGTGTGTGTGTTCATGTGTACATATCTGCAATGCATGTGAAGGCCAGAGACCAACTGTAGGTATTGTTTCTCTGGTGCCATCCACCTTGTTGTTTTTTGAGACAGTCTCTCATCTACCTGGGTCTCATGAAGTAAGATAGGCTCGCTACCCAGGGCTCCTTTGGTCTTCCCCGTCCCAGCACTGGGGTGGGAGGGCATACCTCCATGTTGTTTTGTGATACTATTCCTGGGAGACATGAACAAACCAAAGACAGACCGAGATGTAGATACTACCAAAGAGACAAAGATAGGACATAGAGGATGAGGGAGAAGCAGAGAACAAGGGAGAGGGGGAAAGGTGTATTTGTCCCAGGGGGACAAAGGACTGCCTCTGAATAAAGTAGACTCAGATGTGGTCCATGGGAAAATGGCAGTTTATAAAGGTAAAAGGAGAAATCCTGTGTTTAATTTTAATTGGCATGTTATTGGGGGAGCCAAAGGGGGCTTTTGATTGCTGGACGTCAATACTTTCATAGCTTTAGGAGAAGAGAAGAGACCTTGTTGGCTAGCTTTAGGAATGTACGCTAACAGGTTTTAGCAGGGCAGAGGGAATGGGAGAGAAGGGCAAGGCCTGCCAGAGCCATGTTTACCCCGCTCAGACTGGCTAGAGTCCCCTCATGAAAGCTGGAAGCCTGGAGTTCACTGCACAACCTCAGGCAGCTCAGGGGGCTGGAGAATGTCCTTTGCAGTTCAGCTGGTCTAAACCTTTTAAGGTAGCTTAGCTGTTGTCTGTTCCTTCCAGGCGGTGCAGCCTGAGTCTACTTCTTCCAGACTGAACATCTGAATCGGACTCTCAGTAGTTATAAGGGAATAAATCTGGTCCATTTCAGGGAGTTCCTGAAGCTACTATGAGTTTTTCAGTTATTTTCTCTTCTTGTTGTTTGCTTTGGGTTTTTTGTTTTGTTTTGTTTTGTTTGTTTGTTTGTTTTGGGTCATTGTTTTGTTTTTCAAGGCAAGATTTCTCTGTGGAGCCTTGGCTGTTCTGGATCTCAGTGTATAGACTAGACTGATTTTGAACTCAGAACTCCACCCACGATTTGCTTTCTGAGTGATGGGGATAAAGGCTTGCACCATCACTGCCCAGGCCAGCATTTTGTTGTTGTTGCTGCCACTACTATTTTGTGTTCGTTGTTTTGTGTCATAAGATAGAATTTCACTATGTCCCCCAGTTTTACTTTCTGTCTAAATGAGCTTCCCTGAAAGAAGGAGTGTGTGACCGCTCCTTAGAACATACGCCTATTTGCCTCCCTTTAACATCCTGTGCTTTAATGTGCTCTCTTCCAAGATAAACCGTTATAATCTCAGAGGAAACTACCATTCAGCATATACCTGGATTTTTCTGTGGGCTCTGGGGATCAGATTTTGGTCCTCATATTTGCACGACAAATACTTTACTGGGATGTCCCGTCAAACCTGAACGTTCATTTGAAAAATGTATTTGTGTTTCTAATCGTGTGTGTATGTGGGTGTCTGTATGTGCGTTCTAGGCACATGAGTACAGTGCCCTTGGAGTCCAGCAGGGCACTGGATCTTTTGGACCTGGAGTTATGGGTGACGATGAGCAACCCAGCCTAGGTACTGGGGACAGAACGCAGGCTCTCTGCAGGAGCGATACAGGCTCTTAAGCACCAAGCCATCTCCCTAGCCCCAAGGATGTATATTTTTAAATGTTGTATTTGGGGGTTACTGATCCTCTTCTTTATATGCTTCACACAAAGCACCTTGCAAACTGTACGAATAACGGAGGAGTTCCGTTATTAGCATTTCCTGATTCCTGGCACTGACCTTCAGTGCTACTGTGAGGCTGTGTGATCTCCCAACTGAAAGAAAAGCCTTACTGCCGCTAAAAAAAAACTTTATTTTCTTATTTGTTTGTTGGTTTGTTTCTGGTCCCTTATGGTAAGGACATGAACAGATCAAGAAATGAAAGACATCTGAACCAGGTCAAGTTAAGCACAATTGTAATAAAACCAAAGGGCGTTTTCCAGTTTTTGTTGTACTTCTAAAATTACTGTTTCTTGAGCTGGGGCTTCGAAATTTTTCCAAAAGGCAATCTATTTTGTTTAATCACTTAATGGTCTTGTATGTAACTGTAACCCAATCTGTGTTTTTATAACATTACTTCATTTACCCATGAAGCTTTAGGGACCAAGCTTTGAGGAACTATTTATTGGCTGGAGTGTAAACCTGAGCTTAATCAACAGACACTAAGTTGGTGTGCTACTGTGCTCCAAATCACAGCTCCAAACTCTCATATTGGCTCTAGATAATAACAAGCATTATCTAAGAGGTAGTTTCTTCCCAGAGACTGAGAGAAAAAAAATTAGCTAATTCCCACGGCAGGCTGCTGAGGTAATATCATTATCTCCATTTTGCCCTGGGAGAAGCTGAGGTAAAGCTTTATTACCATAGCACACGCTGAAGCACAGATAGAGTTACAAGTGGCAATGGTCTGTAAAACAAGCGCTGGAGATAGTCTGGGCTTTCCAAAAGCTTTCAATTCTGATGGCATGAGTTTTATTTCATTCTCTCTCTCTCTCTCTCTCTCTCTCTCTCTCTCTCTCTCTCTCTCTCTCTCTCTCTCTCTTCTCTTCTCTTCTCTCTCTCTTTTCTTCCTTCCTTTCTTCCTTTCCTCCCTTCTGTTTCTCCTTTTTTTTACCTCTCCTCCTCTTAATCTTCTTACTCTTCCTCCTCCTCTTCCTCCTTGTTTTTCTTCTTTTCTTTCTTCTTCTCTTCCTCCTCCAATTCCTCCTCTCCTCTTCCTCCACCTTTCTCCTCCTCTTCCTTCTCCTTTTTCTTCTCCTCTTCTTCCTCCTCTTTTTTATCCTCTGCTCTTCCTCCTCCTCCTTTCCTCTCCTTCTCTTCTTCCTTCTCCTCTTTCTTCTTCTCTTCCTCCTCCTCTTCATCCTCTTCTTCCTCCTCCTTTGTCTTCTTCTCTTCCTCCTCCTCTTCATCCTCTTCTTCTTCCTCCTTTGTCTTCTTCTCTTCCTCCTCCTCTTCTTCCTCCTACTCTTCTTCTCTTCCTCCTCCTCTTCCTCCTCCTCTTCATCCTCTCCTCTTCCTCCTCTTCTTCCTCCTCCTCTTTTTTTCTCTTCCTCCTTCTCTTCCTCCTCTTCTTCCTCCTCTTTTTTTCTCTTCCTCCTTCTCTTCCTCCTCTTCTTCCTCCTCTTTTTTTCTATTCCTCCTTCTCTTCCTCCTCTTCTTCCTCCTCCTTTGTCTTCTTCTCTTCCTCCTCCTATTCCTTTCCAGATGTTAGCTCTAGGTGTTTTTATCAATCACCATCCATCTTACTGTATGTTGAGACAAGGTCTCTCACTGAACCTAGAGCTTATCAGTTTGGTTGGAGAAGCAGCCAGCAAGCTCCAGGGATCCTTCTGGCTCTGCTTCCCCACTATTGGGATTATAGGCATCCACTGACACACTGGGATTTTTCTGGAGGTGTTGGACATCTGAACTTGGATCCTCACACTAATAAAGCAAGCATTTTTACAAGTGAACCATTTTCCTGGCCCGAATTTTACTTTGACTAAAGCAACTATTGATATCCATATGTCACTTCTGCTTTGGCTGTGGTAACGCAGTTAGATGATATGTCTCCCTATTGTGAATCATTCATTCAACAATGTTCAGGGAGCATCTGCCCTAAGTGAGTCATACTGCTAAGTGACTTTCATATTGTGTAAGCAAGCAGGCCCATAGGGAAACACTGGCATGTCACCCGTACAGTCTAACTTAGGTCAATTCGTGACCTTAGAGGGTTGGAGTTGCTAGGGCCAGCAAGTGGCTCAGTGGATAAAAGCTCTCGCTGTGCAGGCCTGACACCCCTAATTCTATGTGCAAGACCCAAAGCAGAGGGAGAAAACCAACAGAAGTTGTCCTCTGAAGGTATGTGCACACCTATCTTCATGCACACATCATATATAACATACCTGTATACATACACAAATACCATACATAACACATATGTATATACACACACATACACACAAACACCAGACACAACACTCCTGTATACACACACACCATACATAACACACCTGTATACACACACACCATATATAACACACTTGTATACACACATAAACACCATATATAACAGGCCTGTATACACACACATCATGAATATATACATACACAATAATTTTTTTAAAATAGGGTTGCTAGAGGCTGGAGAAATGGCTCAGAGGTTAAGAGCACTGACTGCTCTTCCAGAGGTCCTGAGTTCAAATCCCAGCAACCACATGGTGGCTCAGAACCATCTGTAATGGGATCTGATGCGCTCTTCTGGTGTGTCTGAAGACAGCCATGTGTACTTATATATAATAAATAAATAAAATTATTTTTAAAAAGACTGCTAAATTTTGCAAGTGAAAATACAGAGAACTCAGTCGTGTTTAGTATATCAGCTACAGAAGAGAAATTACATTCCAAATAAATCATTTATCTAAATTATTTATCATTTAACTTCTCATCCTTTATTATATCAGGGTTATGCTTTGTCTCTGTGTTTCTGTATGTGCACATATTCATGTGCATATATGGACACATGTGTGCAGGAGAAGTCCAGGAGTAACACAGGGGGTTTTCCTTAGTCTCTTGTCTTGTTTTCTCTCCTCTCCTCTCCTCTCCTCCCCTCCCCTTCCCACCTTTTCCCCACCCCCATCTCCCTCCTCTCTAGTTTATTCAAGACAGTCTCTCAATTGCCCAGAATTTGTCAAGTAGGCTAGTCTGGCTGGTTATTGAGACCTACCTGTCACAGCGTCCCCAGCACTGACATCATGGGTGCATGCTGCCACTCCTGGCTTTTGTTTTTTAATGTAGATTCAGGTTATTGAGCTTAATCCCTCAAACTTACTCAGCAAGCACTGTACTGATTGAGTCAATTCTACAGCCCATCATGACTGCTTTATCATCAACCACTTAACGGGGCATCCCTGACATTAACTTACACAGTCGTTAAATACCCAGCTTTGGGCGCCAACACTGAGATGCTGGGCTCTCTCCCAGGCTTGTGGGCTTTTACTTTCCCAGATCCTCAGAATAGGTCCAGTGAAAGAGTATAGCGAGGAGGCTGGACATGTGGCTCAGTTGGTAGAGGTCTGCCTATCATTAATGATGTCCTGGGCTCAATATCCAGCACCACATTAACCAGGTATGGTGGTGCACACCTGTCATCCCAGAGTTGGAGGTGAGAGGATCAGAAGTTCAAGATCACCCTTAACTACAGAGAGAGTTCAAGATCAGTTTGACCCCTGTGAGACCTTGTTAAAAACAAAGCAAAACAAAAGGACCTCCGCCAGGATATACATGCATGTCCTATTGATGGTCTCAGGAACATCAACAAAGCTTAGAAGAGAGGCAAACTCCAGGTATCACTAGGCTCAGCTCGAAGTCATTGTCCTGTTCCTTGCTGTCATGATGAAGCATGGTTATGTCGCCAGATTTAAGATAGTCAGAGTTCTCAGAGCTGGGTATTCACAGGCAGGTTAAACAAGTATGAAGGCATCAGCTGCAGATCCGATGTGAAAGTCAAAGACCTAGAAGATGGAAGAACAGTCTGCTCCCATCTCATCTGTTTGTCTCGATGTCCTGACAACTTCACTGGGCAGCCCAGACCATGAAGCATCAAGATGAAAACACAGGAGGGAAAATCCTGTCATGCTAAGAAAAATGCCTAAACATGGGAGAGGAGGGATATATTGAAATTAAGGTCGAGGTATACCTCAGTGCAATCCCTACTCCAGGAAAAATAAAAGGTTAAAGTGAGAATTGGCCACGCAGTGAAACTGCAAACATTCGTTTAAATAGGCACACGGAAAACCAGCAGAAACTAAACCTCTTGTTGTTAAAGGCACGTGAAGAGTTCCTGGATATAAATTTCCCCAACTCGCATGGTCTGACCCCTCTGATGCTGGCTGTGAGAGATGTGGACCTATTTGAAAGTCTGGACATATTAGCAGTCTACAGACCTGCCGAAGTTCTAGCCGAGCTCCTCAGGCACCACGCGTGAGTATGGGCGACCGGTCAGCACCGGCTGGAAGGTGGCTACTCCGCTGCAACAGGCTGAACTTATACACAAACCTAGATGACTGATAGTTTTATATCTTTATAAAAGGGATTTCATTGTAAGTTTGAGGAATAGACTAATATTGAGATGGACCATGATGCTTAAGCTCTTGTTATCTTATTGGTTTAGATCATTGCTATTTGGGGCTGGGGATGTAGCTCTGTTGCTAGACTACTGAGTTCAGTCTCTAGTACATATGTGGCTTATGTAACTGTTACCTCAGCATGTGGGAGGTAAAGGCAGAATCAGAAGTTCAATGTCATTCTCAGCTACATAGCTGAATTTGAGGTCAGCCTAGAATGGCAGCAGCTCATGCCTGCCTGGCCTATTCAGCATTAAGGATGGAGCACATGGTTTTGTGGGTACTAGGCAAGCAGCACCCTGCCAATTGAGATATGTCACTAGGCCTCCTGTTTACAGTTCTGAGAAATGGTCGTTCTCTCTGATGTGTTTTGAAATAATTATTATATACCTAACTTAATCTTTCTGTTTGTTTGATGTCAGTGTTCTTGTGTCTTAACAGTTTTAACCTAATAATTTTTGGTGCTTCTTCTGTTCTCCCCAGAGATCCTAAGCTTTGTGATTTCAGTGGCAAGTCAGCAATACATTATGTGTCACAAATTGGCAGCTGGAGGAAGCAGCAGTTACTGGACATCCTGACGAATTCTATGCCCAAACCAGGTCAATATTTCTTTCTGGACGTAGACTCCTCAGCTTGAAAGTCCTGTTTGAAGTCTTTATTTCTGTTTTACATCTGTTTAATAGCTTCATTTGTCTGTCTGTCTGTCTGCTTGTTTGTTTGATTGATTGAGACAGAATCTCACCTATGTATCTCTGGAACTCAATACATAGGTTTGGATGGCCTTTAATTCACAGAGATCCTCCTGCCTTTGCCTCCCAAGTACTGGGATCAAACGTGTGTGCCATTACACTCCACTTCATTTAAGTAAATCAATCAGTGACTCTCTATTGAGCAGTGACTCTTTGAAGCACAGGCAGGGTTATATGCACTAAAAAAAAAAAAAAAAAAAAAAAAAAAACTCTTGTTCAACACTCGTGTGTGTGTGTGTGTGTGTGTGTATGTGGCTGGCTGTGTGTCTATGTGCTGTGTGTCTGTGTGTCTATGTCTGTATGTTTCTATATGTAGGACATACGTCCATCTCCAGTGGTTTTCTAAGGATGCTGTACATCTTGCTTTTTTAATTAGTTAATTTAGTGTATGAGTGTGTGCCTAAACTAATAAGCCATCTCTCCAGCCACAAACCTTGCTTCTTGGAACTAGGATCTCTCACTTTTCCCTAGAACTTGAGCTTGCTGGGCAGACTGCCTAGTTGACCCCAGGGCTAATTTGACTCCACCTCCTCCGACACTGGGACTAAAAATTCACGCCTGGCTTCTTTTTCTATGCTGAGATTTATTTACTTTAGTTTTGAGTGTGTGGGTGTTTTGCCTGCATGAATGTCTGTTTACTACATGTGTATCTAGCACCAGTAGAGTCAAAAAAGAGGGCACCAGATCTTCTGGAACTGAAGTCACAGACAGCTGTTAGCTACCAGGTAGATACTGGGAATCAAACCACCCATTTCCCCACAGAGCAATCAATCAGTGCTCTTAACCACTGAGCCACCTCTCCAGCCTTTATGTCTGCAGAAAAGCACTTTGTCAACTGAGCCATCCCCAGGGGTCAAGCTGTCTATGGGACTGAGTGGTCTTCACAAACCCCCCATCACTTTCACTCTATGCCTCTCTCTTGCTACTGTATTATGAGGAGACCATCCTCAACCCACAAGATTCTTCCAGGGCAATTCAAGAGAGCAACCTAGTTACTGGCCAGCACAGCTTTTAGGCAAATCATTTTTGAAGAGAATAGAGAGGCTTCCTCCCACCCACACACCAACAGAAGTCCATTCAGGGGTTCATCTTTCGTGAAAGGAAAAGGGCAAATGTCTTTCCTCTTTCCCCCTTCTGTAGGACCCTGGGAGATGGAATCATCAACCCTGTTGATGTCTCAGAGGGTTGAAAAGCTTTTCTCCCGTGTTCTGGCACCTCAGAGGCTGTGGCTCTGAGAATAGTCATTGAGAATGAGTTGCTATAATTATGTTGAGCCAATTCTGACTCTTGGTAACTTTTTTTTTGCAATCATGTGTGTGAAGTATGTATGCAATGTGTGTGTGTGCACGAGTGTGTGTGCACGAGTGTGTGTATGTGTGTGTGTATGCACGTACATGTACGCTAGAGGTTAACATCAGATGTCTTTGCCTAAAGTGAGTTCTCTCACTAAACCTGGAACACACTGCCCCTCCTAGGGGAGGTGGGCACCTTGCCCTGCAGATATCTTGCCTTCACCCTTTTGGTGTACAAATCACAAGCAGTCACCACAGCTGTCTGGCTCTTATTACCTAAAGTTTCATCAGAATGCCTGACCATCATTTCAGGGCATCTTGACAAAATGAAGCTGATCTTAAAACCCAGAGACAGATCATCACGTGAGACTATTGGGTCTTAACAGAGCACGATGTTGGTTCTTTTTGGCAGAAAGACATGCTGAGTCACTGCTTGACATCTGTCATGAGGCAGGCTTTACTCCAATGGAGATGACAGTTTCCAAAACTGAAAATATCACCTTGCAGAGCATCAGCAGCAGTGAGGTAAGAGGAAACAGGCAGGGAATGGGGAGGAGGGCGGAGAGGTAGCTCAGCAGTGAAGAATGCGCTCTGCATCTGCCAAGGACACAGGTTCAGTCCCCAGCGCCTGCACGGTAACTCACGACCACCTGTAACTCCATTGTAAGGAATATAATCATATATGATTTATATCAGTATCATGTATGTGTACTTTTGAAGCAGTCTTGTTATACTGTTAGAACTTACTGTGTAGTCCTTAGTGTAAGCTGGTCTTGAACTCCTACTTTAGCTTCCCAGGATCTCACAGTGTGTAACACCACATTTGGCTGATTCATTAGAGTATTAATACAATCATTTTAAAACTGTAAATTAGGGGGCTAGAGAAATGGCTCAGTAGTTAAGAGCACCAGCTGCTCTTCCAGAAGACTTGGATTTGATCCCTGGCACCCACATGGGAGCTCAGAACCATCTGAAACTCCACTACCCGCAGATCTGGTATCCTCTTCTGGCCTCAGCTAGGACTAGACACACATGTAGGCAAAACACTCATTTACATAATTAAAAATTGTGAATTGGCTAGTTAATTTGGTATGTGTATCTTAATTTCTACTGTCACAACAAAATCCACATACTAAGTGAGTGGCTTATAAACAACAGAAATTTAAGCCAGGCAGTGGTGTTGCATGTCTTTAATCCCAGCCATTGGGAAACAGAGGCAGGCAGATTTCTGTGAGTTCAAGACCAGCCTGGTCTGCAGAGCAAGTTCTAGGACATCCAGGGCTACACAGGGAAACCCTGTCTCAAACAAAGTAAAACAAAACAAAACAACAAAAACAAAACAAACCAGGAGTTTGTTTCTCAGTTCCAGAGGAGTGAGAATAGGTTGTCATTGTGTGACTTTTTAGCCCTAAACAAATGTCTAGCCATGGTTAGAGTGCAGACAGAAAGATTCCATTCATAGCCAGCTTGGTGAAGCAATGAGCTCATTGGCTTATTTATAGGATCATGGGTGAGGGGCTGTATATAGGACCCTGGGTGACTCAAGACCTGGTGGATCACCAAAAGGCAAATAGGCAAATGGGGGATGAATCCAGGAAAGCTGCATCCTTGAAACTCGTGATTCATTCATTCCCCCCCCCCCGTCTCTCTCTCTCTACCTCTCCCCCCCCCCCAGTAATTTTTTACTGCTTATGTAGCCTCAGGGTAGGTCAGAGTCTTGGTAGCTTTATGAACTTCCTGAATCTCAGGAGCCCTTCCTCTGCAGGTGGGAATGTTTCAATCCAGCGAGCTATCCCACACATACACACTGGAAGACCGTTGGTTCCTCTTTCTGGCCCTCTAGTGTCTCGAATAGGGCCGCTCGAGCCACTGTGAGGGCTCCACTCTCATGAACTGATCACCTCCTAAAAGGTCCTACTTCCTCCTGCTATTACTCTGAAATTTAGGACTCAAATATAAAGTCCTTTGGGGGAGACAGACACTCAGTCTGTCTCTAACTCATGCAGTTTCTGCTTCATCTGCACTAAATTCCTTGTCATAGGATTCCATTTATTTTATATAGTTTTTAATTTTTTCTCATTAGTTTTAAATTTTTCAGTGTGGGAGTCTTTTCATTTCTGAGTTTTTTTTTTTTTTTTTTTTTACCCCCGTATGCTATTTAAATGTTTCAATTACACTTATTTATGGGGACTAGAACTCAAATGCATATTACAGTACACAGGGAACTCAGAAGACAACTTTTTGGGGTCAGTTCTCTCTTCATACCATGTGGGTCCCAGGTTCATTCTTGGCAGCAGGTGGTGTTCCCCCTGGACATTCCAATGGAGTTTTAAAGAAATCTGTTCACACCCTAGTTTCCTGTGCTTTATATTCTCCCCACCCTTCCGTCAGGCTTTAGAATCTTCCGGGAGTTGTAGAGTTTTTAAAGTTCCCAGCTAGACTATAGGGCTCAGTTATAAAACTGAGGTCTGGATCTGCCTTTCCATTTAAAAACCATGTATTCATTCATTCATTCATTCATTCATTCATTCATTCATTCATTTATTTTTGCCAGTCAGTCTTACTTTATTGTCATTGTCATTGCAATGGTACAGCCACTCTTTCAGCTGCTGCTTCTTGGTCCTTGCGCTTGGTGAGCCAGCAGCGCATGGCTCTCGTCTTATTGGGACGCAGGTCCAGGGGCTTGTGCTTCTTTCCCTTGTAGAATTAATTGCCTGAGGTTTTCCTTTTGAGTCTGACTAATGACAGTGAGGACACGGGCTATGGATTTTGAATGACGTATATCTTGGAGAGCTTGGACACAGCACTGCCTTGTCACTTTGGTATGCGAAGCTGGGACAGTTCCACCTTCAGATCATCCAATTGTTTCAACAGCTCCTCCGTCTTGTTGCGCAGGTCCTGAGCCTCCATCTTGGCCATTGCTGCGTTGCTCACGGCTAAGGTCACGCTTATTTTTGAGACAGGTCCCATGCATCCCAGGCTGGCCTCAACCTCCTCGCATAACCAAGAATGACCTTGAACTCCAGAGACCTCTGCCTCTTCTTCCCAATTGCTGAGATTACAAGCATGTGCCACCATGCCCGGTTTCATATGGTTTTGGACCCAATCAGTTACACTCCCAACCTAGATATAGAAAATTAAAAGCACAAAATCAATAGTAAGAACTCTCCAGGAAAGCATCACCAACAATAACTCTGAGGCAAAGGCTTCAGAAGATAAAGGCACTTACTACTACCAAGGTTGGCTCCCTGGGATCTACATACTGCAAGTAGAAAACTGAATCCCACAAGCTGGTTTCTGACCTCCACATGTGCACTCTGCCACAAACATTCGTCCTCACGGGTACAGACACACAAGTAAGCTCAGTAAAAGTCTTTTCAAGTCAGGTGATAATGGTGTGCACCTTCAATCCTAGCACTCTGGAGGCAGAGGCAGGTGGATCTTTGTGAGTTCAAGGCCAACCTGGGCTACAGAGCAAGTTCCGGGACAGAAACTCTGTCTTGGAAAAAAATATAAATGAAAATAAATTTTAAAAATTTGATATAATGACTTCTACCATACAAAGAAAACATTTCCATTTAGAGTTCTGAGTACTTTTTTTTTTTAATAAATTCAGTAGGCTTTCAAACATAAGGATTTTCTAAAAGGCTGAAGGAAGTTTGAAAAGTTGTGCCCCATGATCAGATCAGAAAGCAATTATAGAGAAAATTGTAATCAGCTTTGCTGCCTGCTTCCCTCTGGGGTTCTATTTGCAGCTTCCATGGGAGCAGGGGTTTCTTTTTCTTCTGCAATGCCCCAGGGATCCGCTGTAGGAATGACGTTGTTGTCCCTCTGAGGTTGCTTCCCTGTGACTGTGGCTAAGGATTCTTTCCACTTATCCATGCAGACAGTATTTGTGGCAGCTTAGCGGCCGGGATGCTGAACCCATAAAGCAGAAAATACTGAGGGTGAGATTTCAGCTTTGATCTTCTGTTTTCATTATGCAGTGAATCACTTCTATTCCCAGGGGACTGAACCATCCTCGAGGCTTAAGTCCTAAATACTTTATCCAATTTAGAAGGAATCCACAGTGCCAAAGTTTACCCTTGGAAAGTCGGCATCCACTTTGCCAGCAAAATAGTATGTTGAATGACGACTTAAATATTTAAAATTTAAAAGTGTGTCTGTTCACACATGGGCGTATACATGTGCATTCATGTGGAAGCCAGAGGTCAACCTTGGCTATTGCTGCTCAGCAGCCTATGGTTGGCTGACGCCAGGTATCCCCACATGCTTCTGCTTCCCAGGGCTGGTATTACAAACGTGTGCCACAACACTAACCTTTTTTAATGTGGATTGTGCTTACTGAACTCAGGTGCTTATGCCTGTGTGGCAAGTGTTTGAACATCTCTCCAGAACTTTTGTTCTGTGATTTTTACAGGACTTTGACCTTGAAGATGACTTCAGCCCATCCATATTGGCTGGGGAAGGAGCAGCTCCCAGGGGTGAAGGCTGGCCAAGAAGGACAGAAGGTATCTACTTCCATCTATGACTTGTCCCTAAAGGTAGCACTGGTGCTTTGGGGTTCTCTGGCAATTTCAGAAGTATGTGTTGCAACTTTGAAAACAACAGACTAAAAAAGAAAACAAAAGTTGGAGAGATAGCTTTACAAACAGAAGGCTCCAAGTTTGTACTCCAGAGCCCACATAAAAAGTGCTGCTTGTGCTGTGAGTTTGTGATCCAGATGCCCCAGACTACCTGGTGAGTTTCAGGCCTGGGAGAGACTCTGTTCCCCCAAAACAAAAACAAAACTCACAAACAAGAAATGGACAGCGTCTGAGAAATGACTCGCTGGCTTTACGTGTATGCTCACATACATAAACACACACATTCAGAAAGGGAGGAGGAGAAGGTTAGGGAGGGAGGGAGGGAGGGAGGAAGGCAGGGAGGGAGGGGGGGGGGAGAGAGAGAGAGAGAGAGAGAGAGAGAGAGAGAGAGAGAGAGAGAGAGAGAGAGAGAGAGAGAGAGACTATAACTAAGCCCCCCACCATCCTGTTATATCCTTTATCTGAATCAGTCTTGGCCTCCGGCCCCTCCCCCATGGGCCACCTGCTCCTGTTCTCTGTAGTTACATAGTTACTGCTCCAGCTCAGCCCCAGTCTCCTGCTGTCTGTTTCCCAGCATTCCTCTCCTCTCAGGGTCTTCCCTCGGCTCTAGGATCCCCCCCTCCCCCTTTTCCAGCCTGTTTATCTTTTCCTTGGCCTCTGTCTGTGCTTGGCTGTCCTGGACTAAACAGCCTCCTTCCTGGCTTTCTTAGCCTTGTTCATTACCTCTCTGAGCACAGAGCATAATTTAGTAACAGTTAAAATAATGAGCATCATGAACCTGGAAAAATTGTTGAAAATAAAGTCCCCCTCTCACCCTCAAAGAGTTCTGTGCTCAAACTGCCTCTGACTCTCAAAGTTTAAAACCAGGTCCTCAGAAGGCCCAACAATGTCTCAAGACACCTTCTGGCATGTGTGTTAAATGATTTATTTATTCTGTCTGATTTAGGGACAACTGGATGTTTGAAATGCTGACTTATTTTCTGATGGATTTGTAAGGATTTGGCTTTCACACAGGTGCCTAGAGCTTTCTACATTATATTTACAGAGCTCTTGAGGATATATATGTACCCCAACCCGCCAGTTGGTCTTTTCCTTTTACCACGTGGGTCCTGACCACCAAACATAGCTCATCTGGTGTGTGTCAGACTTCTTACTAAGCAATCCTACCCTGCATCTGGAAATTAACATAAAACCAACCTTTTGATTTTGAGACAGGACACTGTCATCACCAAAGTTCACACTCAAGAAAAGTGCACTTTAGTCTCATGCACACACACACACACACACACACATACACGTGCGCAAACTTTCATGATATTTTAGCTGAGTATATAATTTTGTGGTGGGCCATATTCACCTCTCTCCTTGGCTGGAGGTGGTGCATACTTGACACAACATGTACTGAAAGACCCCCGAATTGGGGAAGCCCCTTACTCAAGTACTGGGAGAACGAAAACCCAAGAACTCACGGAGAGCCTATCTTGATGCAATCAGGCAAGAGGTTTATTTAGACCAGAGCTCTGGGGATGACACATATCTCACAAACCCAAACTCAAATGGGGAGAAGTATTTATAGGGAAAAATCACATAAGCAGTTAGCAACAGGCAATTTCATTGGTTCATTCAAATTGGCACACTCTGTCTATTTTGGACACGATTCAACTCTAGGCCACTCTATTTTGGGGAACACTGACCTTCGTACTTGGTTTTTTTTTTTGGGGGGGGGACTGCAGAGCCAGACCTTATTGAGTCCAGATAGTCTGGGGTTGGGCCATTACTTTGAACATGTTATTTGTTCTTAGCCTTGAGACATACTTGTCCTCGAGGCAGGGTCAGTAGGGCCAACTTAAAATTTTTCATTCTTTCAGTACATCCTGGAGAAAATGGCTAGGTCCCACCCTCTAACTAACATTTCTTCTGTGGCCTTTAGGGATAGGCTTATCTAAATAGACTAAAGCATTTCTCCCTCATCCCCTGGGAGTTCACTGCTTTCTTTCTTCATCTAGTCCTGTCATGACTTTCTACAGGTGTTGAGATTATTGTGACATTTCCACCAGATCCTCCCCAAGAAGCAAGCCAAGAAGATTTGAAAGAAAGCAAGTAAGGAATGTCCTTCAAGGTACTGGATTGTAATTTAAGTAGAAGATATGACAGTGTGTGGCAATGAATACTATGAGGAAGGCCAGACAATAAACAGGCATCAGGTGTGTGGGCCATATGGCATCTGTTGCAGTGATGGAGCGCAGCCGGTAAGAACACTTGCTGGCAAGCATGAGGATCAGAGTTCAAATCCCCAACATCTGAGCTTGGCATGGGTATGTGCATGCCTATAACCTCAGCACTGTGGGGAAGAGGAGACAGGAGGATCACTGGGACTTGCTGGCTGCCAGCCTAGCTTCAGGTTTAGTGAAACACCTTGTCTCAAGGGAATAAAGAAGGTTAGTGTGGGACAGCCAGTGTTGGCCTGCATTCCGGAAGCCTCAAACAGAGATCTCTGGTCCGGGGCTGGGAGGAACTGTTGTGATGCCTCCACTGCTGGTGCTGCCCTACCTTCGTTTCTGATGCTGCCTTAGGACGTTAGGCCCGGCTGAGCCAGCGGGAGACTCAGGTGATGTGTGCGAACCGGTGCGCACACAGGGAGGATTTTCTGGTGGTAGCGATTTCAGGAGAAAAGATCTCTTCCCAAGCAGCGGTGTTACAGCTGTTATGACAGAAGCTCTCAGACGATGGAATAATTTCTGCACGCCTTTAATCCCTTGAAAGGGGCCTGATCTCCCTGGAGACTAGGAAGCTGCCTGCCACCCCTTAGGGTCTCCTGGGCTTCAATTTATCTCGATCAGAAATCAGGGTACCTTTCACTGCCCATTGTCCCAAAGCCCAGTGCCCTCTACTGGCCTCCATTTCAGTGCACATAGGCAAATGCACTTGCATACAGAAGAGTACCCCCCCCCCCGTCTCCCACACATACTATAGAAACAGGCCGAAGGTCTGATTTGGCTTCAGGGCCATAGCACACCTACATTGTTTTGGAAAACTGCTATCCAAAATGGGGCTCTGTAGGCCATGACTAGTATAAGAGAATGTTAGTGCAGAACATGAGGGTGAGCACTAGTGATTTGATAACACTATCTTATGTCTGTTGATCAGAGGATGGAAAGAATACAGCCTGTTGTCTGCTTGGTTTTGATTCTTTGCATCCTGCTCTGGTTTTCATGACATTTGTCAAAAAGTATCTCTCCACGATGACTTGGAAGGTTTTCACATGGGTCCCTCTGGCACTGGAATTCAGAAGTCAGGAATTAGCCGGAAGATGCTACAAGCGTAAGGTCAGCCTGGTTGACACATCAAGTTCCAGACCAGGCGGCACTACTGGGAATTGTCCTTCCCTACTGAGATGTAAAAAGTGTCTACCCCTCCTTACAAGGCCCCAAAGACAAAAACTAAAACATGGCTGTACCAGGGTCCACGTAGAGAACATGGAGGAGGAGGGGCTGACAGAAGCATGGAAACCCCAAAGCAGCCACACTGGAAAGTCTTCACTTTTGTTAGCTTCCCCAGAGTCAGATATGGAGTCTTTATGAATTTACCTTCCTCAGCCTTTATTCTCTAACACCTCCTGAGATCCCACACAATTAGGACAGAATCGTGTAAGAATGGTGGAGAGGACTAACTAGAATCTCAGGTGAGGTTCCATGACACACCTAGTAAAGTGGCTAGAGTTAAATCCCCCACAAGTATGCACAGCCAACCTAACAGAAATGGTGGCTGTTTTGCTTGGGAGATTAACTATACGATATCAAGGCTCTGTCTCTCTCAGAGAACCGAACGATGGAGTGGGGGATGCAGCTCAGCGGGCAGAGGGCTTTCCTGGCATACATGAAGCCCTGAGCTTGGTCCCCAGCTCTGCATAAACCGGATATGGTGGTGCATGCCTTCAATCCTAACACAGGCAGGAGGCTTACAAATTCAATGCCATTCTTGGCTACATAGCTAGTTTGGGACTAGAGTGGATTACATGAGAGCCTGTCTCAAAATAAAGAAATAAAAATAAGGTAATTAAAAATAACTAACGAAAATAGAAACCAACTGGTTTCTCACTGCAGACAGTTTAGGAGTACTGGCCTGGCTAATTAATGCCTTTAGAGACAAGGTTCCTGTCCCAGCCTTTTGTCTCTGACTTTCTTAGTTCCCAGAAATGGGGGTTAAAGAAGGAACACAGACCAGGACTAAATCCAGAGGGCAGAGCTGGCAGGACCAGTCACAGCACACAGGGGGCCTCATCCTGTTGGGAGTCCACAGCCCAGCTCAGCCAGACCAATTGAGGACCAGTTTTCCAAACTTCCCAACAAGTTCTCTGGCCTGAAACCTGCAAATCTGCAGGATACGGGGAATGTGCCACCAGTTTTCTGTAACTGACAAAATACTTAAGATGGTGGACACAGGAATTGGTTTGGGTTTAGAGGTTCACTCCACTGTTGCTTTGGCTTTGTGGTGTCTTGCTTCTTGGTAAGACAGCTGCACATTGTGATGAAAAGCATGTTGGGAAGAAGGCTGCCTCCTTCAGGGTGACCATAAAGAGAACGGGGTATCGGTGGGAAGAGCTAGAACCCCCTCCAAGGCATTCTTGAGTTGAGTGAATCAACTTCTTCCCATTAGGCACCACCTCCTCTGAAACCATCATATACTAGGGACCAAACTTTGACCCCCGAGGTCTGAACTGTACCAGCCAATGAGTTTTTACCATCTCTCCCCTTTCAGTCAGGTGACCTCAGAGCACCGGGAGTGGGGGCGAGTGCGTCCTGCCTCTCCACCAAATGAAGTGGAGATGGTGGGCCTCACAGCAAGGATGTTCACCACGCAGCCTTCACTTCTGAAGACAGAAGGAAGTTCTCAGGAGCTCTGTGGTGCGGACATGGCTCCCTCACCACCCGGATCTTGCTTAGATCCAAGCACTGCTACATGTGCAGTCAGGGAGGAGGCTCCTCATGTTCTGAAAGTGCAACAAAGAAACTCTGATGGTGAGCCAAGCGTTCGTGTTTGCTTTTTGAGTATCCATACAGGTGCATATTGTATGGCAAGCACATGTCCCCTCCCCTTCTCTGCTTTTCCTCTCCTCACCCCTTCTTCCTGCTTGTCCCCTGTTCCCTAAGCAATCTTACTTCTCTGTTAGTGCCATATTCACACATAGGATTTTATGTATCTCTATAAAAACATGGGAACCACAAAGAAGAGGAAACATATTAAGTTGAGCATTTAATTCTACAGTGGAGCTGGAGAGATAACTCAGCCAGGAAAGTGCTTGGAAGCACAAAGATCTGAGACCAGTTCCTCAAACCTGTGTTTTTAAAAAGCCCGATATGATGACACAGGCTTGTGATCACAGCTCAGGGGCAGTGATCTCTGGGGTTCAATGGCAGGAAAGCCTAAACAACTTGATAGATGCCAGGCTAATGGGAGCCTTGTTTCAAGCAACAAGGACAATGGTGCCCAAATGCCAAATATACGTCCTCTGATTGCTACAAACACAGTATGGAACAAAGATGCCTTCTTTCATTGTGTGTACACACACACACACACACACACACACACACACACACACACACCTAACAATAGGAATA
This sequence comes from Micromys minutus, assembly GCF_963924665.1. NCBI lineage: Eukaryota > Metazoa > Chordata > Mammalia > Rodentia > Muridae > Micromys > Micromys minutus. Next base: position 19,834,691 of record NC_137975.1, on the reverse strand, counting down.
ATAATGCCATAACAATACTGAAGGCAATATGAGCAAACGGCTGAGAAGGAAATGCATTCTGTATGTGTTTCATCATGGACAGGAAAGAGAAAGTGAGCGTAGGAGCCAGGCATGTGGCTCAGCTGGTACAGTGTTTACCTAGTACCCATGAAGCTCTGGGTTTGCTTCCCAGTACTAAACTGAGCATAACACACACCTATAATCCTAACACTCGGGGTGGGGGAGGCAGGAGGATTGGAAGTTCAAGGGTGTCCTTGGCTACCTAGAAGTTTAAAGTACTACATGCAGACTGCTGTATGAGATCAGCTCTCAGAAACAAGCGAACAAACCCATAACAACTCCTTCTGGTGGCTTTGGCCTAAGGCTTTCTGAAATCTACAGCTCTGTGTACACCACACAGGAAGAATATACTTTGAAACACTTTCCTACATATTTTAGCATCAACTCTGCTCTATCCAGGAACTCCACTGCCTACTACTAACAACACCCAGTTCTTGTTTCTTTCCTTATAGATGTTCCTATCTCTGACATGAGATGCAATAGCCGGAGAACGGAGGTAAGATTAGTTCCAGCATGTTTGACTTCAGTAACAACAACAAGGGTGGTGGAGATGCACACCTTTAGTCCCAGCACTTGGGAAGCAGAGGCAGGCAGATCTTTATGAGTTCGAGGCCAGCCTGGTCTTTATGAGTTTGAGGTCTAGTCTCTGGTCTACAGAGCTAGTTCCAGGACAGCCATGGCTACACAGAGAAACCCTGTCTGGAAGAAAAATAACAGAACCCCCCAAAAACCACCACCAACAAGCTCTAGCAAACTATTCAGAGTCAAATCCTCAGCAATAATATTGTGGAGAAAAATAAAAAATGATGACTCTTTTATGGAGAAGCTATAATTCATGGGAAAATCATTCCTTGCCCCTTGACTTGCTTCTCTGGGCAGTCTCCTGCCCCTGCTCAACTTGTTTTTCTTTGTCCGTTTCTTTGTTTCTTTATGCACTCAAGTTTTGGGGACAGGGTCTCACTATGTTACTCTGGCTGGCTTTGAACTCACAGAGATCCCTCTGCTCTGCCTCTCTAGTTCTGGGAGTAAAGGTGTGGGTTGCCACACTACCCTCCTCCAACATTTGTCCAAATCCCACATAACTCTTTGCCATTCACCACACTCCTATTATTTAAAAGTAAAGCTTCTGAAAAGATACTTGTCATTTTTCAGTTTTCTCAGCTCTCTTGGCCCTCGGTGTTCCAGGAAACATACAAACACCTGTGCATACCTGTGTATCAGTAATGAGTGACACCTGTGTACACCTGTGCATCAGTAATGAGTGACACCTGTGCACACCTGTGCATCAGTAATGAGTGACACCTGTGCACACCTGTGCATCAGTAATGAGTGACACCTGTGCACACCTGTGCATCAGTAATGAGTGACACCTGTGCACACCTGTGCATCAGCACATGCATGACGCCTGTGTATTTGTTTCCCAGGCACTGTCCACCTTGCTTTTGGAGACAGGGTCTCTGACTTTGGCTAATTACAGTTTTGTGTCCTCAATGCTGGGATTCCAAACTTGTTTCACCACAGCTAGCTTTTTAAATGTGGGGTCTGGAGACTACACTCCGGTGTTTGTATACTCGCAAGACAAGCAATTTAATGACTGAGCCACCTCTTCATTCCCTATTTTCTATTTTTGAGAAATAGGAAAAAAATTTAGGCAATAAAATTTTGGGAGATAGGTATCCCCTAACACTTGAGTTTCTAGTATCTGTTTTTTTGTTTGTTGTGTTTTTTCCCCTTTCCTGCTCGCACATAGTTGTCAACTTAAAAATTCAAGTCATAGCTCTCAGTTGCTATGCATAATTCATGTCTATAAATAATCTCATATAATTAGGTACAGAGTTTGTGTTCACAGGAAAAGGCCACACAACAACAACAACAACAACAAAAACACCAAAAAACAAAACACTGAAGGACTTTAAAACACAAAGCTGAATGCTATAGTTTGCATTAAACTGCCCTCTAGAGGTTGGTAATAATTAAGGTAGCTGAGTTTGAAATGGTTGAAGGGCTAAAGAATTATCAAGGAGACGGGAGAGATGTCTTAGTGCTTAAGAGCACTTGCCACTCTGGAGGACCTGGGTTCAGTTTTTAGTACACATAGGCAGCTCACAACCATCTATAACTCCAGTTCTAGGGAATCCAACAAACACCTCGGTGCACATATATACACCCATACACCATATCCATTAAATAAATCCTTTTTAAGCCATCAAGGCTGTTCTTGGTTTTTTGTTTGTTTTGAGATTGGCATGCAGCTCAGACGGGCCTCAAGCTTGCTATGTCACTGAGGATGACCTTGAACTCCTGACCCTTTGACCTCAACCTCCAGAGTCCTGGGATCCTAGGCATGCACTACCACATCCAGTCTGGATTGCTGGGGGGTTGAATCAAACACTTTCTGCATTCTAGACGAACTGTAGCAACTGAGTGCCTACAGAGCCCTTAGTGTTGCTAAGGTTCCAAGTCTCTAACTAAATGATTCAGCAAAACAATGAGTTCATCAGTCCTGGAAGGACCCTTAAACTAGATAGAGCAACATGTTCAGAGTGTTCTCAGGAGGGCTTTAAACATTTTAATCAGACCGTAGAAACTAAAAAGAAAAGAGAAATATAATTTTTATTGTATTTATTTATTTAAATATTAAAATTTAACACTTAAGCTGGGCATGGTGGCCCATGTGTTAATGCCATCACTTGGAATGAAGAAGCAGGTGGATCTCCAAGTTCGAGGTCAGCCTGGCCTACAGAGTGAGTTCCAGGACCACCAGGACAGATAGAAACCAGCTGAACAGCCAGACAGAAACCCTGTCTCGAAACAAAACAAACAAAATAAATAAGTAACCCCACATAGCTAATAAGAAAAACCATGAGTCTTGACACGTAAATTTTTAAAACATGTGATAAGCATGGGCGTTTTGTTTGCATATATGTCTGTGTATCATGTGCATGTAGTGCCCATGGAAGCCAGAAGAGGTCACAGGTCAGATCCCATGGGACAGTGACAGAATGTGAGCCATGACTGTCGGTGCCAACCTAGAAAAGCAACTAGCATTCAACTGTTGAGCCTCTCTCCGGCTAATTTTAGCTTTAAAAAGAGATTTACTTCATTATTCCTAATTATGCGTATTAAGTATATGTCTGTGTGTATACGCTATGTGCATGCAAACAGCCGAGGATGCCTGAGGTTTCAGCCCCCTGGAGCTGGATTTACAGGTAGCTATGGCCTGCCCAACATGGGTGCTGGGAACCAAACTTCAGTCCTCTGCAAGAGAAATCCACACTTAATTTCTGATCCAACAGTTCGGTACTTAACTATATCTTTTTAAAGAGTTACTTAATCTTGGTTCTGGAAAAAGTACTGAGAACGACATTTTAGTTATTTGTGTTGCTTCCTCCTCTGCTGCCATTTTTAGTGTTGGGGATCCAACCTAGGGCTTCATGTATGCTAAGCATATACTATACCACTGAACCAAATCACACACACACACACACACACACACACACATACACACACACACATACACACACGTAGAAATCAGAGGACAACTTGGGGAAGTTAGCTCGCTCCTTCCACTTAGGTCACCAAGCTATTTTGCTGGTCCTGATTTGGGTTTTATTGTTTGTTTGTTTGTATGTATGTATGTATGTACGTATGCATGCATTGTACTAGTATACTAGTATACATAAATACAATGCTGGGGATCAAACAAGGGCTTTGTGCACACTAGACAGCACTCTACTGTCTGAGATCCAGCTCCAGCTCCACATTTTGGTTTTAAAACCTGTGGTCTTTCTGTCCTGTTGACATACTGATGTATCTGGACATAGCTCAGTGGTAGAGCACTTCCTCAGTATGCACAGGCCCTGGGTTTGATCTCTGTCTTAGTTATGGTTTTTATCCCTGTGAAAAGACATCATGACAAGGGCAACTCTCATAAAGGGAAACATTTATTGAAGTTGGCTTAAAAAGGTTCAGTACATTATCATCACGGTGAGAAACATGGCAGTATACATGCAGACATGGTGCTAGAGGAGCTGAGAGTTCTGAATTTTGATCTGAAGGCAGCAGAAGGAGACTGTGAGCAGGTTGTACATAGGAGACCCCAAAGCCCACCCCATGGTGACACATTTTCTCCAACAAGGCCACACCCACCCCAACAAGGCCACACCCACTCCAACTAGACCACACCCACTCTAACAAAGCCACACCTACTAATAGTACCACACCCTGGGCCAAGCACTCAAACATGAGTGTAAGGGGGCATTCTATTTAAACAACCACAATCATCAACTCTTAAAAAACAAACCAGACACTTAAAGGATTTCCATAAGTGAGTATTAGAACTTCTTGACGTAAGCCAAGCAGTGGTGATGCAAGTCTTTAATCCCAGAACTCGAAGATAGTTCCGAGTTTGAGGGCAGCCTGGTCTACACAGCAAGTTCTAGGACAGCCAGGATTACACAGAGAAAAGCTGTCTCAAGCAAACAAAAACAAGAACCCGTTTACTTCGATGTTTTTCCTCATTCATTGTTTTCTTTCTTTTTTAGCTTCCTCTGCCACCATTATCACTCTTTCCCAAGAGATCTTGTGTCTTCAGTGTGGAAAAAAGCCCTGAGTTCCCAAAACACAGGGAGAGAAAGGTCCCCAGCCTCAGCCTGTCTGTGCCTAAGCTCCTGGAGCCTGTTAACCAACCTCTTAGCCGATCAGCTGAGTTTAGTTCATCTAAGACCCATCAAGAAGTCACGTGGGATGGGCCAGCAGAACACACCCTCAGGGGTTCGAACTGTGGCTTCTGGTCTAGAAACATGTGCTCTTTCCGGAAGAGGGGGAAACTGGGGGGAGCAGCAGAGAGTTGGCGATCCCAGGAAACGGAAGGGTGGGACAAAACGGAGACCTCTGGCTTTGAAGAAGGGTCATCTTTGTTCCCCTGTGAGAGTGTCAAGGAAGACACTGCTCCTACAGAGAGGGAGAAGGTTCCTGGGTGCCATGTTAGTGAAATAAGAGCGGGAGAAGACTCCCAATATCTTTCATCAAGAAAAAACGACAGTTTGTCAGCCAGAGCAGTTGAGCAAGATTCAGAGATCGAGTACGCCATTCTCAGCAAGCTCCTGGAAACCTCAACTTCAGAAATAACTCCATCCAAGGAGAAAGAGACCAGAAATGAGAAAGTTCCTGATTCCAAAAGCAATTCTGTACACAATGCTGGAGCAATGGAGCCCCAGGCAGTGTTAGAAGAGGTTAGTGTTCCCAAGAATGTACCCAGTATGAACTCTGACGGCCCCATAGCAGAGCCCCTAGAAGGTCACAGAGACACAGAACAGAACAGAAAAATACCAGTAGAGGAAGAAACAAATCTAGAAATGAATGGGGTGGTGTCACTTACTCACATCACATTCCCTGGAGAAGGGACACCCAAGGTACCTGCTAGAACCAGACCAAACCTCCAAAGGAGAAGGCACCCAGTGCAGAACAGCAATGGCCCCGACATACTTGCTCAACAAGAACATGACAAACTCCAGACAAATACTCATAGCACCAAGTTGGATTCAAGGACCAAGGCCAAAAACAGGCCACCTCCTAACCTCATGGTTTCCATCCAAGTGTCTGTTAAACCCAACCTGCATAAAAACAGCACAAAAACTCAAGTTTTACCTGCTTTGGAACTTATGGACCACAGACCTCCTCCGACATCCAAGTTTCAAAGGAGAGCCCCTCTGACAGAAAAGAAGTCAACGTATCAGACCCAGAAACCCAAAAAGCAAGCATTCCCTCGAATCTGTAAAAATGCAGGTATGAAAAAGCCAGGCATTCCCCTCTCCGTTGAAACAACGGATCCGAGACTGCACTTCCTGGACTTGAAGTACAGTGACATGTTCAAAGAAATCAATTCAGCCTCCAATGGACCAGGCATCTATGAGATGTTTGGAACCCCTGTTTATAGTCACATCCGAGAGGCAGAAAGGCATGAACGCAGATATTACCGTGAGATATGTACAGCCCCATCAGGCCGACGTGTCGTTAGTAAGTGTCAATCTTCCCAAAGTGACAGATGCACCAATAGCAACAGAGCAAGACTTCTTCAGAAGAGACCACCACATGTTAAACCCCCAAAGTCTTCACTTGGTCTCAAGCAAAAACACAGAGGGTTACTTTCTAAAGATAAGGGTTGCAAGGGTACGGGGGGCCACACAGAGGATAGCATTTCAGAACCAGATTGGCAGATGAAATCGTCAGGAGACTTTCTGCCTTCCAAAGATGTAGCTCAACCCACGCACATGACCCCGATCCATGAGCAGTCCCCCGAACAGAAAGACACCCCTCCTGTCTCAGATCTATCCATTGTTGAGGAAATCTTCACGGAGGCCTGTGCAGATAAAGAAGGCATTCTCGACGACAGTCTTACCCAAAGCCTTGGAGATCTGAAAGCACTTGAAGGGCTGCATCCCCAGACCCCACTCATTCCTTCAGAAAACAGCTGGGCTGTGCTCAGCGAGAAGCACTCAGGCAAGCATGTGGCACCAGAGAAACTCGATGTAGAACCCCTTGACAAAATAAATACGGACACAGGTTTCCTGGAGTTCGATAGCCTTTCAGATAAGTCTAAAACACTGGTGAGCTTTTCCAGTTTCTCTTTCCAGGAGAACCCAGAAAGTGCACCTTCCCCAAGAGAACAACACTGGGAACATTCTTTGGATCAGGATAGCTTAGAAAATAACTCCACCACCTGCCAAACATTTGGAAAGATTTCCCAGGGAATCTTAGACCCAGGAAAGAAGGAACAATTGACAGATGAGTTGCTAGGTTGTTTAGTTGAAGAACTGTTAGCGATCGATGAGGAAGATAACGGCTCTTGCCAAATAATGACAAACGAGGCAGACGCCCAAAACCTGAATCTTGTCTTCAGCAGGAGAGGCAATACCATTGCAGAACTGGACAGAGAGACCACAGATGTCAAACTACAGGTTGGTCTGATTAGAATCAGAGGTGCTCTGGGGTTGGAAAGACCTTAGAGACAGTCTGTTCAAAACCTTTATTTGTGTGTGTGTGTGTGTGTGTGTGTGTGTGTGTGTGTGTGACACACACATGTGACAGGGCATATGTGTAGAAGTCAGAGAATACCTTTTGGTACTCTTTCTCCTTCACCATTTCCGCTCCTAGGATCACACTTAGATCATCAGGCTTGGTACCCCTTCCCAGAGTCACAGCTTCTCAGCCTTCCTAATGCTGCAACCTTTTAATGCAGTTCCTCATGTTGCGGTGACCCCTAACCATAAAAATCATTTCATTGCTACTTCATAACTGTTTGTTTATCCAGACGGTTTCTCTGGGTAGCCCTGGCTATCTGGGAACCTATTCTGTAGACTAGGTTAGCCTCAAACTCAGAGATCTGCCTGCCCCTACCTCGAGAGCGCTAGGATTAAAGATACTTCATGACTGTAATTTTGCTACTGTTATGAATCTTAATGTAAATGTTTGATATGCAGGATGGCTGACACATGTTTTTGTGGGGCTGTGACCCACAAATTGAGAACTGTTGCAGATCTTCTCATCTTGCTACCCCCTAAAAATCTTTATTTTCAAACAAGGAATTATAAATGCCAAATAGTAATTTCTTCAAGGTCGTGTGGTTTGTTATGCAAAGCTGGGATCCAGGTTCCTTGATTTCCAGTCTATGGTTCTTTACTGTGCCTCTCCCCCCACCCTTGGGACAAGATCTTTTGTAGCTCAGACTGGCTTTGAACTCATGCTGCTGAGGATAACCTTGAACTTCCAGTCTCCTGAGTCTGGCTAGTTTATGTGGTGCTGAGGATGGAACCCAAGGCTTTGTGAATGCAAAGCAGGCACTCTATCTATTGAGCCACATCCTCATGTCTCCTGTGGTCTTACTTCTGGAACTTACGTAGTTTGATTCTGCACCTTAAGATCACCTGGAGAAAATTAATAGGGCAAAAGTAAGTCAGCCAGTATTTTGTTCAATGATGACATTTTCAATTCATGGCAGATAAAATTCAGTGAAGATCAGACAAAGCCTGGCAGTCAGCTCTAGAGCCTCACAAATGCTTTACCAAAACAACAAACAAACCTCATGATGTTTGAAGTAAGTTTGTGATTTTTGTGTTGGGCCACATATACTCACAGCTTCCCTAGGCTGCATGCATGCAGGTGTCCGGGGCTGCATGCAGCTGTGGCCACACATTGTAATCACAGCACTTGGGGAATAAAGGCAGTAGGGTCAGAAGTTCGAGGTCATCCTTAGTTTCATAGTTAGAGGCCAGCCTGGGCTACCTGATTTCTTGTCTCAGAAAAGGAGGAGGAAGAGGAAGCAGCAGACCTCTTGTTCTTGACTCCACAACAAACCAGAGTTTAATGATAATTTTTTCCTCATTTCCCCAGAGGTGTATTAATGGATTCCGGATATATGACGAGGAAAACTTTCTTACCTCAAGTGAAAAGAGGACACTTTCTGACAAGAGTTTAAAACACGAAGAGGCTATATTCTGGACCAAGGGTGAGATCCTTGGGAGAGGAGCCTATGGCACAGTAAGTCAGCCTTGAACCCCTTGATGCTAGAATTCTCCACTGACCTGATCCCTCTCTTCCCTGCTGCCTATACTTAGAACATTTGTAGCTGGAAGCCACAGAAAAACCCAAACTTGCTTCAGGGGGAGTATGTTTCTGGCTTTATATATTTGAAAGGTCTGGAGATAATTTGTTGCTGGCACATGAGGTTTTAGAGACTTAACCATTTCTTCAGTATCTGCTGCTGTCTCCCAGGCCTGTCCCGGTCCCTGCTCTCAGGCAGTGACTCTTCCACTATCCTCTCACTGCTCCAAGTCCATGCCCAGACTAGCTACTCTCCTCACTTCCATAAGACTCCCGACAATAGCAACTTCCAGAAACAATGGCTTATTCTGGCTCACAGCTTGAGGGCACAGTCCATCATGGTGGGGAGTTTGAGGCAGCTGGTCACACAGCATCTGCAGTCAGGAAGCAGAGAGAGATGGATGCTGGTGCTCAGCTCACGTTCTCCTTTCTATTCAGCTCAGGGCCCCAACCTGTGAGACGGTTCCAGCCACATTTAGGGTAGATCTTCCTACCTTAGTTAAATTCGCTCACAGATATGCCCAGATGTGTGTCTCCTAGACAAACCTAGATTCTGTTAAGTTGACAGTCAAAACTAATCTTCAGCATGAGCCCACTGGGTAAGAAATTTCTCCCTCCAATGGTCCACCATAGTGCTGGAGATAGGGACACTTACTATACAGGGCAAACTCAAATGCTGTTCTTTTGTGTTTTGTGAATTGCCTAAATGCCTCCCTAAAGTTTTGGTGGGCTAAAGAGCATTTGAATAAACAGATGAAGAAGAGACTTATTTCAGCTAAGTAGGGGTGTTTGCACACCTTTATTCCCAGTACCCAGCAAGCAGACTCAAGTGGATCTCTGTAAGTTCTAGACCAGCCTACAGAGCTAGTTCCAGGACATCCAAGGCTACACAGAGGACCCCTGTGTCAAAAACCAACCAACCAACCAAACAAACAAACAAGACTGACCTTAAGACAGACCTTAGGGTGTCTAGTTAGGGACACTTGGGGAACCCACAAAAAGGTGAGACAAAACAAAAACCCCAGAGCATATTATGGGATGGTTGGCAGGCCCTGCGTTCTCACTCTGGAGAGTTTTAGATCTGACTTACATTCTGCTGCATTCTTTTGGTGAGGGGCATTCCCTGCCAGCATCTGATATTCTCATTAGAGAAATACATGAGTCAAATGTTATGTCTGTTTTATAGATAAGAAAAACTAATGAAGATCATACTTGGGGCTGGAGAGATGGCTCAGTTCATAAAGTACCCACTGTACAAACATGGAGAGCCAGGTTTGATCCTCAGTGCCTCTGTAGAAACCAGGTGCCATAGAGGGCACCTATAGTCTATGCTCAGGGCAGGAAGGAATAGGAGGATTCTGTTGGAATAGCCAGGGCTCTGTGGCTAAGCTAATTGGAGGGCTCTAGGTCTCAAATAAATAAATAAGTGGGAGAAACAATTGAGGGAGACATCCAATGTCAACTTCTGGCTTCCACGTGCACACACAGCTACACACACATCTTAGAACTGCAGAGTATAGTGATTCACAAAGTAAACCAGAGACAGGGGCAGAAGGACCAGAGTTCAAGATTATCTTCAGCTACAAAGTAAGTCTGAGACATCCTGAACTACATGACACTCTGTCTGAAAAGCACAAGAGAGGGGCTGGAGAGATGGCTCATCAGTTAAAAGCCCTTTCTGCCCTTCCAGAGGACCTACATTCTATTCCCTGCATCCATCCACATTGGGCAGCTCATAACCACCTTTAACTCCATCTCTAGGTGATCCAACACCCTCTTCTGACCAGACACATATGCAGAGATACATCTAAATAAGATACATACACAGTGACACAAATATCAATTAGAGAAAAAAAAACAGGGCTGGAGAGATGGCTAAGTGGTTAAGAGCACTAGTTATTCTTTTAGAGGACCTGGATTCAACTCCCAGCAACCACATGGCAGCTGTCAACTGTCTGTAACTCCAGTTTCAGGGGATCTGACACCCTCCACACAGGTGACCAATGTGCATAAAATACAAATAAAAGTCATTAAAAAAAACCAAAAAATTCAGACAGGGTCTTACGGTGCAGCTCTGGTCGACCTGCAACTGTGTAGACTTGTCCTTGAACTGACAGATTCCCTTGCTTCTGCCTCCCCTGTGCTGAGATAAAGGCTTGTGCCAAGATGTCTAGCTTAAAAAAAAAAAAAAAAAAAAAAAAAAAAAAAAAAAAAAAAAAAAACCATACAACTTATCTGAAAAATAGATAGCTGAGGAAACAATGAATGCAGAGTTTGCATTAATATAATCACTGGACTATATATAATTCAGTGTGTCAACTATTAGTCATACTTGCTGGTGGCCATCTTGGCTCCCCGGAATGCAGGACTAAGCTTAACTATGTGTCTTCCAGCTGGGGATGGCAGGACTGAGAGGACAAAAAGTGTTTGGGAAGTGAAGGAAAGTTGCTTTTGAACACGCCATCCTCCTCTAAATTTAATCGTATGTGTCGGCTTGTTTGTAGGTTTATTGTGGGCTTACCAGCCTAGGGCAGCTAATAGCTGTAAAGCAGGTGGCCTTGGATACTTCTGATAAATTGGCGACTGAGAAAGAATACCGGAAACTGCAGGAGGAAGTGGACTTGCTGAAGGCACTGAAGCATGTAAACATAGTGGCTTATCTAGGGACGTGCCTGGAGGAGAACACTCTGAGCATCTTCATGGAATTCGTCCCTGGTGGTTCCATCTCTAGTATAATAAACCGCTTTGGGCCACTGCCTGAGATGGTGTTCTGTAAATACACCAGACAAATCCTGCAAGGGGTGGCTTATCTCCATGAGAACTGTGTGGTACATCGAGATATCAAAGGAAACAATGTCATGCTCATGCCAACTGGAATCATAAAGTTGATTGACTTTGGCTGTGCCAAGCGTTTGGCCTGGGCAGGCTTAAACGGTACCCACAGTGACATGCTCAAGTCCATGCGCGGGACTCCATACTGGATGGCCCCCGAGGTCATCAATGAGTCTGGCTATGGAAGGAAATCGGATATATGGAGCATTGGCTGCACCGTGTTTGAGATGGCCACAGGGAAGCCGCCTCTGGCTTCCATGGATAGGATGGCAGCCATGTTTTACATCGGAGCCCACAGAGGCCTGATGCCTCCTCTCCCTGACCGGTTCTCAGAACCTGCTGCAGACTTTGTGCGTTTGTGCCTGACCAGGTAAGAAAGCCAAAGGAGAAGATACCTAGAGACCCAGAGCAGCTATTCCCTTCACAATCTATGGCCCACTCACAGTTCCGTTTCAGGGGCTGAGGATGTACGTAAGTTGGCAGAGTACTTGCTCCCAGCATGCTCAAAGCCTTGGTTCAGTCTCCACACTGCATTAACTGGGCATGCTGGATGCCTGTAGCTTCAGCACTCCGGAGGTGGAGGTAGAAGGATCAGAAGGTCAAGGCCAGCATGGGATGCCTGAAATCCAGTCTCAACAAACAGACACACCCAAAGAGTATAAATACCCACTTTGAAAGGTCTTTTAAACTCTGAACAACAACAAACAATACAGGAGAATAAAGGGGTTCTCTATGCAGCCCCAGATGTCCTTGAACTCAAGAGAGTGTTGGGATTAAAAGCAAGCACCTCCACTGCCCAACTTAAATTCTCAATTAAAAAAAAAGATTTGTTTATTTATTTAATGTATGTGAGTACACAGTTGCTCCCTTCAGACATACCAGAAGAGTGCACTGTGTCCCATTACAGATGGTGGTGAGCCACCATGTGGTTGCTGGGAATTGAACTTAGGACCTCTGGAAGAAGAGACAGTGTTCTTAACCACTGAGCCGTCTCTCCAGCCAAACTCTAGATTCTTAAAACTTTACATCTATCTGCGTTGTTGGTAGGGGATGGACGTGTACACTCAGTATAGCACATCTGTGGAGACCAGAGGATAACTTTCAAAAGCTGGTTCTCTCCTTCCATCATGTGAGTTCTGAGGGGTTGAACTCAACTTGTCAGGTTTGGCAGCAAGTACCTGTACTTTTGAGCATCTTCTTGCTTGTACAAATTTAAAAGTGAATAAAATGCCAACCAAAAAAACTTACTGCGTTGTACTCATGTAGGTGTGAATTTTTAACTCTATGTAATTAATTATACTTTAAACAGATCAAATAAAAATATAGTAGAAAGGTCTGGCCTAACTAGGTATGGTAGAATATGTCTGTCATCTTGGCACTCAAGAAGCTAAGGCAGGAAGATTATAGGCCCAAAGCCAGCCAGGGCTATACAGCAAATGCCACACTAGCCTGGGCTGCTTGGCAAAATTCTGTCTCAAAATAACCAAGATAAAAAACAAAAGAGTAGGGTCTTGTTTTTAATTGCAGAAGCTACTGAATTTTCTCTTACAGCTAGGTATTAGCTGGGTGTGGTGGTGCACACTTTTAATCCCAGCACTCAGGAGGCAGAAGCAGGTGGATCTCTGAGTTCTAGGCCAGCCTGGTCTACAGAGTGAGTTCCAGGACAGCCAGGGTTACAGAGAAACCCTCTTGAAAAACCAAAACCAACCAAACAAACAATCCCAAACACACACACACACATATGCACACACACCCCTAAAATCTAGATATTTGATCCTTCCAATGAGTTAGGGTTTTTTTTTTTTTAAACTTAAAATTTGAGACAAGGTCTCATGTAGCCCACAATGGTCTCAAGTTCTCCAATTCCATGCTTAGCTAAGGATAACCTTGAATTTCTGATCTTCTTGGTTCCACCTAGATACTGGGTTATAGGGGAGCATTGCTAAATTCAAACCATACAGTACTAGGACCTTGTGTATGCTAGACAAGCACTTCACCCACTGGCCCACAGCTCCAGTGTATAGGTATCATTATTAATTCCCATTTCACAGGTGAGCAAAGTTTGGGCCACTTGCTTCAGGTTATAGTTAAAAACTGGAGTTGAGGCTCAAGACAATCCATAGAACTGTCAGCAATTGTTCCATCTTTATTTTAATTCATCGGTGTATGTATGTGTGTGTGCACACATGCATGTGTGAGTGTCTGCCATGTGTGTGGATGCTGGAGGCAGGAAGAGGTAATCTTATCTTTGGTGGAATTATAGGTGGATGTGAGCCACCCAACCTGGGTACCAGGAACTGAATTATTATCCTTTGCAAGAGCAACAATCGATCCTGATCACTGCACTGAACCATCCCTTCAGCCTGTATGCCGCCATCTTTACTGTCTACATCAGAGTCAAGCAGCTCTTGGGAGGGGTCATGTCGCTGTGTGCTACTTTCTAATCTGTATTGTTCCTCTTAGGGACCAGCATGAGAGACCTTCTGCTCTCCAGCTCCTGAGGCACTCCTTCATGACAAGAAACCAGTGAGCACTCACCAACTTCCCACTTTAAAACCCCAGCCCCCTGCTTTGTTGTGGGGAATGATGGTTAAGGGACTTGTTTTCCTGTTGTAAATCCAACCTAGTCCTATTTAACCAGATCCTGCAGCACTATCAAAAAGTTTTAGTTACATACTGACCTTAAATTTCAGGCACAACTGCCTATATGTATGAGAAGAACCATTTCATAATATTAAGAAACCTACCAAAAGCCCCATTCCAGTGTTACAATTTGATTCCCCCAAAACTATCTCTACTGATTAGTGTACTTTTTTTTTTTTAGTTTCTTTGAGACAGGGTCTCCTTTCATCATCCTGGCTATCCTGGAACTCACTATGTAGACCAGAGTAGCCTCAAACTCATAGAGATCTGCCTGCCTCTACCTCGGAGTGCTGAAAATTAAAGGCATGAGCTACCACAGCCAGCTTAGTTCTTTTAAGTTTAAAAATAAATTGTACACATTTTGCCTGATAATATGCTTATTTGTGTGTTTCTCCGTGTGTTTGTGTATGTGCACATGTGTAAATCAAAGGTTGACTTTGGTGTCTTCCTCTGTTGTCTATTTTTTTGAGACAGGATATCTCACTGGACCTGGAACTCACCCATTGGATAGGCTGGATAGCAAGCTTAGGGTGATCCTAGGCTCATAGCTCATAACTTTCCTAATGTTTTTATCTTTTTAATCTTTAAAAAGTTATCTTATTTATGTGAGTACACTGTCTTCATAAATACAAGAAGAGGGCATCAGATCCAATTACAAATGGTTGTGAGCCATGTGGTTGCTGGGAATTGAACTCAGGACCTTGGGAAGAGTAGCTGGTGTTAACTGCTGAGCCATCTCCATCCTAGTGACTTAAAGATATATTTTTTGAAATGTGTACCTGAGTGTCTGCATGTGTGCTGTGTGAGTGCAGGCATACACAGAGGTCAGAAGATGCTATCAGATGCCCTGAAAATGGGATTCCAGGTTGTTGTGAGCCACCTGGTGTGTGTGCCAGGAACTTTGTAAGAGCAGTACATGCTATTAACTCTGCCGAGCCACCTCTCCAGCTCTACCCCAGTGATTTTCAACACGGTATTAGGGTGGGAGGCGTGTGTGTGTGTGTGTGTGTGTGTGTGTGTGTGTGTGAATTTAGGTCTCAAGTTAGTTCAGCAAGCATTTTAACCACTGAGTTATTCTTTCAGCAACCTATAACTTAATTCTTGCAAAAGAAGTCTGGAGGAAGTTGGGAAGATAGGGTGAGAGATCCCAGGGAATGCTGTGATAGTGTAACCAACCTGGCAGAAATTGTGTGTGTGTGTGTGTGTGTGTGTGTGTGTGTGTGTGTGTATGTGTGTGTGTACATACAGGACACTTTTGCTATCAGGCTATCAGGAACTTGGAATTTCCCCAGGAATCTCATCAAAGTGTAAGAAGAGCTAAGGGGGGTTGGAGAGGTGTCTCTGTGGTTAAGAGCACTGACTGCTCTTCCACAGGTCCTGAGTTCACTTCCCAGCAACCACATGGTGGATCACAATCATCTGTAATGGGATCCGATGCCCTCTTCTGGTGTGTCTGAGGACAATGACAGTGTACTCATACATAAAATAAAAATTTAAAGATTAAAAAGAAAAGAGAAGCAGCTAAGGGGCTTTTTTTTTTTTTCATTCTTTCTGAACACAAGTATTCAGGAAGCTGGGCAGCTGCTTACAGATCTTCACCGCTAAGCCTGCCCACTTTTCTGAGTTCCAGTTTTAAAAAAAAAGTTAACTTTTGGGCTGGAGAGATGGCTCAGAAAAGGGTACTTTTATATATGTTTTAATAAAAATCAGTATTTAAGAAAAAAAAACCCACTAATGTTTCTTTTTCATTTCTGTATTTGAGATAGGGTTTCTCTGTGTAGTCTTGGCTGTAATATGTAGACCTTGCGCTACAGACCTCTGCCTCCCCTGTGCTGGAATTAAAGGCTATGCCACCACTGCCTGACTTGTACTTTTTAATACAGTTTACTTAATGCTTTCACGTGATGGCTTCTCTGATGACCCATGGACTGCTTAGTTTTATGTCGACTTGATACAATAGTCACCAGAGAGGAAATGTCAACCAAGAGAATACCTCTGTAAGATTGGTCTGTAGGCAAGTCTGTATGTGATGCTCCCAGTACTTGGGAGGCAGGATGCTTCGTAAGCATGAAGAATTGGGCCTGGATCTCCAGCACCCACTAAAGCCAGTAGAGGAGGCTTTTCATGTAACCCAGTACTGAGGCAGGGCAAGATGGACCATAGGGCATCACTGGCCAGTCAGTATGGCCAACCAGTGAGCTCTACGTTCAGTGAGAGACCGTCTCAAGACTGTATAGTAGAGAACAGTGAATAAAGTTCCCAGTGTCAGTCTCACCACACACAAGGCTACACAACTAGTCTGGAGAAAATAAGATCTCTGCAGTCTTAGACAAGTTATGCCCCCCCAATTCAGTTTGCAAATAGTATTAGCTATATTTTGTTTTACTGAAATAAATCAGAGAGAAGTCCAGTTCATGAGTCTGTGTCCTCCAATGGTGTAAAAAGCTATTCTTCACTTCCCAGTAACACCGTTTCCCTCCATGGTCTTTGGTCTTTTCACCAGACTCAACTGCCCCCATTTTTAGACAATCAAGAGTAAATGCTGGCATTAAAGGCATATGCTACATGTCTGGCAGACTATGTGTGATCTTACTATGAATTCTGTGGTCAAGCTCAAATAGATAAATGCTAACTCCCAGGTACTTCTATGTTGGGTTGTAGGTGCCCATGTGGACAAGACAACTTGTTAATCCTCAGCTGGTTTTTTGAGACAGGTTTATCTTTGGCCTGGAAATGACCAAGTAGGCTAGACTAGCTAGTTGGCAAGCTTGAGATGTTCCTGCCTACCTCCCCAGCACTGAGATTACTAACATGGATGATGGACCTGTACACTTTAAAATTCTATTACTGTATGTTTATGTGTGTGTGTGTTCGTACTCTTTAGTACATGTAGAGGTCAGAGTCCCAATGTCTGGGAATTAGTTTAGCCTTTTAAGAATTTTAAACATGTGTTTTGAGGATCAAACTCAGGTTCTCATGCTTATATGGCAGGTACTTCCTGGATCTTTCTTCAGCCTCAAGTTCTAAGTCCACAGTCATCAATTTTAATTTGGGCTCAGTACCGTTGCACACTTCTTAGCCACTAAACCAGAGGGGCTTCTGGGGCTTAGAGTAGAAAGGTGCAGGTCTCTCTCCATGCATACTTCCCTCTCTTGAAAGCACAGTAGCAGGTTTTGGTGGGCATTTTGTAGGGTAAGTGGCTCTGAGGTCACAATCCACTTAATATCATGCACCCCAAACTTCCTTCCTAAGCCGGTCTTTTACACTTGCTTCACTTACAAGTATTAACTCGTTTTAAAGCAGAGGATCCCAGGACCCAACGAGGATGACATTAGCCAAAATACCTAATAAACGGGAGATACAGCCTGTAGAAACCATTTCCAGTAGACAGACATGGCCCCCCGTTGAGGGGTGGAGCCACCCACCCATCTCAAAAATTTTAACCCAGAATTGTTCCTATCTAAAGGAAATGCTGAGACAAAAAAAAAAAAAAAAAAAAAAAAAAAAAAAAAAAAAGGGTGAGACTGAAGGGAAGGGCATCCAGAGATCATACCACCTAGAGATCCATCCCATCTGCAGAACCAAATCAACACTATTGAGGATGCCAAGACACACCTGCTGACAGGAGCCTGGTACAGCTGTCCCCTAAGAGGCTGTGCCAGTACCTGACCAATACAGATGCAGATACAGCCAACCATCGGACTGAGCCCAGGGCCTAAATGGAAGTTAGGGGAAGGGCTGAAGGAGACTGCAACCCCATAGGAAGAACATTATCTAACCTGACCACCCAGAGACCCAGGGACTAAACTACCAACCAGAGTAGACACGGCGGGATCCATGGCCCCAGCTACATATGTAGCAGAGGATGGCCTTATCTGGCATCAATGGGAGGGGAGGCCCTTGGTCCTGTGGAGCCTTGTTGTTCCACCATAAGGGGATCCTAGAAGGGTGAAGTGGGAATGGGGGTGGGTGGGGGAGCGCTCTCATAGAGGCAAAGGGGAGCAGGGATGTGTTGGGGGGGGTGTTAAGAGAAATCAGGAAGAACATTTGAAATGTAAAAAAAAAAAAAAAAAAAAAAAAAAAAAAAAAAAAAAAAAGCTGTAAACTTTAAACCAAGTCTCTCCTCGGTACCAGTAAAGTGAAAGGCTTTAGTTTTTGCCATTGTCAGCACATCACAGATTATGTAATGTGGTGGTTCATATGAAAAGGGCTGGAGAGGTGTCTCAGTGGTTAAGAGCACTACTCTTCCACATGTCCTGAGTTCAAATCCCAGCAACTACAGGATGGCTCACAACCATCTGTAACGGGATCTGATGCCCTCTTCTGGTGTGTCTGAAGACAGCTATATACATAAGATAAATAATTCCTTTAAAAGAACTGATTGCTCATGTCACTGCTAATACAAATCTGTTATGAAAAGACATCTATATTCAGGCTTAAAAATATATAAAATCTACTATATTTTGCATACTATAAAATAAAAAAATGTATATTTACTAAGCATACTTCCTAATTCAACTTTATTAAGACCCCCCCCCCTTTCTCTGTGGTTATAATTGTCAGGTTGAGGTAACACTGTAGAGCACTGATTCGAATCAAACTCCTTCCTAGATAACAGATGAGGGTCAATTATAACACAGTGAACTTCCCAAGAACTGCTATTTTGGACACACATTAACTTAAAACATTTTACAGTCTTAGATTTGGTTGTCAATAAACAAACTTTATTAATGATTCCTTATGTAATAAGAAGCTGAGATTCAATGGCTAATTCATGCCAATATACACATTTTCTTGTTTCATTCAATTATCCACAAGGGTTTTGAATGTTCAAATTCCACTGTTCACAAAACGGTACTCCAGGGACGTTTTCCTAACCAAAAGAAGCTACTCACTACCAGGCAGAGCAAGTTACAAACTACTAAATCCACTTGTTGGCTTGAGGTGTTAGGTGAGACTTCCTCTCCAAACGTGGAAACAAAAGAAACTACAGAGCTCACAAGATTGATTTTGAGATCACTGAACTGCAGTAAAAGATGAAGTCAGCATTTACAAACAGAACTGCTCTTCTTACCCATGAAGCACACCTCAAGAAATATGTCAGGCAGGATGGATGGTGATTTATAAACTAGAAAAGGAGACTCACAAAGCAAATAGCTGGCTGGGCACAATTCGAAAACTGAAATAATTGAACGGACTTAGAGCTTGTAGTACCAACTACTAAGTTTCCAGTGAGCATCTGACTTGGCTTCTGTTTAGGCCAAAGTTGCCCTGCAACCGTCTGTTGGCCTGACTACAGCTATGGCTGCACACCCTTGTCTCAACTGAAGTTTCAACCTGCCTACCTTAAAGCAGCAGGCACAGGATTAAACCCAATCAATTCCTGCTCTCCTAGTGTGGGTTTTGCTGACTCTTCCCCTGTGAAAATGTGGTGAGTGGAACCTACTGCCTCCCAGGAAAGGCTCCTGAGGGGGAAACTGGTGAATCTAGATAGGAGCTTCCAGATTTTTCTCAGGAAAAAAAAAATCCTCAGAATCTTCTGGCAAATTAGGTAAGTTTGAAGTACCTTTGCTTATATAAGATTGGGGGTAAGTTAAGAATCACTGATCCAGGCATGGGTGGAGGCAGAATAGATTTAATGTCAATCATTCTCCTTTATAGAGCAAGACCATGTCTCATCTCAAAATTCCAAACCAGAGACATCGGAGTTGTCCTTTAAATACGATATCTCCATAACGCAGGAGCCTTAAGTCAACAAATCATGTTCCACCCATGCATTATATAGGCAGCGGCTTATTCCTCAGGCTGGCTAAGGAATAAAATTAGAACTTAAATTTTAAGAAAATATACTTGAAACATCTTAAGGCGAGGTATTTGGTAACTAATGAAAACATTTCAAACTGGTTCTCTAAAGTAAATCCTAACCTGTTCTACTTTTACTTCAAAGGGAACAGATAGGTTCCAAATGTTTGGGAGTTCTGTATAATTACTATCTGTTGGCACAAGTGTGTGTATTCATGACATTCCTAAAGAAAACAACACCCAATAGCATGGAAGACATATTTAAAGCTGAATACTCTAACATCAGTATTCACTGCTTGAATGTGTACCCAGGACTGGCACTATTGCCTGCACTGCTACTTGGAGACACGTGGAGCCTTATCTACCAGTGGGCACTGGCACTGGGTTTGTAATGCAGGCCTCCAAGATGGCTCCTGCCAACAAACACTCCTTTGCTTTGGTTCTGAAGACAGTTTGTGTTAGTAGCTAAGGCAAATATTTAGGAAGCACATCTTGATTTTAGAAAATTAGCTGAGAGAGGTAGACAGGAACCCTCTGATTACAATGTGCTTTTGCAAAAAGGTCGCAAACCTAGGGAAACACACCTTAAGAACGAATCATTCTTTTATGGGATAATGTAAAGATAATGCTTTTAATTATTTTCAAGTATTAAAAAAACTCATCAAAAATGTATCACCTTAACAGTACTATGCACATGTGAAATTTTACATCTAAGTTTGATACTATTTTGGTTATTTATGGCTACTTACAAGACTCACAATAGAATGTCCATTTATTGAGTCTTTTTTTCTTTGGTAGAGTCTAATGGGGCCATGCAAATGAACTATGTTATGCAAACAAGATCGTTCAAGCAAATTCATGGTGATATGAATTTTGAGGGTTTTCCTTAGTGGAAAGTAAAAAAGGAATCACGAATTTTGAACAACCCCCATTGTTTTAGCATCTTGTTCTGAGGTTGAAGAGTTTGAATAGTTCACACAATCCTGTAAAAATCACAACTGACTGCCTTTTAATAAATAGTCATTGTAAAGAATTACATTTACAGAGTGAAAAGTGAATACACAGCATTTCAAAGTCAATTCTGGAAGTACTAAGTGTACGTATCCACAGCATATACACTATCTGTTTAACTGTCCATCATTAGCACCAATAAAGATTCAACAAAATTACCTTTATTCCCACATCTAAAAAAACCAAAACAACAAAAAAACCCCAAAACAAACAAAAAACAACACATTTCTGAAAATCCTTAGTGAAGTTTAACTATAGTCCCAGACCTTAAATATTCACATTGTTTTCTATGTCATACTGAAAATAAGTTCACTACTTCTCTGGATACTCTTTACAATAGCTGATTAAATTCCTGACATCACTCCCAATGATACAGTAGCACGACCACCTCTTGTCAGTTCACATGATGCTCTGCTGAGGTTTCACCTTTAAATCACCTAGAACAAAACCCTTCCCTCCCTCACCTTATACTCTGTTTAAATTCTAGCTAATTCTTGGAATTGTACCAAGGTAAAACCATAACTGTGTCAGAATCATCATGTTTCTGATACAATAGTATCCCATACAGCAACAAAATCAGAGTAACTAAGATTACCAATGCAAGGCAAGAACAGAGGGACAACTAACCTGCTTGGCTGAGTTCCCACAAAGAAGCTCCTGACAGCCCAAGTTCAAATAACATTGACAAAATAATCAACACTTTTCTTTAAAAAACAAACAAACAAAGAGCTACTGGCAAATTAGGTAACTGGTAAATAAAAGCAGAGTACAGGCTCAACTCTAATATTTACAACCACAACATATTTGAATAAAATTACAATTGTGCACAGATCAGTGGCTTTACAACAAAACATTTCATATACAGAGGAAAACTTGTGATTCAATACAAGTTGAATCCAACCCATCTTAAGAGACTCAACAGCTAAGACCACAGAATTAAATTCAAGATTAGGCAAGAGACAAGAGCCATACTATTTATTGGTGCTTACACCAAAATTTAGACAAGTCAGTCTATCTCCTGACCAGGCGTCAGGAGACAGTGCAAGCATCACCTCAATGAGAACCTAAGACGTGCAAACGAATGTAAAACCCCCACAGTGGCTTGCCTGAGGCTGGCCTTTTCCCTTACATTCTCCTGATAATGACCATAACCTATAAATACAGGTACAATGCACAGTCAGCAATCGTTTCTTTTTTATTTATTGTTAGAATATAAAAGAATCAGAGAGCATAGGTTTAATTTTATTTTTATAAGGAAGACTGCGTTTACCTGAAAAAGAAATATGGTATCACTCTTTTACACACCACACACGCTCTCTCTCACACTCTCTCACTCATGCTCTCTCTCACACACACTTTCTCCCCATAGGAAGAGTATATTCAAGACTATGGTATCACTGCAAATGCTAAAGGAAACGTGACCCCTGTTCACTCTCAGAATCTGTAGTGTGAGTGTTCCTGAAGGAATGGACTGATAGTCACTGGGAGCGGCTGTGAGTCACAGTCATCCTCATCCCCATTAGTAGCTGCTTGTCTGCAGCACTGCAACAAGCCAACAAACATTTAAATGCACTTCACATCAAGAGTATGTAAACTTTATTTTTTTTCCTCTTCAAGCCTTCAGAGATCAGTGGCTGATTCTGCAGCCAATATGGTCGGAACCTCTGAAGGCATACTGAGTGCTTCCCAGTGTTAAGGACCACCCGTGGCACCACATTCCTGTCTAGTAGTGAAGTGTCCCCTCAGCGGCTTCCAGTAAGGCCTAGAGTTTAAGGTTAACATAAAAAAGTGCCACTTGTGTTTTAGATTAGTGATGGACTCTGACGAGAGAAAATAAAGTTATTCTGTATATTGTTATACTTACAAGCAGCTCCAATCCTGAGTATTTATGGTAATATCTAAACATACAAAAATGTATGTACATTTTTCTCCACTTTCTTGTAAACAGTTGTCAGCATACGGTTTCATCCCTTTATCACTGAGACATGCAAACCATACATACTAGTATAAATACACAAAAGAAAACAACTGACGCTCATTCAAAGCCAAGCAACAACAACAACAACAACAAAAAAAAAAAAAAAAACAAAACAAAAAAAAAAAAAAAACAAAAAACAAAAAACAAAAAAAAAACCAGCTACAATATTCAAATCATAAATAACAGAAGCTTGAGGCAGCTTAGGTTCCTAGCAGCAGCCAGCCATTCATCCTAATGTTCTCAGCTGCATCTTCCATGCGGTTTACAGTCCTGGTAACACTATCGTCTGTGGAGATAGGCTTGTTTACTATCATCTCTTCTTTCAGAATGAAGAACAAAGCAGCACTTACAGACTTGGAAGCAGTGGCACCACCACTGGACCAGGAGGGCGTGTTCCATTCCAACCATTTTTAAATTAAAAAGGAAAGGAAGAGTTGACCTAAACAAAGGGTTACATATTCATTCCTTGGGCACTTAGCAGCGAGTCCAGCATGTCGAAGGTGTCTTTGTAGTCCATATGCTGGCTGCTTGTACTGTACTCGTGATTGGCCTCAGGACCGTGGGGCTCCACTGGTTTCTTGTCCAGTTTCACGAGGGTGCTGAGATGTCCGTAGCCCACCTGGTATGTGACAGGGGGAGGAGGGGGTAAGGGATGGTTAAAAACAGAGCTGTGAGAGGATAGATACTGCTTAACAGAGGAAGAACTAGATGAACTACCTGAACTTTTGGAACTTTTGCTCATTTTGGAGTGGTGGTTGTGGGAGGCATCATTGATGTGCAGCTTCTTCCTTGCACTGGAGGCAGAGGAGATGCCTTCAGGGCCCAGGCCCACAGGACTCCTCAGCACAGTGGGTGGCATTCCATCAGCAGGGTGCTTACTGCCTCCGCTGTGCATATGCAAATGCTTGTGGCTGCTGTGGTGGCGGTTGGCAGGGTGCTCCTTGTGCTTTTCCTTGTGGTCTCTGCTAAGATGTGGGCTCGGGTGCTTGCTCTTCCCACTGCCTTCATCAGAAGAGCTGTGTCTTTCAGAGGATGACACTTTGATTTTCATCCTCAGCTCCTCTTTGCTGGGACCTTTATCGGGTGGTGGGATGGGAATCCGTAGCTTCAGTGATCCACTCCTCTCCCTTTTCTCTGCCAAGTGTTTCTCAGGCTTGTCGGAGTTGGTGAGGGGAAGCTTCATTTTGATGGGAGAAGTGACGGAAGTGCCTGCGACTGCCTGAGCTGGCCCATGTTTGTGCTGCTGCTCCGCATGGGCAGCTATGTAGTGATCCCTTGTGTCCAGGTCAAGAGTTTCCAGCTTCCGCTTTTCTCTGTACTTATCTAAAGACATTTTCTGAGGAACCACTCCAGGAGTAGCAGGTATGGGACCGTGGTGTTTACTGCTCCCAGCTTTGTGAGTATATTCTTGCTTAGCTGACGAATGATCAGCAACTTTGTCTGGCCTGTGATGTAATCCGGAATGCAGTGCCATTGAAGGTCCCTGCTGGAAGCTTATGTACTGGCTCCCAGAGAGAGTGGCCTCCTGTTTCTGTGTGTACACTGGGTCTGTCCTGGCTGAATCTGGATGCTGGGGCCACTCTTGGTGTGATGACAAACTGTATGAGGTACTGGGCATTCCTGCTGCTAGCACTGATAAATTATCAGATGCACGGCTATCTTGAACAGAAGTGTTTCCTGAATTTAGAGGTATTGGAGCAGGGAACGTTGATGTTGATGGTTTCTGAAAGCTTGGGTTGGCAGGCACACCAGTGACACTATCTACTAAAATAGAATTCTGGACCAAAGACGAACCAAGCAGTGGTGTCTCTGACACTTGTCCATCTACTTTTGGTTTCTTAGCCATAGCCTAGTTAAATGAGAAATAGAAGAAACAATGACAGCAAAGGGATTTAACACGAATGTCTTTGCTTATAAAGCTCTATAGGAAGCACATGAAAACAAATCTACCTAAATTCAAAGTTCTATGCAATAAATGAATACAAGGGAAGGCTCTATGGTTGGAGACATACATATATTTTTATCCTAATCCAGGACTTGATAGAGTAGTGTGTGTAGGCTTTTTAGCCTCACTTGAAACAAGGGAATTTCCCCAACATTACAGAGGATGAGAGAGAGAGAGAGAAAGAGAGAGAGAGAGAGACAGAGACAGAGACAGAGAGAGAGAGAGAGAGAGAGAGAGAGAGAGAGAGAGAGAGAGAGAGAGAGAGAGAGAGAGAGAGAGAGAGAGAGAGGAGAGAGCGCTTCATGGACATAGGAGCTAACCAAGTGCAGCATCTGCAGTCTATGTATGGTACAATGTACTGAGAAATGATACCAAGGGCACTATTTAACCATTCAGTTTCAAACCATTTGCTAGGCAATTGCTAGATGTTTTGTTAATTAAACCCTGCCAATTCTCTTACCCTCCAGTTTCGAATCCTCTTCAACCTACTAGGTGTTTTCTCCAATATTTGTAGAAACTCATGTGTTAGCTCTAAAAATAAAATTTAAGTTTAAAGTTTAGAGGATGCCTTTAGGATGTGAACCTCTCTCAAGTAGGCAATATTTAACAGGATCCTAAGAGTTTAGCCCTTTCACTGTTATCTTTCTAGTCAGTCTTTAGCATACACAGAAGCAGACACAACTCTGAACTGTTATTTCAAAGCTGAATTCATTTAAAGAAGATCTCTTTCCAAATGTCACCTGCTTACTTAGAAAGTAAAACTTCTGAAAAGGATGGTAGTGGGAATCTTTCCAACAAACTATGTAGCAATACTTAATGTAGAAAAGAGCCACTGATGGTTCTTTAAAATCAGTAGGCAGAAGTTTGAGAAAAGAGTGTTCATTTGTATAGTACTAAATATATTCTCCTCAACATGCTTGATTACAAAGAGAAACAGTAGCTTTACAACGGAGAACTCAGTAACATCACTTATGTGGCCAGCATGGTGGTAAGAAACACTAAGCAAACATGGCCCTATGCTTTGAGAGGCGAGCAGGGTACAACCTCCTTCTACAGCATTCTTGCCAAGAACACTCAACCAAACGACAAGGAACTGACAAACTTGGAGGCGACCACTTGGACATAAGACTACACCAGAGAAAACGGGGAAATCTGAACACAATCAGCTTAGTCAGCAGTATTACACTAGCATTCATTTCCTAATCTTAATAAATGTTATATAAGATGTCAACAACAAAAACTAAGTAAAGATAGCATAAGGATTCTATAAATATTTTTTGCAATTTCTTTAAGCTTACAATTATTTCAAGATTAAATGTTTAAAAGAGAAAAGGAAACTCCAACACTAACACAGCCCAACAGTGAACACTCTACCAGTAAATTACTCTTGTCAGAATTTTATCCACTGTCTTAAGTTTGTGATTAAAATTGTATTATGTTAAATTACAATTTTATCACCTAAAAAACTATTATTAATAGTCAACAGCAAACATGTCAAGTGAGCCAGGTTACCATCTGTATTAACATTGTCAAGTCAATCTGTCACAATAGACTCAAGCACTGAGACTGCATATCCACTGACTCTTGATGCAAACAATAAGTTTTCCTGTCACCCAGACTAGGTAAATGTCAAGTGGCAGCAACAAGTAAGATAATACTAAGTGTCTCAGTGCAGAACACACAAAAATTACACAACCCAAACTCAGCCCGTGAGGATGGAGCACAGCTTATTGGCAGAGTTCTGCCCAGCACTTATGAGACTGGGCTCAAAGTCTGGCACCTGACAATGACGACGGCATCAACACCACTGCCAGCATCAGTCTGTAAAATTGGGTGGAAAGTGCCCATCGACCAAAATCTAAATCAGCCATGATTCTGGATGGAACTTCCTCAGTAATTCCAAGATTGCTTAGTCTCAGGAGTTTTTTGTTTTTTGTTTGTTTGTTTGTTTTTAAGCAAATCTGGATAGAATAAAACCCAGTGCTTTCTGAAACTCTTGTTTCTTCCTCTGAAAGAGCATCTTTTCATGTGACTCCAGCCAGTATCCATATACTTTTGGGCCTAGTGTGGATAAGAATGTTTTGCCTCAAATTTCCTGTACAAATCTTACGTGTGCATGCACGTCGGCACGTATGCACAGCCCCCACAACAGGAAGAATTTAAAAAAACAAAAAGCATGCTTTCCAAGTGGGGCAGGCCAACTATAATAACCAGTTAGACAAGTATTTCCTGCACCCCACATGCCACATGGTGCTCGTGGACTGAGCACAACTGTCCAGTGTATCACAGAAGGCGCACAGGGAAGGACCTAGGCTTACCATCTAGCAGCTCTAGGGTAACTGTAGGGTCCACATACTCCCACCAGTGCTTTCCATCAGTTGACACAGGAATCTCCCAATTGGACCATTTGCAAGCCAAATGAATGCATACACATGCTATCACTGTGGGTTTGTACTGAAGACAGAAGGTTGTAAGATGCAAACTGGTGTAGAGCAGATTTAAACGTGGAGGGCCACAGAAATTCAAAACATGTAAAACAAAGAAAAACATTTGCCAGTAAGACAAAAGCAAACAAAATCAGAAGTGTTTTTCTTTACATGATATTCTATTAAATTAATAGCTAACATTACTGAAAAATATAATAAAAATAGTTATAGATCATGAAACATTTTCCTCATTTTCACCCCTCAATAGTATATTAATATTTTTATTCATAATTAATACTAATAAATTTTCATTTTAAAACCTAACAAAGTATTACATAAATAAGAGCATATTTACAATAACCACCCATATACAAAATATAACCTTTAAACCATTTTTGTGATACTCTTGGTTTTTTTTTTTTAAAAAAATACACACACATATATAAAGACCTTATAAAATAAAGAAATTTTAGTATCAGAATTAAAGATTAGACCATTTGATATGGTTTAACAGGCAAAAGTACTTTTTGGTAAATCAGAGCTTACAGTTCTTGTTCATATACATGTCTATGTTTCTTACAGCAAAATCTCAAAGAGAACTTACCTTATGCCAAGACATTCAAGGCTCAAAGCAGGTCAATACTAATAAATACTATCTCTACTTCTCATCATGAACCAAAAACTGGGCATATGACATTCACAGGCTAAGATTTTCTATCACAGGTTTTTGTTGGTTTTCTGAGACAGAGTCTCATGTAGCCCAGACTGGTTTCAGACTTGCTATGTAGTCAAGGATAACCCTGAACTCCTCATCCTTATGTCGCCACCGTCCAGTCTGGGGTGACAGGCTAACCACCATGCCTAGCTGACCAACCAGAGTTTTGCTAATCCAAAAAGCTAGTTTGGGTCTTATTTCCACAGTGTTCATTTAAAAACTTTCAACCTTTAATACCATCCCAGAACAGAATTATACATTCACTTTATAGCCTCCTTCAAACTATTCTAGTTTAGAATAGATAAAACATTTACTGAATAGCCACAAATACACACTATAGTTTTACTTTATATAAATAGAAAAGCAGGACTTTTAAAAGAAAGATTGCATTTCTGCAAACCTAAGCACTGATAATAATTGGCTACTTCTAATTTACTATTTGGAATATTATCGGGAACAAGTCCAAAATTATATAAATTTTACTCAAGAAACTTTAGCGATTATTTTAAAAGACTGGATCAATGTGAAAATAAAAAAAAATGTCATTTAACTATAATTGTAAACTAAAAATAGCTTTATACTTACCAAGTTTCTAGGTTAAGTTTAGCTCTGTGTAATCTTTAGCTGCTATTCAGGCTACCAAGTTTAGACTTATGCACTCACAAATCGAGAATATGCCACCAGAAAGCACCACTACACTTCACAGTGTGCATTTAACCCCTCTGTGCCCAAAGTCCCTTGTACAATACACCGCAAAGCAACCAGGAAGGTACCACCACAGTAGATGGTCCAGTCTCCCGTTGCAACAAGGGCAAGAGACACATTGAGGGGGCCCTGCATTAAAGGAAGCTATAGTGTGCTACAACAGTGCAACAAAGAGGGTCAGGATAACAACCTGTTGGTAGCCATGAAATAGGATGTCTGTGCCAAATCCTTGCTTGCTGTAAGAAAAGAAAGAAGAACGAAGACAAAATCATCAGCTTCAACATGTCAGCATCACAAAAACTCTTAATACAACAAAACATCAAAGATTTGTACACAAAAAGTAAATTTTACTTACTACTTACAAATATCACAAGAGCGCCATCATTTTCTATACTACTGAAAATCTTCAACAACATTCACTCAAATGTTTCTTGCTATCCCCCATAGATCTGAGAAACAAGCCGATTTGCTTTTAGCTAGCCAGTTACAAGGGCTAAACTTGTTACTAAGTTAAGCATCTAGTCAGCTAAAAGTTGAAATAAAGCATTCTCCTGGATTAAAAAAAAACAAAAAAACAAAAAACAAAAAACAAAAAGAAGAAGAAGAAGAAACGATTTTTGAAGTCTAATACAAATTATGAAGAGTTGCCTGCCAAACTTAATCCTGTCATTATACTTAGGCTGGCTTAAATATTTCCTTCAAAATTGAGCAAAACCACCCCCACCCCAAACTTCTATGAACATACATCTCAGTTCTTTACCATGTTATTATATACTGTTATTATATATTTACTTTATATAGGAAGCTCCACTGTACTTATTTTTTAACTTATAGACTCCAATTAGAGATAAAAACCTAGAAAAAGGATATTCTAGGGGGAATGCTTCCGACACTGGTCCCCAACAGGAAAGCAATTTTTTAACTAGTTTCATAAGACACTAAAACAGTTTCCCTTCCCCTACCCCATACTCTTCCCAACAGAGAGACCTCACCAGCCCCCACCCCCACCCCCTCTGATGATCACTAGCTTGGCAACCCCAAGCCCCACCCAACAAGTTCCCAAACTCCTTCCCCTCCTAGTTTTCACTCTTGGCACCTGTAATCCCTGCTGCCCCATGTGATCATCAAGGGAAGGTTTAACAAAAGGGATTGGGTCTGGCAGAGTTGTGCTAAGGAAGACTGTCAGAGCACCAGAGGTCTTGGAGGCAGTGTGACTTAAGTATGGTATTCTTTCCTGGTGGGGAGGGAAGGAGAGATCAGAGTGAAAGGTCCCTGGTAAAATGACAACAGCCAATTGTGCAGCAAAGTAGCAACTATCTCATCTAGAGTGGGAGGTGAGGGCTTCACATAAATCATACCTACCCACCACCACCACCCAACCAATAACCCCATACAGTAATAAAAACACTCAATTGTGGCATCATGTTTCCTAAGGGCTGTATCTAAACTCAATACAGGAAAGAATGGAAAGTGTTCTTGTTAGTTCAAAGTTGTAACAGAGCAAAGGGACCAGACAATAAAGATAAAAGAAAATCTCTGAAGGGAAGAAGTGCAGCCTCTCTCTCTCTCTCTCTCTCTCTCTCTCTCTCTCTCTCTCTCTCTCTCTCTCTTTCTCTCTCTCTCTGTCACACACACACACACACACACACACACACAAAACTTTGTACTCAAGGTTCAGGGTACTAGACTTGAACAGAACAGAACATCAAAACAAAACAATACAAACAAAACCTCCAAAGCCATTTGGAGAATAACACATCAAATCTGTAGTTTTAAGTGTTGGTTTAAAATCCAACCTTATCTACTAAGGTGGTACATATATCTTTGTTAAACACACTAATGTCTTTCTTCACTAGGCTCTTGATTTAGAACAAACTATGTGGTTTGCTACCTGGCAAAGATTGGTTTGTTTATTCCTTCAAGTTTTCAATGAGACCAACCTACACGCTTTTATTAACATGTACAGCTAGTTGCTATTTGATTCTATACTGTAACTAGGGAAGCATTTGTGCTATAAAGTATATTTATATGACTGCAAGAATAGGAATTATAATTAAAACATTGTGTTTTGCAAGTGATTCCTAGTCTTAGAACTCTGCTTTGTTAGCAAAGATACTGGTGTGAAGCCTCTAGGCTTGCTTTCCAATGTGGCTATCTGCAAAGTAACATGCTATCTAGATTTAAAATGAATCCAATTTAGAATGAATGAGACTATTAAGGTAAATGCTAAGAACATGCACACACACACACAGACACACACACACACACACACACACACACACACACACACACACACACAAATGAGACCAAAACCACAGGATTTTATTTTCAAAAGGATAAAAAAGCACAAAAGCAGACTCCAATAGCTGTGATGCACCAAAAGCAATCCAAATGGGAACTAGAGAAGCAACACCGGCAGCCTGTGGGAAGGGCTCTAGCCATGACACAGGGGACCTTGCTTACATAAGGTGCAACCGCACCGTAGCAGGCATGAGCGTTGTTAGTTTTCTCCATTACCACACAAAAGCAACCAAATGCACTTGAAAAACAGACAGAGTAGATGACTAAGATACAGAACACTATTTCAAAATGACATTTGCACTTTTTAATAAAACCCAACAAAAGGCTAGAATACACAATCCTAGAGGAAAGAAAAGCATCACCACTCATCCCAGATGGTTGAGAGACCACTCACCTCTTACTAACTGGGTGCATTTCACCACATCTGTGTGTGGGTGTTCAATGGTGATCTCAAAACCTGAAATGAAAAGCACTTTTTTTCCCAACTACTTACCATGCAGAACTTGCCCGAGCAACAGGGCTCGCCATACAATTCTAAATGTTTAGTATACTCTTCAGATTTAAGAGAATTCGAAAGCCAACATTAAAGCTTCTTACTGCTGATACATGTATTACCCTCCAGAGTAAACAGTAACTAGTTCCTTATTTCTCAATAGGAAAATGGATAATTATTTAAACAAGGGCAACTTACTCTAAAATTTAGGATTTTAATTCACCCGGGCTTATGTTTAAACCATCAAATAGTTATTATCATGGCTGAAGTTTATGTATTATCTTTAACATTAGGAAAAAAAAAAAAACAAAAAAAACCTTTGTTTCAGAAGATGTGGGAAAACATTTCTCAAAAACATACCTGCTGGCAACAGCAGCACCAAAGAAGTTTAACTGCTACAGCTGTCTTAACTGTACTGTTAAATCAAAGGGGTACAGCTCCGTCTAGCACACAGTTTCTAAAGATATCTTCAAACACTCAAGGAAAAGTGTTTGGAAATTTTCAGTGAATATCCAATCAGCTCTTATATTTTTAGAACTCTGAGTAAAAGTCTAGTAAGTGAGTAATTGGAGCTTATAAAGTTATATTTTATTTCTCTCTCTCCTGTAACTAGCAAAGTAACATTTCAACTAAAGAGATCTGTTTTCTAATGTACACTTAAATATTAAGCATTCATTCTCCATGTGTAAGAGTGTCTCATAAGGCATACCTATTATTCACTGACTATTACTGTTAGTGGTTTAGGGACAGAACCCTGCCTCGGGAACAAAGAATTAATTTGTAATTAAGACAATGACAAATAAGTGGACTCAGGCAATATACCCACTTTCACTTTATGCCTTTAATAAAACTTAATCTATGTGCTTTAAATAAACAACTTTTATAATAAAAATCTGTCAGCACATGTGATTGTATTTGTCTTTCCTTTTTTTTTTTTTTTTTTGAGACAGGGTCACTATGCATACCTGGCTGCTCTCAAACTCAAGAGAGCTGCCTGCTTTTGCCTCCCGAGTGCTGGGAATAAAGGCATACACCATCATTCCTGCTTGTACTTATATTTCCATTCAATATTTGAGACTGGAACAACAGTGAAATAGTAAGAAAAATTTGCTATATAAAGCAGTCTTTATTCCATATGTGCAGGAAGGAAATGTAACTGGTAAGGAAATTGTCTTAAGTTTACAAAGGTGGTCAGAAACCTGTAGATTTAAAATCTGATCTCCCCAGAGCTTGTATTTATGACTTTGACTTGCTAGGTTCTTCTCTAGGGTCACTTAACTTTAGATAAGTCTAACATTCTTAACCAGTTTGCTTATTAGCAAGATTTACTCAAGTACTTACTACACTATGTTTAAATAACAAGCACTGCAGAAATTATGTGTATATACCACCACCTCTGTAGGAAGGACCATGTGAAGCAGAGCTGCCACAGATGTCACACTGAAGTCATGGGCACCACTCAACCAAGCTATGCCGAAAGAAATTTTGGAAAAATTTCTTTCTTAGGAATCGCTACATAGAAAGAACAATCAATACTATTTTATTCCAAAGTAGTTTCAAACAACTTTCTTCAATAAGAAGCTATTCTAGAAATTTCTGTTTAGGATACTGCATTAGCGAACACAAAATGATATAAGCACACATACCCAGCGTTTGTAGCATTATGGTTTCAAGTAAAACCAGTTCTTGAGTCTGCTGAAGATAAGCCTGCCAGATAAAAGCGATATTAGATGTTTATAATAAATACGACACTAGGAGAGCTCTGGACCGTTAGACCTCATAGACTACAGAATAATAGTTGCTCAAAAGTACGAGGCAAAGAGAGTTGGCATCATGGCACACACCTTCAATGAGCTTGAGGCCAGCCTGGTTTTTTTATAGAGTGAGTTCCAGGATAGCTAGGACTATTCAGAGTCTCAGTCTCAGTGTCTGTCTGTCTGTCTGTCTGTCTGTCTGTCTCTCTCTCTCTCTCTCTCTCTCTCTCTCACACACACACACACACACACACACACACACACACACACACACACACACACACACACACACACGGATGGAACACTGCTGCTCCTAGGACACGTCTAAATGGAATCACTTTTAAACACAGAAGTAAACAAAGCCAAAGTTACAAATAAAACAGTAATATGAAACATGAATTAGTTGAATAAGGACCCTCAGTCTACACAGTACAAGTTCATAGGCACTGCTGCTTCTAGATACCAAGTACAGGAGCACCAAGCAATGGAAGAGAACTTAAGTCAAACTCGCCTTTTAAGAGAAAACTTACCAAGTCATGTACATATAAAATGAATTTATTCTAGTAACAGGAACCATGAGAATTATTGTTTATTATTTAATGTACATATTGATATTTTGTTCATTAAAAAACATGCATTAGTTTTGAATGTATCAATCTTCTATTAGAGCCTAAATTTAGGACTTTAAACTTGACCTAAATCAAACGAAATTAACATAACTTGGTAGTCACTAAGTGGGTAAAAATTCCCAACTAAATGACTTACCTACATTGCTAGAAAAATAACTACAAAAGCCCCCCCTCAACTTGTAGGTCTCATCTCAAGAATGTCACAGAGCTTGAGAAGAGTAACTACTGATCTAGAGTAAACCGGAGCCTCTCTATTCCTTTCTCTGGAGTTTCAGTGAAGAGTCACTCAACTTCTGAGTGTCAGCACACCTACCAACAGGTAAACTCGTAAGCCCTACCCTTTCCACTGCAGGTGCACTCTGAGGATAAGTCAACGAATCTGAAAATATTTCAAAATAACTGTGAACCAAAGTAGAATGAGTCAAAATATTATACAATTTGGGATGACATATAAACTCAAAGTATAAAGGAGGCATTCCTGTCAGACAGCTTTTGGTTTCAATTCTATAAAGAAAATGAAAACACTCCATTTTTACATACATCACATTTTGTATCCAGCAGTGGCTCTAGGGGATGAAGACAAGCGTGTGCTACTTTGATAACATGTTCAAGTTTTCGAGCCTGTTCTTCCACTTTTGCAGCCAAAAACAATGCAGTAGGTGATATTATCTGTAGGAGAGATTTTAAAAAATTGGTCATTTAAAAGCAAATACATTTTGGGAGAAGTTTCTATACCCTGGGCTGTGGAAGGTAAAAAAAGGAATATGCTCTTATAGCGTGAAGACTGGTGTAAAATGCTTTCCTGGTTTTTGGTGCTGGGGATGGAACCAGAGACTCACACATACTTAAATACATGCTTTGCTGTTGGACTGTAGATCCCAGCACTGATCTAATCCATTCTCATCCTTCTCTCCCCTCCACTAGCCGTTTAGCAGTGGGGTACACCGTGCATCAACTTGAGTAACACTGATGTTAGAAAGTTCTCATAACTCAGCTCCACAGGACCAGCCAATATTCAAATTTATTTTGCAAATATAACAGTAAGAGGAAAGAAAAAAATTGATTTTGGTTAAATAAAAAAAACTTTAGCATTAGTGTGTGCACAGTGGAGATAAAGGGAAAAAAAACCAATACAAAGTGATGCCATAGCTTTAAAAAGCTTTAAGCCAGCAGCCAAGCAGACCACACCACCTCTGCTCTCAGCTCAGCCATTACTTCTGAGCGCTTACTACTCCAGCATCAACTCTCTAAGTGCCTAGAAGTCGTGTTATTTATGGGGAAGTAAAAGACTGTACAATACAAAGAGAATTCTGAAAATGAGTGAAATGAGTGGGCTACCTAAAATCTCCATTACTTCACGAGAGTAAAAAGCATCTAAACAAACAATCACAACCAGGAGAAACCATAAGACTAGGAGACTAGGACCTTTTTTAAAGAAGATGTCTGGAAAATAGCACCCTCCTCCAACTACAGTAAGGTAAGTTCTTGGGGTATTAAGTACAAACAGCACTAACTAAACATATACCGTCTACCTCTGGAGTCAATAATAAAGCAAGTAATTATTGACTCAGAAATGGAAAAACTCTAAACTCAAATGTTTAAGAATCTGCACAAAGGAGCTGGAGATGCCTCAGTAGTCTTAGAGTTGTTAATACTCAGGCTCAACTCCCAGCATCCACACAATGGCCCATAACCATTTGTTACTATAGTTCTGATGCCACCTTCTAACCCGAGGGTACCAGGCATGCACACTGCTACACAGGCACTTATGCAGCCAAAGCACTCATACACATAAAACTTAGAAAAAAAAAACTTAAAAAAACTTAAAAGGTGATTTCTAAATGATAAGACTGTTTCAAATGGGTTCCCAAGTGCTACATAACTTTTAAAACAAGAAACATACAAGGATTTAGGCAGGAATCTTTGGGACAGACTCCTGGTTTGATTACCCACACTCTTTTTCATGGGAAGTCTTTCTGGTCCCCAATTGCTTAAATCTTGTCATCTGCAGTATAATGCTAAATTCAACAATCTTCCTAGTCAGTTCCTGGGGAACCTACTAATTCCATCCCACAGTTCTAACAGCCTACAAACAGGGCTGCAAACAAACCCAGACACTTTTTTAGATGAACCTGGTAATAGCCATCTGAGCTTTAAGTTCACGGCTGACTTTAATCATAGCAGGTACTACTGCACTCTGGATAGAGGACTGCCTTTTCTGACCAGCTTAGAAGAATTCCTAAGGATTTGGGTAAAGTATTACTAGCAGTTCTGTTATGTTCAAAGCTGAGTTTGAAAGCTGCTAGCATTCTTTGGCAGATAAAAACATGGTGTAAAGCCAAAAAATAACACCCTTATTAGAAAAGTACAGACAGTTTGGTTTCTGTGACCAAAGAGAAACAGATTCAGTTTGTTGGGGAGGGGCATATGCTGTACTTCATTCAGTGTTCTAATAACTGGTTCAAGAGACCTTCTTAAATTACTCCAGCTAAAGGAAAGCGGAGGAAAGTTGATCATTCATTTATTCATTCATTCGAGACAGGGTTTCACTATGTAGCTTTGGCTGCTCTGGAACTCAGGATATAGACCAGGCTGGCCTTGACTTCAAGAGATATGCCTGCTTCGGCCTCCTGAGGCCTGGGATTAGAGGACAGTGCACCTTCATACCCAGCTCCCCTCCCCTCCTTCTTTGAGGATGTTACATCATCAAACTAAGAACATTTTCTTGCAGAAATCTAACACACAAATGCTGGGATGAGAGTAGAGGGAATGAAGAGGCCAACCGTAGCTAGACTGTTTCACTGTACTGTTATCTAGCATGGCATTTTAAGTAATAGTCATAGGAGTATGACTAAGATATTACTATGTGAGAACAAACAACTGTGTACTGTTAGTTCCGATCTTAATTTAAAAACCTTGTTTAAAAATGCCCTTTCTTGCTCATCTTCTTCCTTCAAAGGTTTTGCTGTAGACCTAAGACTATCTAAGCACTGAAATCACGATACATGACATCACTTCAATGATTCACACTCATATTTCTTTCCCCTTGGCCTACTCCTGTCTATATTTTCACTCCTACAGCCTGATATGACTCCGTTCCCCATTATGCTCTCCTCCTGCCCATTTCTGGCCATGACACCCTCTCACTGTTGACCTTCACTCCTATGATGGCTTCAACCTTGATGGTTGGAAGCAAAGTCAACTGAATTACAGAAGGGTGGGTAATCAATTACTAAGTTGTCGAAGATGGATGCAATCAGTTAAGTTTCAAATGACTCCATTTGGACACTGACTTAGCAGTCTTGATGAGTGTGAATTCATGGGCTGTCTGAGAAGTCCCAGAGAACCTAGATTTCTATGTTGGCTGAGAAACTAGCACCAGGCTCACTCTGTATTTTTATGCTCTCAGAGTAGGAAGTCATTTCTCCTGTCCTTTTTACTAAATGCCCTATATGTATCTTGATCACCCTCAACTAAGATTAGAGTAAATTTTTTTTAGTGTTTTTTTAAGGAGACATCCTTAATAAATACCTACCTCTAATCACAGCTAAAAACTGGGAAGTACTTATGGACGAATATCTACACTTTAGGAAAAGTTGGTAAAGGCAACAGGAAGGCCTCAGAATAGGGTTGAAACAGAACTGGGAGGTAGAGGTGGAAGGACCAAGGGTTCCTAGTTACCCTTGATTACATAGTGAGTTCAAAGTGAGTCTGAACACATGAAACCCTGAAGCAAATAACTTTTTTTAATTGGTAAAATACATTCTTAAAAGATAAACAACTATCAATGACCCCAGATTAGGCAAGGGTTTTCCAGCGTGACACCAATGTGGCATCAGCAAAAGCATAGGACAAATCAAAAATAATAAACAGGATGTCTATGTTACAAATAAGAAAGTGAAAATCACACAGACTGTTTACATAAACACACACACACACACACACACTCACACTGGAGGGCTTCTGGAACCCTCACACAGAATTTATGGGAAGATAAAATAATGCTGACTATTTACTTCAGAAAACAGCTCTGAAGTCTACAATGAACACAACCAGAGCTTCCACTACACACTGTACCCGGGGCAGCACTGCTTGTAATACTGACAAGCAGAACCACCAAATGAACGTCCAAGTGGTACAGGCACATGGCATCAAAGATTCAGCAAGGAGGAATGGCGCCAACAGTGCCGCACCAGACAGATCTTCAAAAAAATGATGCCCGTCCAAGATCTTATCATTAATAATTCTGTTAGTATAAAATATGCAAATTTATGAAGACAGAAGTTAATTTTAGGACTTATTAGATCTGTAAAAAGGGAAGGCACTGGTGAACACCTGCTTGCTACAGGGCAGTTTCTTTTGAGTGGGAAACAGTGTAAATTGATTGTTGTGATTTCCAGTGCACTCACTACATTTCACTTTCTGTTCAGTGCCCACCATGACCTCCCAGTTTCAGTCCAGGGAGATGCAGCAAACATTCAGCAGTAGAAAGCAGCTCCAATAACTTGCTCCTAAGTCATTTCACTCTAGACTCTAAGCTAAGCTCTAGGTAAATTTCTTCTCTCCCCCTAGGATAAGTCCTAAGGGACAGCACTGTTTATGTCTTTGTGATAATGAAGATGCTTGTCACATTGGGATGAACTCAAAACACTGATAGGTCCCAATGTCCGTAAACAAATAGTACATTGTTACTAACCACAAGTGGCCAGCTTTGCATCTTTACTATTAGCACACACTCTGTAAAATCACTTCATATTTAAAACATTAACAATGATCAAGTAATAATATCACAGCTTTCAGAGAAAATTCCAAATCTCTCCCTAAACATGGCCATACTATACCAGCTTTACAATTAGAACCTTAAGTGCAAAAATCTGATTAATGCCTCCATATGTGAGTTGTTAGTTCCCCATACTCCAAAACATGGTACACATGTAGAAGATGATGATCTAACTGGATTTTCACTTAGGAAATTATTTTAATTTCTCACAAACCATTAGCAATCTAACTCTTGTTCTAAAGCTTCCTTGAAAGTCAGCGTAAAGAGGGAAACAGGCTCCTTCTCTGTGCTCTTGCTCTTTTCTTTACAGACACTAAGGCCCATGCTACAAGTTAGTTTTCGTTTTAGGCTACGTGGCCCTATGATTTCTGTACATTATAAATTACCTGGTCTCATGTACTCTGCTATAGCTTTTATATTTCATACAAAACGGGTAAGAAACAGTTTTTAGTTGGGGTGCTGCTCAACAGAACAGTTGTTTAGAATTCATGAGGTCCTGAGTTCAATCTCTAGCATACCCCCCAACAAGAAGAATAACTTAATTCTGGGACAAATGTCCTAAGCCACCACGAAAACATGGTATAAAACACATCTCGAGGGCTGAAGAGATGTCTTAATGGTTAATAGCACTGACTGCTCTTCCAGAGGACCCAGGTTCAATTATCAACACCCACATGGAAGCTCACAACTGTCTGTAATTTCAGTATCTGACACTATCACACAGACATACATACAGGCAAAACACCAATGTACATTAAAAAACAAAACCAACAAAACCCAAAACCAACCAACAGGGGTGGGGAGGGACCCTACACATACATCTCTGTAATTCAGGTAATGTATACCATTTAATGTATACCATTAGTCAACAGTCTGTGGTTAAGTAGACCCTATTTTAAAGACACAAAGCTTTGTGGGAAACATCTTAGAGTTGTTTTTAGAACCATTTTGAGGAAATCAATTAAGCTGTGATATAATTTGTAATATTTATTAATAAACAGTTCTTCAGATGGATCAGCCCTGTTTGACAGAACAAACTTCAAATGATTTAATTTGCTAAAGTTAAAATTAGTCAGGCATAGCAGAGCATGTCCACAATCCTACAAGTAGGGAGGTAGGCCGAGGGTGAGTCAGACTACACAGGGGACTCACGTCAAAAGGACTCTTGCATACCAACTGTTTCACATTCTAAAGGATTTATATCATTTAAATAAATTGAAATATTGTAGTGCTGTGTACCATCATCATGGTCTTGAGGATATTATCAAAAAAATCAACTAAAATCCTTTCTTGATTTACTTGACTAACAAAACCAGAGAACCAGTTTGCTTTGCAAGATACAATGCCTGGCATTTCTGTAGCAAGAAACCAAAGAAGGACCAAGGTATGCAACAGGTCTGATTACAGGAACACCTCAACAGAGCTGACAGGTGTTTACTGGAAAACAAAGTCTCGCCAGTGAATCAAGAGCCCCACAGCAAGCTCAGGAGTGAGACTTTGAGACTGACCCCTACGCCCTCCTGGAAATCCACACCCAGGAGACT
The DNA here is from genome assembly GCF_963924665.1 of Micromys minutus. Lineage (NCBI taxonomy): Eukaryota > Metazoa > Chordata > Mammalia > Rodentia > Muridae > Micromys > Micromys minutus. The sequence goes on along the minus strand of NC_137975.1, from coordinate 19,794,472 downwards.
TCTGAGAGCGAGGCACAATTGTCTGGGAAAGCCAAGAGAGGGAGAAGACAACAATGAAGGAAGAGACAACTGAAAGAAAAAGAGCTTTGTGAAATGAGTAAATCACTTTGCAGCACATTCTACGGTGCCTGAAAGCTGAGCCTCACAACAATGAATAATCAGAGTGCTTAGTTCATATAAAGCCACTATAAATTTGGAAAGCTGTGCAAACAATTCACAGTGAAAAGAACTACTTAAAAAATAAAACAGTAAATGGTACAGGACATCTACTTGGTAAAGAAATTAATTTGGAATCTTACCTTACACTGTAAGACATTTAATAAGTTTAGGAAGGAACTACAATTGTAAAGTTTTGGATGAAAACAAGAAAAGTTTTATAACACTAAAATTTGCAATGATAACTTCTGTGCACCAAAAATTCAAGACAGCTTAGCACGGTATCATGTCCCTCCCCCACCCCTCCACACACAAACACGGTTTCTCTGTGTAGACCTGGCTATCTTAGAACTAGCTCTGTAGACCACAGTCTCAAACTCAGAAAACATATGTCTCTGTCTCTTGAGATTAAAAGGCAAGAGCCACTAGGCCCATGGCGTCATTTGATCCCAACATTTGGGAGGCAGGTCGATCTCTTACATCTGAGGGCAGACTGGTCTGTACAGAGAGTTCTCAGACAGTCAAACCCCACAGAAAGCAGCAAAGTACACGCCTAATAGAAACTAACATCCACAGCAATCATAAAACCCAACAATTCAATTAGAAGCCTGAGGGAAGATCAGAAGAAACAGTTCTCGCTAAATAGCATGCACAGGTGTCTAAGAAGCACATAAAAAGAAGCCCAGCTCCAGTAAATGTTATTCAAAACATCTGGATGGCAGGAGCAGTGTAGGCAAGGGCACAGAAATTGAAAACCCTTAACTTGATCATCAAGATGCGAATAGTACAGCTGCTGTATCAAGTGATATGGGAGGCCGCTCAGAAATTCAGAGGTCGAGGCAGAAGCACTGGGAAAGGCTTGCTGGGCTGCAGAGTTTCAGGCAAGCTCTGGCTATGTAATGAGACCTTGCTTAAAAACAAAACACAGAAAACGGGCTGGAAAGATGACTTAGTGGTTAAGAGCACTAGCTGCTCTTTCAGAGGACTGGGGTTCAATTCCCAGCACCCACATGGTGGTTCAAAATTCTCTATAGCTCCAGTTCCAGGAAGTCTTGAATGACTGCTCGTGACTCTTGTAGGTGAAAGGTAGCAACAACTCAAATATCCACTGACAGATGAACAGGTAAACATAAGAGAATATTATTCAGATTTAAAAGGGAAGCTTTGACATATGTTAAGACATGAACTGAATAAGCATTATGCTAAGTGAAAAAAAGATGGACAAAAAAGGGCAAACTGCTGTATGCTTCCGTTTTGTCAGAGTAAGCAGTAGACATGGGCAATGGGGTAGGGGGAAGAGGGAGCTCCACTTTGAAATGAACAACACAACACATACCCCCCCCAACCAAGAAGAAAAGAATGATGGTTGACAGGCCCAGGAAGCTGCTAGTGGCAACCTTTCAATGTGAGGGAATGAAGGAAAGTTCTGGAGATGAATCAGGTAATAGTTGCAATGTATTCACATGAATATGCACATTTTACCACAAAATTCAAACTGCGACCTGTTTCCTGTCATGGAGTGAATACAAAGTGTTCCTTTGGTGTGTCAGGAAGTTACAGAACCGTTAGCAGGTGGAGGTCATGCTTCCCAACTCAAAACCAGGTGCAGTCTTCCACCAGCTCTGGCTGCTGTAAACTGGCCTGCCCGACTTCTGTGGATGAAATCTCTCCTTCATTTAGTTGTTTGTCAGGTACTGTGGTCACAAAAGTAACACACTTCCAAGCTAATGATTATCTAAAGAATGGAAAGAGCACAAAGGAATGTAAGCTAGATGGGACGAGAACGCACCATCTAGGTCTAATTCCAGTATCAGGATGTGTTACAGTATAATCACTAGGTTATGAACACCTTATTTAGTATTTAGCTGCTTAGAGAAAAACACGTTAATAAAAATGAGTCTGGACAACTCATTTACTAAATGAGTCTGTTTCTTCAAGAGATAACTACCCTGAGCAATGAGACATATACACATGCTGCTCTGACTCCTGTGGAGCCTGACAGCATATGACAGCTAAAAATCACAGAAGAAAAAGCAAAATAGAAGGCACCAGTCTTGAACTTCCACAAGCACGGGTTCCATAGGTGAGGCTTGTTAAGGTGGGAGATGCTTTCCTACAAACTCTAATTACATTAGTCAGGAGAGCCTAAGGAGCCACCTGCTGATATTGGTGGAGGTAGCTGTGATGGTTTGTATACGCTAGGCCCAGAGAGTGGCACAATTAGAAGATGTGCCCTGTTGGAGTGGGTGTGTCTCTGTAGGCATGGGCTTTAAGACCCTCATCCTAGGTGCCTGGAAGCCAGTATTCTGCTAACCACCTTCAGATGAGTATTTTGTACTCTCAGCTAGCTCCTCGTGCACCATGCCTGCCTGGACACTGTCATGTTCTTGCCTTGCAGATAATGGCCTGAACCCCTGAACCTGTAAGCCAGCCCCAATTAAATTGTCTTTATAAGAAGAGTTCTTGGTCGTGGTGTCTGTGCACAGCAATGAAAACCCTAACTAAGACAGTAGCTGACAAATCACCCTTCCCACACAACTGCCTTTCACAAAGTGCTTTTAGTGGGAAATTTTAGAAATATAAAGAGGCCCCAGTACCGCAGAGACAGAATTGTTTTTGTCACTGCAACTGTTTGACTTCAAAAAAAAATTTTTTTTTAACCTCCATAATTCCTATCTTCCTCACTGGCATGAAAAAAGAGAAAACCAATAGCCACCACTTATGAAAGTTTCAGAGCACACAACCAGAAACCCAAGAATTTAAAGAAGTAACTCTGGGGCATACCTTTAATCCTAGCAGAGGCAGGTGGATCTCTGAGGCCAGTCTTGTTTATAGAGGAGTTCCAAAACCAGGGCTACACAGAGACCCTGACTCAACTACCACCATCACATCCTCCTCCCGCCCCCTTCCATGAAATCATTAAATAATCCTAAGCCGGAGATAATGAAAGCAAAATTAATCTAATAACAAAATTTACAATAAAAAATTAAAAGACAAATTAAGAATACCATACTAATAAGATTTGAGAAATGTAGAGCAAGCTCAAACTAAGTAAAATACCCAAACTGTCCCCAGAGCCCTTAATTTAAAAACATAAATAATGTACATAAGCTTTATTAAGGTCCTTGGAGGAAAGGGCATGTGATAATTTATTATAAGAAATGAACTGAATCTCAATTAATTTAGTGGAGATAACAGAACTTTAGTTGGCACCCCCGTCCTTCTTCACTTAATTTTGTAGGTTAATCCAGCATTGCTCAATCTCCAGACTGATGAAATCTCTCCCTGCCCCGCCCCCAGCAGGGGAGGGCAGCTGTAGTCCTTTGTACTTACAAACTCAAAGCAGCAATCACCCCACACCCACTCACCCAGCAACAAGTGTCTCCCAGAGGACAAAACTGACTCTGATGAGAACGATTCATTCATTCCACACTATGCCTTTTGATGCCATCTTACAAATTAATACCTCCTTGCTAGGGCGGTAGCTCAGTTGTGGAACACATGTCTAGTGTACAGGAGCCCTAGGTTGAATCCTTACTACTGCAATAAATAACTATACCACACTGTATCTAGAAATTAAAATCCAAATCTGTGTTCCCATGTCAATACTGTGTGCTACATATAAGAACCATGGGAAAAGAGAAACTTCTGTAATGCAAGACACACACGTGTGCACTTATACATGCACAAAATATTCCAGAAAGGAGACCCCAAATTGGTTAGCAGTTGGTCCTCTAAGACATGAAAGATTTCTCTTAACCCCCATTCTACTGTTTCATTTACCACACCCCCTTAATAATTGTCAATAAGAAATTACTTTGAATCAGTGGCTCACAACCCTTTAGGAGACCAATGACTTTTTCCCAGGGGTTGCCTAGGACCATTAGGAAGCAGATATTTACATTACAATCCATACCAGTAGCAAAATTACAGTTATGAAGTAGCAATAAAAATAAACTTTATTGTTTGGGGGAGAGATAACCACAACACAAGGAACAGTATTAAAGGCTCACAGGCATTAGGTAGGTTTGAAAACACTGTTTTAAGTGCATCTATGTGGAAAGTGTATGTATCAAGAAAATGAAGGTGACACATTCAACGACACCTGTGAAGCCAAGACCAAACTCCCTGACAGTCAAAGGCTGAGAAGCTCCTCTGAGAGAACCTCTCTAGGCATTGGTGGTGTAACAGTGAGTAAAGCCCCCAGATAAAATACCCAATCCTTAGAGCCAGAAGAGGAATAGAAGAAAAAGCAGCACTCCTTGAATAAAGAACAGTCTTCCAACCCAAGGAGGTAAGGAATGTAGGAAGACTCTGTCCTCTTCCTTCCAGTGACACTAATTAAAAATGAAGCCATTATTGTAGGCAAGAAAGTAAAAATAAAATCATAGCTTAAGAGACTGTGGGTTTGGGACATCGAGGGTTACAGTTCAAGATTGGATGAGTATAGGGCCCAAAGTACAAAATCCGTCTAGCATGGCAGACTTGTTTTGTGTAGCTGGAGATCAAGTGAACACATATGCATGAGGCATATGAATAAAATATGAAGCTGAAGTAGTCTCTCATAAGTCAAAACATTCATCCCTGAAGATTACTGGTTTTAAGTACTCGTCCCACCTAATTCTTGGGTTCTTAAACATGAAGAATTACAGTGCATTAACGTTTGCATGACACAGGTAGGTCTGACTGCAGGAACTTGAGGATGGCAGTAATGTTCTAAGAAAAACACTGTGGTGTTGGAGATATGGCTCAGTGATTAAGATCCCCAGCTGCTCTTCCCGAGGAACAGGTTCAATTCCTAGCACCCATGGCAGCTCATAACTGCCAACTTCAGATCCAGGTAATCTGACACCTTGCAGAGAATGCACATAAAAATAAATGGCCAAGCATGGTCGCACACACCTTTAATCCCAGAATTTGGGATGCAGAGGCAGACAGATCTCTGTGAGTTCAAAGCCAGCCTGGCCTAAATAATGGGTTTCAGGATAGCCAGGGCTACACAGAGAAACCCTGTGCCACAAGAACTAAAAAGGAAAGAAAACAGTATCTTTTCTTTTTTCGAATTTATAACTTTTCCTTCCCCCTTTTCCCTCCATTGCCTCCCATCTTCCACGACCACCCCTCAAACTCATCCCTGCCCCCCGCCATGTGTGTGTATAGTGTGAGCTGTATGTGCCTGTTTCATGGCTGACCATTTCATACTGGATAACCAGTTGAGGTGCTCTCCCCTGGGAAGACTATTCCTCCCACTCTCAGCCTTCCTTAGCTCTTTGTCTATGGCTGAAGACCTGAGCTTTCCTTCCCCCTTCCATGTTAATGAGTCTGTTGCTCTCATCCTTGTCTCTGTTTGGAAAATCAAAATAAACAGACAGACAGACAGACAGACAGAAGCATACCAATTGGAAAGATGCTAGACAGCAGACCATGACAAAGATACTTAAAAAGTTCTTTATAACCTGAAGCTAAAGAACTCTTGGATTTGATCAGAAATAAATACATCCTAAACTCAGCTAGCCAGATGTGGTGCCACTTCAATGGCCCAGCATTTGGAAGGCTGGGGCAAGAGTGAAACCCTGTAATGAACAGAACTAACTAAAAGAATGAACTGTTTCTCAGAGAAGCTGGGTCACTCTCTTAAGATGGAGATAGAAAGGCTGTGACCTCAGTTTATACAAACACTGTTGGGCTAGGGCTGTTGTTACACTTTACCAAACTGATACTACTACCCCCTTGTTTTTCAAGACAAGGTTTCTCTGTGTAGCCCTGCCTGTCCTTGAACTCACAGAAATCCACCTGCATCTGCCTCCTAAGTGCTGAGATTAAATGTGTGTGCCACCACCACCTGGCCTAAACTGATTTTTTAAAAAAGTTATGGGGCTTGGTGGCTATGATCACTTGCTATTCTTCTAGAGGACCAAGGTTCAATCCCCAGCACCCACATGGTGGTTCACAACCACCTGTAACTCCAGCTCCATAGGATCCAATGCCTTCTGGCCTCTGGAGACAACAGGTGTGCACACAGTGCATAGACATTTATTTTTACATGTTTGAGAGAGACAAGGAGAGGAAGAGAGGAGAAAGAAGGGGGGGGGGGGCTGAGATTCTTCTACTGTGTGGGTCCCACAGGTCAAATTTAGGTTATCAGACTTGGCAGCAAGCTTTTGTCCCTGCTAAGCCATCTCACCGGCCCACTAGCTTTTTCTTAAGCTTGATCCAAGAAGGCTATTCTTTATTTACCAGTCCTAAAAAGCTACATACAGTCACTTATTCTTTAGAATGATTGAACTCTAAGAAAACTGACAACTGAAAGATGGCTACTTGGTGACAGACATGGGAAGACTGACTCCACTCATAAATAAGCACAGAAATGCTTCTTTACGTTTAAATCTGTCAATCTGAGACACTGAAATGAAACACTGAATACTGAAGGATACCTTAGCATTACGGATGCAGGACAGCTTAAGACCTTAGAGTTTGTTCTAGCATCTCAGCTTCTTATTCTGTTGGGTTTAATTTACCAAATGATACTTGTATGTTTTTTAATGACACTTGCTTATAACCTGAGAAAAATTCCTCAAGAATACAGGAAAATATAAATTTAAACAGGACAGATATTCAATTAGAGATCATCACTAAAGGATTGAGTGTGTGGGGAGGACTACCGATGCAAGTGCATGGTACGAATAATTGAAACCACCTTTAAGCTGCAGAAACAGAGGCAAGAAAGTTGTCTGAGGTAAGAGGGATGATGCTGCTTCCCAAACAGACATTTCAATTATCCTGCTAGGAAAGTACTCAAGCACTCCTTCATACTTGGAAGGTGACGAACCATCGGACGACTCTAAGTACAAGCAGTGAAAGCAAGGGCGTAGGGGACCTGGACTAACTAGGCAAATTGGAAGAGACAGATTCAACCATTGAGAAGGATGTTTGCTTAAAGCACACAAACCAGGCCACAAAAACAAATAAAGAACGGGCTCAAAAAGCAAGGTCTCTGGTGAGATCTTATACTGAAAATAGAAATGCAAATCCATTCAAAAAATAGGACATCTACAGCTCTATAAAGAATGTCCACAATGGTTTTGACTTGTAATTTCTACCAGCATTATCCAGGGCTACTTTGAAAAAGCCGAGTTTACTTATTGCTCACCAATTCACTTTTAGAGAACTGAAATAAAAACTTGATTCTCTTAGCATAAGCATTATAAACAATAGGTTCTCTTCCTCTCTAGTACCAATATTGATCTAAGAGTGATACAAAATAACCAGGAAAGAGCAAGACTCAAAACAAATGAAAAGAGAACAGAAGACTGCAAATGCCTAGTTATAAAAAAAATATCCATTGCCTAAGAAAAAGGCAATTTGCAAACTTGATAAACCAGGTTAGACTTAAGATCAATTGAACTTAAAGCAGGAATTAAGCTAAATCATAAAATTTCTGCTACTTCAAAAGCAACCATGTAAGAAACTTTTCTAAAACTGTTTCTTTAGCAATCAAGAGCCTAAACTCCACAAACTATCCACAAAGAATGTTATGTCCTATGTGGCCTATTTTCCTACATGTACCTTTCAAAATAACACTACCAAGATTCTACTAAAAGGCAAATAATAAAGAGGTGAGAAATTAAGGAGGCTGAAATTTGTAAACAATACAAGAAAGGGTACTAAAAATGCATTACATGTTATTCTGAGTAACTTTAATAGCTTTAAAACAGAAGTCACAGATGGTGCCACAGGCCAGCACTAAGGAGGGCTGAGGCAGGCAAGAATTTAAGGCCATCTTGCATTGCAAGGTGATACAGTCTCAACGTAAGTAAACTAATTTATTTATTAAAATAACTACCTAGCAGTCAAGATGTACATGTTATATTCAAGACCAGTACAAGACTATCTGATGGGTTTCCTTCAACCAAAACAAACAGGACATTTGATTGGTGAGCTGAGAGTACTGACAATGGCACAGCTAGAAAAACAAAAACAAAAAACAGATGCAAAGCTCAGCCTCAGTTGATAACTTCCTCACTCTGTAATTAACCTCACTGCATGATTCCTCTAAACAGCCTTCCTTTTCAAAGTATTACTTCAAAGCAATGAAGCTAACTACCCAAGTCTCAATTCATAACATTTGAAATAATGATTCCTATACAGTTAAGTGTATCCTCCCCAAGGACTAGCCTTGCCTAATAATCAACCCACCTGCAAAGTTTAAATGAATAAAACACATTTGTTTCTCAGCCAGGATTGGTGGGTCATTCCTTAATCCCAAGCACTGGGGAGACAGAGGTAGATAGGTGTCTTCTAAGTTCAAGGCCAGCCTGGTCTACATATTTAGGTGCAGGACAGCCAGACCTACAGTGAAACCCTGTCTCAAAACAAAACACCCCCAAAACCAAAGCTCAACAGCAAAAGGCAAACGCTGTGCCTTACAGTTTAATTAATAAAATTCCCTCTCATACACACCCTTTTCTGCATTTGAGGCAAACCGTTTATTACATAACTCAAACTTATGGTAAACTCAGAACACTCAATCCAATAGTAAAAACAACGACCAACTAACTTGTTTCTGCATTATCCACTCAGTTGACCATTTGGCGACTAAAACAATAAAACAGTACTTACATTTCTGTTGAATTTGGTGAAAGAATGGTGCATATAAAACCTGTGCATATAAACAATCGCAGTGTTTATTGTAAGCTGAGAGCTGGGATGCAACGTTTAGAAAATAATCTGGGCAAAATATTTCCCAAAACTAAATTAGTTTGAATGGAAAACCCCCTTTCCATTTACTCAAAATTTAATCCTCAACCTGAATGTAAAAAGTCTGAGGGGAGAAATCAGGCTGGCTGCCAGATTATTCTAATACGCTACGTAGAGAGAGCCCAGAAATTATTTGCAATGGCTACGCGAGCTTAGTACAGTAGAAATAAATAAAGTAGTCGAAAGGCGCGCGCCACACACCCAAAGAACATGAAACATCTCCGTGCGTTCCCACGGCTCAACAGAGCCGCCCTGAAGCCGGCAAGGAAGCCTTGGAAAACACTTTCCCTGAAACATCTGGGTCCTTTCTACGTTCTCAAGGCCTTTTCTGACTTCCGAAGAAGTGGAAGGGGCCGCCCCTTGGCTTCGCTCATCGCGGATTCCTCTCTCGCCAGGGAAGCACTGCTATTCCCTACGGCATCACGCGCTTCCCGACACAGGTTACACAACGCGGGCTCCCGGCCCGCCTTCCCCGGCATATCTCCTCTTCCTTGAGCTCCCTCCGGCAGCTCGGGCCCTAGCTTTCTGTGTTTCTTTCCCGAGATCAAAAGACGGCCGGGGGCTGCGGCGCCATGTTCCCGGGACACTAGGCCCGGTCACCCGGCGAGCGCGACCGGGGCGTGTGGGACGCAGGGCCGCAACTAGGAAAAGGATACACATTAAGACGTTGCCCCATGTCCTGGATGAGGTTGGCCGCCTGCTGGCGATGCGACAGCTCTTCATCCGCTTCCACTCCGCAGCGGCGGCTCGGCGTATTCTCCAGCTGTTCTCGAGTAAAGAACCAGCGAGAAGAAGCTCCACGGCCCGACGCCATGACACTTCCTCCTCCGCCCGCACCCTTAGCCCGCCCCCTCCCCGCCTGCCTCCGGGACTCCGCGCCAATGAATTGAGACCCCGCCCCAATGCGCTCTCCGTAGGGTGGGCCACGCCTTTTCCGGACCTGCTGCTACCCATGCGCACGCGCAGGGACCCGCTCTGCCGGCTCGCACTGGTCTTTTGCTTTCTCTTTCCGGCCTCCCTCTACTCTCTATGGCCCGCGGGACCACAATGCTCCGCGCCTGTTGTCATTGGTAGGCGCCGTAAAGAAGAGGTCAGTCCGAAAGAAAAGGTCGACGCGGTGCATGCTGGTTCTGGGAAGGGACTAAGAAGGAGGGGCGGGGCGAATAAGGAAGAGGTCACGCGGCTGCCCAGTAGGGCTTGGGCGTTAACTTTCAACTTAACGTTTTTTTTTTTGGTCTGTGAGTTTGCGGGTGCATTAAGGTCAGAAAAGGCTTTTCTAGTTTCGGCTTCATGGGGTAGCCTCCATTTGCTTACAGGTTTCTTAGCTGTGTTGACCCCTGTGCCCACGAATGGCTACCATCCCGAGGTCGGCTCTGAGAGGAGTTAGCTAGGGAAGACTGGAAAGAAACGGTCGGCGCTTAGGTGTCTTCTGTGTTTTCAAAAATCGCTAGTAGATGTTGGGGATATGCGCCTTTAAAACGTTACTTTAAACCTAAACCATTCAAGAGGTATGGGTTATTTATTTTAAAACAATGTGCCACGTGTCTTAGACTGGCTTTGAATTCATTCCTGTAGCCAAGGATGAAAATTACCATCCTCTTGCCTCCCCCTCGGAACTGCTGGGATTACAGGTCGGTGGCTCACTCTGCAGATATCTTATTAAGTTGTCAAACGTTATGAAGTTAATAATTGGAGGTCATGACTATAGGTCTTCCATCCAGATGGGGTGTATTGTTTTAAACCTCCGTGTGGTTTTTGCGAGTTGATATTTGGGGACGGTTAGGGAGAAGCAGAACATTGTAACACTGGTGTTTGACATTTTGGTTGAAGAGCTGGAGTTTGCATCCGAGGGCCTCAGACATACTAGGCCAACAGTCTACCAACTGAGTGCAAGAGAAGCCAGCGAAGAAAAAAAATGTTTATGGTTTTATAAATTAATATCTCTTATAATTGACGATTTAATTCCATGTTTTTGTAAGGAAGCACCACTCACTTGGCTACATGTTATCTTCCTCTGAGTTAATGCCTGTTGTATATGACCCAAGTTTACACTTTAGTTTTTAAGTATTTTCTGAAGACTGCAGTAAGGTAGCAAAAACTGGCTTCTAAAAAGCCAGTGAGGGCTGTTGAGATGACCGATCAGTTAAGGGCACTTGCTACCAAACTGGACAACCTAAGTTCAGTCACCACTGCCCATATGGTAGAGGGAAAGAACCAAATGTTACAAATTGTCCTCTAATCTTCACATGTGCTTAGTGGCACACATGCATGTACACACTCAAGCACAATAAACAAATGTAAAGAAAATGATCCTATCTTAAAAAATTTCTAAAAACAAAAATTAATAAAAGGGCTAGTGTGTCTGTGATTAAAACTTGAGGCTTTCACTTGTCAGGATTTTGGGGTTCCTGCCCTCAGTCTACCACTTGCCCTATTGTACTATGCTAGTGTTTTATGTGGACATTCACCTAAATAATACCTTGTCACAGGTATAATACTATTTTATATCTTTCACATCTTGTTATCTAGATGCACCTAGATTGATTTAAAGTAACATTCCGTAAGTACCTTTCTGTGACACCTATTCCTAGGATAACAGAGAAAAGTAGAAATGAAGGAGAACTTAAACTTGATAACAAAAGCCACAGTCAGCATGGTGCTTGATGATATGGAAGGTGGCTTCCATAGAGGATTCAGGACAAGGCAAGGCTGTGCCTTCTTTGTTGACATTGTATGAGGTGTCTTATGTAATACAACGAACAAGAAATACTATAAGCAGATCTGTCCTTTTTGTTTTCTTCAGGTATACATGTTCCTGTGGGAAATGGCAATCCCTTCACAGCTTTCTTAGTATCACTAACAAAAAAAAAAAAAAAAAAAAAAAAAAAAAAAAAAAAAAATTAAAAGAATCAGAAGAAAGTTCAGGGACAACTTTATTAGAGTCTTTTTAAATACCAGGGCCAGCAAGCTCTAAACCTTGGCATCTACCTGGAGGAGGAAGAGAAAGGATAAAGAAAAAGCCATGCTGTTTGTAAGTTACATGGCTGAAAGAGCTAACAGAAAGAATGAGAAATTCCTGTGATGTGTGTGTGTGTGTGTGTGTGTGTGTGTGTGTGTGTGAGAGAGAGAGAGAGAGAGAGAGAGAGAGAGAGAGAGAGAGAGAGAGCATGTCTAGAATTTGGCAAATATTAGAAGTGTATGTAAGTAAGAACTTAGGAATATAGATAGGGTTAATAAGGCTGTGTGGTTGTGGTCCTTAAACAATTGTGCAGAGGGCAGAGTCTGTGAAGGAAAATTACATAATGTCATTAAAGGTATAATTATTCTATCCTTTTAGCACACAAAACGAGCACTGTTCAGAAGGTGCTCTGATTCCAGCCCCAGTTGGAATTATAGGACTCTAGGCCAGAAATTCTGTCCCATTTCTCTTAATGTATCTTTAACACTACTGTAACACCTGTATATTTCTATGATCAGGTCACTTGTGATAATGGAACAGACATATACTGTGGTTGGTCTTGACTGTCACTTGGGTAGATCAGGAAGAGGCTGGCAAGTTAGTACAACACCCATCTGGGTGTGTCTGTGCTGGCCTCTCCAGAGAGAAATTGCCTAGGGAAAGACCCCTCCTGAATGCAAGGGGAACCACCCCATAAACTGCAAAAAAGAAAACCCCCTTCCACAGGTACACACTGCTTTCTGGTCCCAGAGGGGTGAACTGCTGTGCTTCATTGTACCATACCTGTGATGCTGGACTGAAATCTGTGGTATTGAGCCGGAAGAAACCTTGTCTCAACTTGTTTCTGTTGTATTTGATTACAGTGGTGGAAGAGTAACTGGTAGAGAAAGTTGGGGAAAGTGGAATTATGGCTGGCTGGAATTAAGAACTGATTTGTAGGAAGATGCAGAGAAGCTAGGTGTAGAGCCCCTGGTTTATGCAGACAGAACTTCTGGCAGAGAGCCAGTGAGCCTTCAGATGGGAACAAGATTTCTATTTAGAACTGGATGAGAGGCCATTTGTATTCTGTTGTCTACATTCTGTCCGTGCCCTGCTGGAGATGGGCAATCAGTAAGACTAGGTGATCTGGAGCAGGAGATTGAAGGCAGCCCATTTTTACAGAAGGCAGCCCATTTTTACAGCCGTGGAATAGGCACTGCTGGCTGGCTTAAACTAGTTTTATAGTGAGAATTTGGAGCAAAAGAGCCGAAGGATTTGAAAAGTAATTTGGTTAGAAAAGGAGCATGTTTGAAGTTTAAAAGTACAGTGTTTAGAGAGATTAGGCTCTTAAAAAGAACCCGGGGGTGGGGTGGGGAGTGAGTGTTCTTCTGGGAAACAGTGCATTGAGGAAGCATTGAAGGCCTGAATCTATCTTCAGCACTGCATAAAAACAAATTGGACATGATGCTACAGCCTATAATCCCAGCACTGCTGGGGTGTGGAGTGGACAGGAGATGTAAGGGCTAAAGTTAATCTGTAAGCCGTACTTGCCCAAGGACCCAAGGACATAACTTCCTAGAATGCTGGGGGCTGTTCATGTGAGGTAATAAGTCACATGTTTTCACTTCAATAAACATGGTTGGTTGCCCCAACTGCACAGGATGTTCTTGATCACACATGGGCAGGACGTACGTCAGGATGTATGCTTGCTCCTGGTTGGACAAAGGCAGAAAGTACTTAGCCTTGTGGGTTTGGCTTTCATAGGCATCTGACTGACGTAATTCAGTGCCATTCTCTGGAAATTCCAGGTATGAACCTGGCCACTGTCCATCTTCCTGGCTAGTATCAAATAAAGTTTGCTTTAATTGGACAATCAGGATTCGGTCTTGAAAATTTCAGGTTTATCAGAGGAATTAGAAGCTCAAGCTCAAGGACACACTTGGCAACATTATGAGTTCAAGGTCAGGCTAGGATACTTGAAACTTTACAAAAAAAAAAAAAGTCAAGTACCTCGAACCAGCACAGGAGAAAAGATGCTTTAAGGCTATGGAATAAGCAGTTACCGGGACACAGAGATGCAAACTAATTGGAAAAAGTTTGCCTTTCATGGAGAACTGACCCAGGGCTTTCTATGAAGTTTCCCCAGCATTCACCTCTCTGTGCTCCTGCACTTTGAGGTCGATGCACGTGTGGTCAAACCTGCTCAGCTGGCCAGGCCTGAGGCAGATATTTCTGTTCACATGATCCCTGCAACAGCCTCCCTACCCCCTGCTATTCTCTGTCCCAGGCAGCCCTCTTAGCAGCCCTCTTAGCTCTCTGCCACTGGCTACTCTCTGCAGCCCCCTACGGTTATTGTCACAGTTCCCACTAACAAAATCAAAATTCTAGAAACTTGTATTTATCAATCAAATTTATATCAGCAAATTCTCATTCCACAAAACATCTACACAGTAAGCTCAGAGCCAACTGATAGGATTCAGCCTGCCAACCTAGAAAAGACAAATCGCCCCTTAACAACCCATTCCTATTAAGACATTTATAGCATGTTTACTGTATCTTGTATATGATTTGATATTAGCAGAGCACCCCACTGAGTGTTTGCCCCAGTCTCAGGAGAGCTTTGGAACATTGGGTGAGGGAGAGGGATTGAATCTTATGGCGTAAGAAGATGTGTGTGTCATGTTGACAAGGAATGGACTTGTGATGGTTATTGTAAGTGTGTCTGAAGACTCTTCCAAAGATGACTAAGAGACGGTGGCCTTCCTTGTATGTGGGTGATACTGTCACATGGGCTGGGTCCCAGACTGGAAAAAGGAAGAAGGAGAAAGCCCATGACTTCAGGCATTCTCTCCCTCCCTGCTGCTTTTCTGAAGTGTCAGAAGCAGGTCTGCTCTGCCAACATAATGGACTGAAATGTCCCTTCAATGTCATGTGTGTTCTTTTTTATCATAGTGAGGCAAAAGGAAGTAATAAGAACATTATATGTATAGAGCTCCAATAGGAAATATTTGAGAGGGAGAAGAGATTTCTTCCAACGGTTTGGGGAAGGAGAAAAATAGAAACACATGTTTCCGAGTGTTGCTTTGTTCAACTTTATTTTTCTTTCAAGACAGATTGGACTTGTAAGAAGAGTGATAGTTGGTGAAAATTCTAGAAAGCAACAAGAGGAGCAGGAAGAAAATGAACATTGAGACAAGGATGGCGAGAAAAACAGAATGGGATCATGGGTATTAGCTCTCTTCTTTCTCCGTTATATGTTAATAGGGAGCCTGGTTTGGCACTAGACTGGAAAGGAAGGGAATTCTGAGTCCAAAGTTAAGCGTGTGCAACGGAAGGACTGTTTGATTCAGTCATAGGCACATGGAGGAGACGCTGCCTGCCACTCCATCCATCCTGGGTCCAACTTCCTTTATAGCTACTCAGGTAGAGCAGGCAAGGGCCTAGCACAAGGGTGTCATGGTGTTACCCACTCCCTCCCCAGAGCTGACTCTATGCCTCCTGCTCTAGTAAAGATAAACTTATAGATGAAATTCCCTTTAAAACAAGTTTCATCCAATATGATGTCAAACCTGTGTTCTCATAGTTCTCTTCTGTCCGATTTCTATTACTTATTTCTTTCTTTTTTAAATAAAGATTTGTTTATTTATTTATTTTATTTATGTGCATACACTGTTGCTTGCTTCAGTGATACCAGAAGAGGACATTCGATCTCATTACAGATGGTTGTGAGCCACCATGTGGTTGCTGGAACTTGAACTCGGACCTCTGGAGGAGCAGTCAGTGCTCTTAACCACTGAACCATCTCTCCAGGCCTACTTATTTATTTTTCAGGCAGGGTTTCACTATGTATCCTTGGCTGGCTGGCCTAGAGCTTGCTATGCAAACCAAGCTGGCCTCAAACAGAGACCCATTGCCTGCCTCTGCCTTCTGAGGATGTAACACAGTGCCTGACCACCATCTTGTTACTTTTTTCTTTTTTAACTTTTTCATCCATCCTCCCAGACTCAAGCCAAGTTCTAAGTTCTACCCAACTGTGGGAGACTAAAATGAATTTGTACTGAAGTGTTTTTGAGCTTTGTGTTAGATCAGTCAGCAATTATTCCATAAGCATTTGCCTCAATTTCTTAACTGGCTTTTAAAACCTTTGAGCTTGTGCATATCTTGTGTTCACTTTACAAAGATAAAAACGTTCCCATTGAATGACGAAGCTAGCAGTAAGGTTACAACAGGAAAAAAACCTTATATTTTGGGTACAATTCCTGTATCTTTGATCAAAATAGAGACCCCCCCCCAAGCCTTCTAGAATAAAGCTGATATTGGATTTTTTTTCTATTTAAATAATTTATCATATATCAGTTCTAAGGTTCTTTCAAATTAAATGCTTTTGATTTGCATATTTAGTAATGTGCTGCTTCTCAGTATATTACATTTTACAATAAAGACCTTATGAAACATCTTGTTATTAATAAGGCAAAATATTGATAATATTACTCCTACCCTTGTTTTAGACAGTCGCAAGCAGCCCAGACTGGTCTGGAACTTGAATTCCTGATCCTCTTGCTTCATCCTGGGGGTGGGGATATTACATTTCGGGGGTAACATAATTCAAAATAGATGTATGTATGGCTCATGTTCAAAGACAGAAGTGATATAGCTTCTTGAAAGGTGATTTTGTTTTTGTTTTTTTGTGGCTAATTCTGTCATTCAAATAGTTTTCTCTCAAGACCCAAAAAAGCCAAGGCATTGCCAGCTCTAAGTTTATCCTGAAAGAGAGAAAGAGAGATGTTGTATTTAGAAGCATGGTTGGCGTGAGGAAGCACCTATTAGATAGCGTCACTGATTTTTTTTTTACATTTATTTTGTTTGTGTATGTATATGAGTATGCACATATGCATACACTCTCGTGAGGGCAGAGGACTTATACATCTAGCTATACTGAGCTTATTTTAAGATATTAAAGTGTTTGTTTTTAATAGTCTAGCTATTTCAGAAAGTGGAGCCATAGTTTTAGGAAAATGAAGTGTGTGTTCAGCTCAGGAAGAAGACTGAAGTTCAAGGCGTGTACCTTTGTTTCTTCGTCAAATTCTGCCATAGATTCTATCAACTTCCCAGGCTCCTGCTCACCTAGTGGAAAGGGGTAGTCAGTTCCCAGAATGACTTTATCCTAAGAGAGAAAATGCAATTTTGTTTGTAAATGTGAAAACATTAAAGAGTCTTCCATACTCTTAACTTAAATCATACACACTAGCCTAGTAAAACAACAATTTTCTTTCCTAATTTAATAGAAACAGAACTTGTCTACAATTCTAAAGATCTGAAGGGTTGGTTTCCATTTTGCTATTTTTTTGGTCCAGCAGATGTCACTATTGGATCTTCTAAAAATTGGAAATCTAGGTCTAGTCCTGCTTCTGAGTGTGCTTGTGTACAAGCATGAAGGCCAGAAGACAACCTTTGCTGTCACTCCTGGGTGCTGTCCACCTTGCTTTCTGAGACAGGGACTATCCCTGGGTTAGGACTCATCAAATATGCGCATCTGACATCCCCAGGACCATCTCTGCCTTCCTAGTGCTTAGATTACAGGAGTGTACCATCACCCCTGGCTCTTTTCAATATGAATTCAGGAAATCAAGTGTGCTTGTAACTGAACGAGCTAGTCTCCACCTCAGCCCATTTTCTAAATAACTGTAACACAAGTACTGAAATATAAAAATTAGGTATTTATTTGATAAAACATGGATATATTCAGATGAAACGAAACATTCTACCTTTCTTAAAGTGACATATCAAGTGACATGGGAGAAAATAGAGTTGGAAAGAAATGTTTTGGGTTAAATGGTAGTGTAACTCCCCTTAGCTTTGTAAATAAACCCTTTGTTAATTTCTCTTGAGTTTTCCCAAAGGAAGTGTGGTGGTGTCCTTTCTGTAGAACTCTGATTGTGTGTGTGTGTGGGGGGGCAGAGACATTGAGTAATGGAAGTTTTGATGTACGCCCATTGGAGTGGTCCATGCTTGTAATTCCTGCCTTAATAGGTGAGCAGACCAGGAGTTCAAAGGCAGCCTGGGTTGTATAGTAAATTCCAGCTAGCCTGGGTGTATTGGCTGGTTTTGTGTCAACTTGACACAAGCTGGAGTTATCAGAGAGAAAGGAGCCTCAGTTGAGGAAATTCCTCCATGAGGTCCAGCTGTAAGGCATTTTCTCAACTAGTGATCAAGGAGGAGGGCCCAGCCCATTGTGGGTGGTGCCATCCCTGGGCTGGTAGACCTGGGTTTTATAAGAAAGCAGGCTGAGCAAGCCAGGGGAAGCAAGCCAGTAAGTAACATCCCTCCATGGCCTCTGCATCAGCTCCTGCTTCCTGACCTGCTTGAGTTCCAGTCCTGACTTCCTTTGGTGATGAACAGCAATGTGGAGATGTAAGCTGAGTAAACCCTTTCCTCTCCAACTTGCTTTTTGGTCAGGATATTTGTGTGGGAATAGAAACCCTGACTAAGACACTGGGCTACAAAGGGAGACCCTGTCTCCAAAAGCAATAACCAACATACCAACTAAGAGTACCCCAAAAGATCTGGCATGATATTACACTTTGGGATGACCATGTATACTAATAATGTGTAATATATTTCAAAAAGCCAAGAGAAATGACTTGTAATGCTTCACCATAGAGAATTGCTTGAATAGAATGTTTAACCTGATAGAAACATTTTATCATTTACATACATATATAAAAAATCACATGATATCATATATATACATATATATGTATATATAACATATTTATTGATCACACAAACACACATGATCTGTGAACACTTCAGTTGATAGTAAAAATCTGATCTGGGCAAGGGTGGCACATGTTCTTAATCCTAGCATTAGGAGGCAGAGGCAGGTGGATCATTTGAGGTCAGTCTGGTCTACACAGTGAGACCTCGTCTCATGTATATGCATATGTGTGTATGTATGTTAGGGAGAAAGTTCAGAAAATTGCTTGTTGCCCAATCATGAGGAAGTGAGTTCAGATTCCCAGGACCTTAACTGAACTTGTCTGTGCATGTGCCTAAATCCCAGTGCTGTGAGGGACAGACAGGAGGAACGGTGGGGCTTGCTAGCTGCCTCCAGGTTAAGTAAGAGAGGATAAGAGAGTGATAAAACAGAACACATGATGCCTAACACACACACACACCAGAGTTTCTAAGGCCATCTATTTTTGACTCCTGTACTCATTTATATATGAAGCCAAGAAAATTCACCTGCTGTGAAAGCCCTAAAGATGTTAACGTTTTGTCTCCTCACATCTGTGCCAACAGCTGATCTCGTTCTAACTCTCTGCTTGGTATTCACCGGGGGTTCATCTCTTCTTCTCGCTAAAGCTGTTTACATTTCCAAACTACAACATGATTTTAGAGTCCCATGCTTATGTACACTCAGCTACATTAGCATGAAGATGAAATCCAGGCATTAATTTTCTCATTAGGAATCCTTCCCTGCCCAGCATGATGGCATCCTCAGATATAAATATGCTTTAAGCAGCAGTCTGTCCAGTTTTAATGTGGAGAGAGCAAATGAATCAGAAATGAAAATCAGTCTTCTAGTTTTCTGTAGTTTATCCCTCCTGATTAAGCTATTTCCTTGGTTTTCTGAGAGAGAGAGAGAGAGAGAGAGAGAGAGAGAGAGAGAGAGAGAGAGAGAGAGAGAATGGTATTTGTGTGTTTTTAGAGGACAATGTTAGGTGTCTGTCCTTGCCTTCTGTCTTGTTCCAGTCAGGGTTTTTCCTTTTTCTTTTTTCCTGCTGCATGTACAAGGGTATCTGGCCCTTGAGTTTCTAAGAGCAATGAAATTAAAGATGCTCATGCTACATGAGCATCTGGGGATTTAAACTCAGGCATCAGGCATGCATTGCCAAGGCTTTACCTGCTGAAACAGCTCATCTTTCCAGTGCTTTTTTTTTTTTTTTAATGCTACCTAAGAACATCGAACTCATGGTTTGAAAATGTTAAATTATTATACAGACTTGCTTTCAACTTCTTTCTATAGAAGTTATATATCTACTTGTAATTGTCTGTTTTTTAAACTTTTATTATCTATTATCCATTTCCATACCTTTTATTCGTAACTGTCTTAGTCTTTGTTCTATTGTTGTGAAGAGACAACATGACCAACACTTATAAAGGAAATTATTTAATTGGGAGCTTGGTTACATTTTCAGAGGCTTAATCCCTTGTCATCATGGTGGAAATCAGACAGGCCAGGCACTGGTGCTATAGCTGAGAGATATGCCCTGATCCACAAACAGTAGCATACTTCCTCCAACAAGGCCACACCTCCCAATTCTTCTAATCCTTTCAAATAGTTCCACTCTAGTGACTAAACATTCAAATATATGAGGCATTGACATATGAGGGCCATTCTTATTCAACCTCCACAGTAACTTTTGATCATCTCCAGTTTACTAGTAATTTTATAAATTTATTGATCTTGAAATTGGTCTAGACCTGAGTTACCATCTTTACTTCTTTAGATTTTTTTTCTTTTTAAAAATTCATTGTCCTTAGATTCTTTCATTTTAAAATAAATCCAGTTAATAATTATTTAGCCATTCTTTTCCTCTGAGCTGACTCCGCCAGAATAATTCTTTGAACTGGACTTTTGAGAAATCTTCTTTTGAGATAGTTGGAATATAACTTTGACACACAACTCGAAAACTGCCTAAGTAAATGTGTGAGTGAGTTAAAGGAAAAATGAAAATATGGCCGGAGAGATGGCTAAGTGGTTATGAGCATATGTTGCTTATTCAGAAAACTTGAGTTCAGTTCCCAGCACCAATCTCAGGCTGTTCACAATGGCCTGTAGCTTCAGCTGCAGGAGATCTGACTCCTTTCTTCTAGCCTCTGTGCACACTGCACTCAAGTGCACGTAATCATATCCCATGTGTGTGTGTATGTGTGTGTGTGTGTGTGTGTGTGTGTATCAACATTTATAAAAAGTTTGACTGTATGAAAGAAATAATCCTGATGTAATTCTGAAATATTGTTAAGTACAGGAAAATAGTCTTGAGAGTAGAAACAAAAGTCTCTTTAATTTGGAGTCCTTTTTTTTTTGAGGGAAAAGAGATAGCAGCAGGTAGGAAAGTAGGGGAAACAGATTCCTCAAGATTTGTGTTGTTCTATAGGAGAGAGGTCTCTACTTGATAGATGCTTACTAAATACCTGAATTGAAAAGTTCTTTGAAAAATTGCTCCTTCTGTCACTGGTCATGATGGTTAATACTGCTCAATTGAAAGCATCTAGACTCCCTTTCTGAGATCTTCTAGATCCAGCTAATTGATGTGAGAAGACTCACCTTGACTGTAGATAGCACTGTTCAATGAGATGAATAAAATGGAAGAAGCGAGCTGAGCACCAGAATTCATCTTTTTCTGCTTCCTGACCATGGACACAGTATGACCAGCTGCCTTCTGCTCTTGCAGCAATCAAAGTCTTCGCTGTTATGATAGACTAAACCCTTGCACTGTGAACCAAAGTAATTCTTTTCTTCCTTAAGTTGCTTTTGTCAGACATTTTATAAGAAGAAGAAAAGTAATTGATTCACCTATTTCCTTATAGCTGCAGTTTGCCTATGTGTTGTGAATTATAGGAAAAATCCTAGGCTAAGGAAGCCTAAGCAAGGCTTCACATAGACATTGGTTCTGTGGTCCATCACCTGAGCTCCCTGGGATAAACTATTGTGATATGTTGGGTTCTCATCACGTCTGCTCCCGGATACTTAAAAGTTGAACTTTAAAGAGTCTGTTTCCAGGGGATCTACTAAGATTCTAGACCAGTATCCAGAGATATATGTCTGAATATGATAATGTGACATTTCACATCTACTATATTTTAGACAGTCCCCATGTAAAAAGTCTCACATAGCTGTGAGAACCAGCTATGGTGGCATAGACCTCTAAACTAAGGCACTTGGAAGTGAGTGTGAGACAGAAAGTTTAAGGCAGAGGTGCTGAACACAAGTAAACAAGCAAGTGAGCATGCATGCGTTCATTTCTGTCTGCTCTTGACTGTGGTTTTGATGTTACCAGCTTTGTCATGCTCCTACCTTGGTGCCTTCACAATGGTGGGCTGTAACCTGGGATTGTGAGCTGAAAGAACCCCTTTCTCTATGCTACCTCTTGTCAGGGTATTTTGCCACAGTGATGGAAAGGAAACCACTGAGCTAACAAGTGCTAAAACTAGGACATACTCTCTCGTTGATTTCTTCCTGAAGCAAGAGATAGAGCCTTTCAGGAGGCTCACAGAAATCTAAACAGGGTTTTCCTCTTTTGTACACTGCAAGGCATTTGAATATACTAATTGTCCAAGTTATTTGGAGATATAAAAGAGATGTAAATGTCAAGTTTGATGTGAATCAGGCAGAAAACCCATTTAGTATTTAGTCATGTTAGAAATATTTCTATTAACATGCCATATTTTAACTGATACAATAACCCTGGAAATACTAAAATCTTTTTTTGATGATAAAGAACCTTTTTAGTGATGTCAGCTCATTGAGTTTGGGTTTCCAGAATCTTTGTGAAGCCAAAATTGGAAGCTCATATCCCAGCACATCTATAACAAGAGTTAGGAAGTAGAGACAGGAGAATTATGGGAAGATGGTGGGTTAGCTAGCCTGGTATATGCAGCAGTAATAAGACTGTCTATAAAAATAGTTGGATGGTGAGGACTGACACCAGAGGTGGTCTTCTGATCTCTAAGCACCTATACACACACACACACACACACACTTGGATGAAGGCCTGTAGGGTTAAGTACTCTTGCAGAAATTTTTAGAAGAATCAAAGAAGTAAGAAAATGTATTGTGCATATCTTAAAATCTCTTTTGTCATTATTGTGTTAATTCTCACCTTTATATTTGTTTTTTTTTTTCTTGAGAGAGAGAGGGAGAATATAAAGTTGGTTGGTTAGGGAGGTAGGGAGAATCTGGAAGGTGCTGGGCAAAGAGGAAGTGATCAAAATATATTGTATGAAAATATTTTTAAATAAAAAAGGAAATATACTCATCTAACAAAAATAGGTTGTTTAAAACTATTTAAGGCCAGATAATAATAATAATAATCCATGAGAAATTATAAGCAAGAATTAAAAGCACAACTATTGATGAAGTTGAGGAATACTTTTAGAAAATAAACAAAAGTTCAAAAGGTTATTCTAATTCGGGGATTGTTTTTAAGAGAGAATTTTCTGATTTGCCTGAAAGTAGAATGAGAGAGCAATACTATTTAAAGATTTATTTATTTATTTAATGTGAGTCCACTGTAGCTGTCTTCAGACACACCAGAAGAGGGCATCTGACCCCATTACAGATAGTTGTGAGCTACCATGTGATTGCTGGGAATTGAACTCAGGACCTTTGGAAAAGCAGTCAGTGCTCTTAACCATCTCTCCAGCCTGCATTACTATTTAAAAGAGTTATAATGTATATATCTTCTAAGTCCTAGGTCTACCAGCCTGGGAAGGGCATGTAAAACTTTAGGTTTTCATGTCCAAATTATAGTCATTAAAGCTGTCTCAGTTTGAAAAGACGATACTAGAACCATTACCTTTCCTGGAAGCCCTACTCCAGGATGGATGTACCTACATGTGGGGTGTCTTAGTTAGGATTTCCATTGCTATGAAGAGACAACATGACCAGGGCAACTTCTATAAAGGAAAAAACTGGGGCTGGCTTACAGGTTCAGATGTTCAGTCCATTATCATTAAGGTGGGAAGTATGGAGCATTCAGACAGGTATGAGGAGCTGAGAGTTCTACATCTTTATTCAAAGGAAGCCAGGAGCAGACTACTGTCTTCCAGGCATCTAGGAGGAGGAACTCAAAGTCCATCCCCACAGTGACACATTACTTTAGACAAGGCCACACCTACTCCATCAAAGCTATAACTCCTAATAGTGCAATTCCTTCAGACAAGCATATTTAGAGGACCACATCCGGCTATCTGGTCTACCTACTGGATGCTGCAGTGAACTTGTCATGTTCCTCTCCCTCTGCCAGTGTGCATCACCTTGGGTTCTATTTAAAAGTGGGAATAGCATCCCCCATCGCTGGTGGTATTGCTCAGAGGATGGGCTTTGAGCTTGTCAGTGATGTTTTTCTCATAATGTTTTCATTTCCAAGAATTAGAGTATACTCTGTCCAATTTGAGTGGCCCCCTTGTCAAGTTCCCTACTTCTTCCCCTCTTGCTAAAAGTTCAGGACCCACAATTGCTTTTAGCTTCTCTCCTTTGTTCTTTTCTGCTTACATACTTGCTCACATTTTCAGTTTGTCCAGATACTCTACTTCTTTTCTTGGGAGAATTTGGAAACCTACAGATACCTACATGTAATAAGATAGACTGAAATATGATTGTTCTTTTATGCTCCCTAGTCATCTTCTCCAGTCCTATATGCTTGTATTTAACCAACTGTGAATTTAAAATATTTGAAACAATCTCTTACCCATCCTCCTGCTACCATAGGGAAGCTCTTACCTATGATCCTGTAGGCAACCCCTCACCAGTAATAACCCTAACAAAAGTCATCAAAATGAGGGAGAAGAGTAGGAGTTAGATATGCTTTTCAGTTTTTTTGTCAACTTGACAAAAACTTAGACATACGTGGGAAATATCAACTGAGAAGTTGCCTGCTTCAGATTGGCCTGTGGGCATGTCAGTGTGACATTTTCTTGGTCGTTAGTTGATTTAAGAGGGCCTAGCTACTGCAGATGATGCCATCCCTGGGAAAGTTAGTTTGTGTTGTGTAAGAGTTAACTGATAAAGCTGGGTCAGGGGATGCAAACCAGTAAGCAGTGGTCCTCCTTGGTTTCTGCTTCAGTTCCTATCTCTAGGTCTCTGTCTTGAGCAGATACTGGTTTCTCTTGATAATGGACTATATAACCTGTAAGCCAATTAAACCTTTTATTCTCAGAGTTGCCTTTGGTAATGGTATTAATCATGGCAACAGAGAGCAAACAAACAAACAAACAACAACAACAACAACAAAAAAACAGAACAGCAGCTAGAGAGGGTGAAGACCAAAGTAAATTATACACATGTATGAATATGTCATAGTGACTCATTATAAAGAAGAAAATACTCTGGAAAAATTGCTTTTGTTTTTAACTTGTAGAGGTTTTCTCCCTTTAATTATCTTCTAAGCAGTGTGATAAATATCAAAGTAGACACCATCTACTTTGTATTGTGTACTGTAAGTTATCTACAGCATTAGGATGTGTGTGTATAAGTTATATACAAAAGCTATTCCACTTAATATAAAATAATTGGGCATCTGAAGGTTTCAGTGCTCTTATGGATAGATACCAAGGGCCAAGAGTATGTATTTCATACATTTTACTACCACATACTTTCCTTTTCCCTCAAAAGTATACAACTTGTCAAGAAGCAGGCTGCTGGTCTCACCTTCTGCTCTCCACAAACTTACCTTTCCTATGACATCTGTCAATAGCTTGAGAGACAGAGGATCATGAACCAGGGAGTCTGTGTAAAAGGAGCCAAGGTATTTTCTGGGGTCAGATGAATTGTCCTGGGCACAGAGATCTGGGCGCATGTTGAATCCATGGGCAATTCTTCCTATGGTGAAGGGGAAAGCACCACCTGCAAGGAATCAGAGGCAGGAGGATTGCAAGTTCAGAGACTGACTGCTTGGGCTACAGTTGGGTTTTAGGGAAGCCTGGGAAACTTTAGTGAGACCTTGTTTCAAAATAAACTCAAGGAACTGGAGAAGTAGCTCAGCAGATAAGAGCACCTGCTGCTCTAGCATAAGACTGAGTATTGTTACCAGCAGCCATGAAGGGTAGCTCACAACTACCTGTAACTAGCTCCAGTACATCTCACACCCTCCTTTAGGTTTCAGAAGACACCTACACACATATCATGCAGAGACACATAAATAACAACAACAACAATACGTGTGTGTGTATACACATATGTACATACATATGTTTGTTTTGAGACAGGGTCTTTCTGTATAGCCCTGTCTTGGATATGTCTTTGTAATTCAGGCTGGCCTCCAACTCACAGAGATCTGCCTGCTTCTGTTTCCCAAGTGATGGGATTAGTAGTATGTTTTTTTTTAAGATTAAAAAGGGTTTGGATGTAGTTTGGTGTCGAGCACATGTGTGAGGTTCTAGATTTATTGCTCAGTGGCATTAAAACCAACCAACCAACCAAGCAAATAAACAGATAAATAGATGGGGAGATAGTTCACTTGGTAAAGTGAGCCACCATTCAGTGAAGCCATGAGGACCTTGTTGGTATCGGGAACTGTTTGCCTTGTTTGCCTCAGAACTGAGCAGTGACATCATCCATAGGTGACAGGGACCCGCACATCTGTCGCCATTGCGATGGCCATACATTCCCAGTATACATTTGGTTTAGCTCCCACCTTTACCTGGGAGCAGTTACGCCACAGTTTAAATAAAAGGCAGACCCTTCCTGCTCCCCCACTTCCTTTTCTTTCTCTCTTTCTTTTCCCCCTTTATCTCCATTGTTCTCAATAAATATCTTCCGTGTGGAACTGTATTGGCCTGGTGTGGTCTGTCCGGACATGAGCGGCCATTCTCTCACAACAGACCTGACTTTGAATGTCAGACGTACACAAAAGAATGTCAGGCACACATGTGTAATCCCAGCTCTGGGGAGGTGAAGACAGAAGGATCCCAGGCTTGCTGGCCAATCTAGCCAAATTGGTAAGCTCTAGGTTTAGAGCTGATCCCCTCCTGCCCCCTGTCCTCCCCTACCCCTGCCCCAAGACAAGGTTTCTTTGTATAGCCCTGGATGTCCTGCTCTGGCCTTAGACTCAGAAATCTGCTTGCCCCTGCCTTTTGAGGTAGCCATGGCAGCTCTCCAAAATGCTTCTGGTTATTCTCTTCCAACTACCCTAGAGATACCCACATGGCAGCTTCAGATTTACAATTAGATTTTTCTTTCCACACACCATGGATCAGTCCATTTCTGTGGTTTCGGTGCAGCCTCACCCACAAGAAGAAAATAACTGTGAGCTAGGATCAAGGGTATGTGTCATCACCCAGCAGAAAGACCCTGTCTTTTAAAAAAACAGAAAACAAAAAAACCAAAAAGGTAGATGGCACCAGGGAGCAATACCCCAAATTGTCCTTGGCCTCCACATACAAACATATATACAAATAAGTACACTAGCCATGAACACAAAAGGAAAGACCAGAATCATCTCTCTTCTTCAAGTACTGCCCTCTCCTCATTCATGCACACACAGGGAAGAGTCATATGAGAACACAGGGAGAAGGTGGCCATTCATGTGCTAGGAGGAAACCCTCACCAGAAACCAACCCCATCAGTACTGTGCTCTTAGGTTGCTAGCCTCTAACGGTGAGAAGATGTAGCCCTAAGTCACTGTCTGAGGCAGTTCATTGGGCCGTTCTGAATGGATACAAATAGGGTCTCACCTCCATGTGCAAAACACACTTTGAGTTTGGGAAACTTCTCAAATACCCCGCCCATGATCATGGAGCAAATGGCCATGGTGGTCTCTGCTGGCATTCCTAAAAGAGGAGAGTTACATGACTCAGGACTTGGTGTTGTAAGCAAGACGAGGTTTAGTGACACAAGTGACTTCAGAACAGCAGCTGAGTGGGGGAATTTTCTGTGATGTGAAACATGGGGCCCCTCTGCTCTAGAAATGATTCAAATGTACACAGGGCATTGCTTAGCCAAGAAAATTCATCTGAAGGCCCCTATGTACTGTTTCAGGGAGAATAGTCTAAGAGACGGAACTGACAAAAGAGCCTGGCTTTAGCCCTGATGAGGCATGCAAACACTGAAGGTAGTTTATTTTAGCTTACTCCTATTTGGTTGGGGTTATGCACATCTGCCCTGGAATAATGCATTTGGTAGCCCAGGGATTTTGCTTGTACATGCTGTGCACACACACACACACCACACACACACACATCAGATTACATCTACTGTCATCTTTGAATGGTGTTGTAAGCTTCCCCAACCCTGGTTACAATCAAATTTAGACTATTTCTATTCAAGTGTATTCTCAACATATCCAGCTAGGAAGAATAGAAGGATCTATCTGGCCTGAACTGGTTGAGGTACAAATATAAAACTGTGTCTTTTAGTTACCTATTAGGGAGAATCCTCTTATCATCTTATGCTTACATAAGATGGGTAGGTATATAATTAAAATAAAATGCATTATGAGAATGGACATTAGCAGTAAGTGTTAGGTCCCAAACCTCAAAAGACAGTACCTCTATGTTGGGATTCTATAAACTCCACTCCACAGTTACCTGGCAACAGCCAGGTATGCTCTGGTCCAATTACCTGGCACTATAAAGGGTGCTGCTTGCCTCTTTCTCTCTCTTGGCCTCTTGTGTTCCTGTTCTTTGCTCTCCGGCTCTTGCTTTCCCCCTTTGCCCCTCCTCTCCCCCCCCCCCCCCACCTATATGCTCATGGCCGGCTTCTGCTTCTCTACTCTCTCTCTGCCCTCACTACCCTCTTAACTCCCCCCCCCCCAACCTGAGTAAACTCTATTCTGTACTATACCGTCTTGTGGCTGGTTCATAAAACATATCCTTGCTTTTTTTTTTAAAATAAAGCACAACAGTGTATGTGTGTGTGTGTGTGTTGTTGTTGTAACCTCACCAGTAGGAGTGTGTATGTTTGTTGTTGTTATTTGTAGCAAATTCACTGAGATAAAAACCTCCATCTTGGAGGGAAGCTCCTTAAGACATAGGATGTTTTGTGTGGAATATTTTAGATGAAACCTGCAGAGACATGTATTAAAATGCATGATATTAAGAGGGGGTGAAACGTTTCATCTTGAAAGGAAGCTCATTCAGACATAAGATACTCTAGAGGAAGGGAAAACATTTCATTCTATAGGCAATCTGGGCAAATTCAGGAAGTCAGCAACTCTAGAAATCTCCGAAACTGACCGTATATGCTGGACCCATCCCCTAAACACATATAAACAATAAAGACTACTGAGAGACTCTGCGACAAGATAAGCTGCCTAGAAGAGGTTCAGATTAGCTGACTGGAAGAGGCCTGAAAGACATATACCCAATCAATGGTAGTGTTATCACTCTCAATCTAGTCATATTCACCCCCGGCAGAACAGAATTCTATGGATACCGGAAAAACCCAAGACGTGGCGCTGTGTTCCCAACCCTCGTCCAGCACAAAC
Source organism: Micromys minutus (assembly GCF_963924665.1). NCBI lineage: Eukaryota > Metazoa > Chordata > Mammalia > Rodentia > Muridae > Micromys > Micromys minutus. The sequence goes on along the minus strand of NC_137975.1, from coordinate 19,765,408 downwards.
CTACGAGCCAAGGCAGCCAGTATTTGGCCATTCGTCCATCCATCTGCATATCCCAGGGATGCACGAACAGAGAACAATTCAGCCTCTCAGCCGCCTTCAATAGAGCAATAAGAAAGGAGTTACTTATGGGAGACTGCTTTTCTACATCTGATTCTACATTGATCTGCATGAATAAGCTGGAATACTTTTGAAGTTCCTTCTTGATCTATATGAAAGATTCCTTGGCCAATTTATTCCTGCTTGAAAAAAATAAAAAGGATTAACCACAGGTTGATGAATTTAGCATATTGTTTGGTGAAAAACATTATGGGAAATATCTACCACTCATTATGTGTATGTGTTTGTGTGCATGGCACACTCACATTGGAGGCCATAGAACAACTTTGCATGTTGTGTGCAAGAGCTGCTCACTTTGGTTTTTGAGACAGGGTCTCTCATTAGCCTAAAGTTCACGGATTTGTCTAGGCTGGATGGCCACTGTGCACCAGGAATCTGCCTGTCTCTGTTTCCCCAGTTCTGGGTTTATGAGTGCATACCACCATGCCCAGCCCCCTCCCCTACCTTTTTTAAACCATGAACTCTGGAACATGAATTCTGGAGACTGAATTCAAGGTCTTGCACTTCCAAGGTAAGTACTTTACTGCCTGAAAAGCTCTACAGCCCTGGACTCAAACACTTTGACAAAGAGCAAAATGCTTAAAGTCTAATCCCATACTTCAAATGCAAGGACAGTTTCCCACTGGCTCCTTTCTGGGTGACTGTGATGGGATCTGGTATCTTTGGAGTCAGGGCAGAGGGGCTCCCTCCTCCCCTCTTAGAAACCTAGAACTACAGAAAGTGAGGAATTGAGAGCCAAGCATGAAGTACACACCTGTCAACGCAAGTTCAAAGCCAGCTGAGCTACATAGGGAGTTTCAGGCCAGCCAGGAGTACACAGAAAGACTTCATCTCCAAAACAAATGAACGAAAGGATGAATGAATGAATCTATTCAGGAAAACGAGTCAGGGATCAGTTCCTTTCAGCTAGAATGGGGTGGGCTGGCCTGATCTAAGTCATAAGGACCTTGGACACACACTGATGGGCTTTCTGGGTATGTGGGTACTGTCCCTGGAGCCCAGTGAGTCCAGTCTCCCAGGAATGGAAGGAAATCACTGAAGTGAGATCTCTCAGTGCCTGAGCTGGACAAGTGCTTAGATGAATACTGTTGGTTAGCCTTCCTCAGAGACTTGTGAGGAATGGAAAGACCATATGGATGGGGTGAACTTTAGTCAGCAAAATGTCTGCATAAGTTCCCTCAATAGTTTTACTGGTGAGTTCTTTTTATTTTTTTAAATCAGCTTGACACCAGCTAGAATTATATGGGAAGAGAAAACCTTAAGTGAGAAACTACCCATCAGATTGCCTGTAGGTAAGACTGTGAGAGTCTTTTCTTGATTAGGGATTGATTCGGGAGGGCCCAACCCACTGTGCAAGTGGTTTCCCCAAGTTGCTTTGGTTACGGTGTTTTATCACAGTAATAGAAGGGAAACTAGCACAATAGTCATTAATTAATGTCAGTGCTTACTAAGGTCCCAAACAAGTTCTCATTAGGATGCTTTCTTTCTAAGTATATCGGGAGACAAGTGACTCGTCCCACCTTTACATGTAAATGTTTGTGCTCGTCCAGCTGATGGAGGGTGACTTGTGTGTGTACGAATTCTCTAAATGGCACAGTTTTGGATAGCTGGGGTTTCTAGACATGACAGGCGAAGGGTAAACTGGAGATCTCCAGCTCAGTGGGTGAGGAGCACAGACAAGCTTTTGAAGGCACAGAAGCAAACTGCTCTCTGATCATGAATGCAAGTTGGAAAGAAAATACTGGCTTCTCGGAATGATGTAGGCTTTATCAAGGTGCCTGATCAGGGTACCTTGTGGGATCTGACCCCTCAGAAGGGTAAGACTTGATTGAACTCAAATTAACACGAAGAACAATTTCCTTCTATATGTGGGGCATGATAGAGAACACAGCCACTTAGACTCTCGAGGTCATAGCTAACAAGGAGGGAGAGCCTAATACCAATGCTGCTATAAGAACGTTATAACTAATAGGCTCAAACACGGCTCCGGTAGTGCAAATGTGAGGATCAGAGGTCAGATCCCCAGAGCCCATGTAAAAGCTGGGGAAGCTATCGTGTATTTGCAACCGTAGTGCTGGGATTAGAAAGAGGGTCTTTGGATCCATTTGTCGCCCAGTTTAGTGGAACTCAGAAACTCCAGGTTCAGTGAGATACCATGTCTCCAAAAGCAAGGCGAAAGGACTATTGAGATGGCTCAGGAGCCGAGAGCTACTGTGGCTGCTCTTCTAGAGGACCAGCAGTGAATTTCCAGCACCCTCAGGATGGCTCACAGTGGTCTGTAAGTCCAATCCCAGGAGATCTGAAGACCTCTTCTGGCCTTTGAGGACACTGTCCACGTGTGGTGTGTCTACATACACACAGGCAGAACACCCAGACACATAAAATAAAATTTAAAGATCAAGTGGAGAGAAACTGAGGAAGACATTGAATGTCAACACCTGGTCTTCATACACACAGAGAAATTTTACAGCTACTAACTGGTTTGATCATTTATGAGACATGCAGTCTGTGTGTTCCATGTGTTCAGGGATGTGTGCTCATGCGTGCCCTTTATGTAGGGAAGACGGAGTCTAAGTAACTTCATCAGGTCTTGGCAGCTGATATGAGGTAGAGTCTGACTGTCAGGTGCTAACATTCTGTTTTCCTCATACAGCAATGGAGTCATTTTGTACCTGAGTGTCTGTTACTAGGCTTATTCACTTAGAAGAGAGGTCTGGGGCCAGGGGTGGGGGTGGGGCACGGCTTTTGGCTGCTGTGGAGTGCCAGAACTATCTTGATATGACAGCACTAACTTGGCTGTCAGAAACTGTTGCCATTTGTTTGAGCACGTCACTGACGCAAACTAGAGAAGAGCTAAGCAAGCCAGCCTTGCTAACCAAACAAATAGATTGTCAGCTCAGGGACACTGCAGGTCAGCTGGAGTCAGGATGTACTCCTAAGTCCCTTAGAGACTGGCATGCTCCCAAATAATCTAACTGGAGTAATGGATAGGTCGATCTCCTCACTCCAACGAAAATGTCTCTGTGCACTCCTGCAGCTGTGATTGCTTTCCCAGCCCCTAGGAACGTATAAATCCACTTCTGGTGAATAATAAAAATGACTTGTAGCTGAAGACTCTCTCACACTGTGCTGAAGCAACTTGCATGCACGAGTAAATAAATCCTTGTTCAAAGCTCACTGGAATTTTCGGAAAACATTCTCTACATCAGCTGAGCCTCTGCAGCCGATGAGTTCAGAGAGCTCAGTGCTGAGAAGAATATTAAATCTTTAAGAGGCAGCCCCACAGGCAGTCCTCCACATAGTGGGCAGTTGCCACAGACACAGACGTGGAAATATTTTTGCATGTAATTAGAGCTCCATGAATGTTCAATGAATAAGGGACAGGGAGCAGAGTGCCTGGCAAGTCTGCAAATCAGTGTTAAAGGGTTTTGCATTATGATGGGAACAATAGAGAACATCTCGAACCGTTAGAACGTGAGATTTGCCAAAGCTGCAGCCGAGGGAAGAATCATGGATCTTAAATCCTGGTACCCAGGCTGGCTGGTTCAGTGACAGGATGAGAAGGAGAGGGAGTGGTAGAGGGGATGGTGGGATGTGAACCTGGGTACTTCAGAACTGGATAGTGCCATTTTGAAAACACATTTTAGTGTGAAATATCTTAAATATAGAAATTATAGACACAATAAATCATCATATGCTCACCACCTGAGCTTATCAAATTCTAACATTTTTCCCCAGGGTATTCTTATCTATACATATAAAATTTCTATCTTCTTATCTATCATTTATCTACCATCTATTTACAACATATCTGTATATCATCCACTCATTATTGATCCACTCATTTATATGTCAATCTATATTTCTTTCTCTCCTTCCTTCTTATCTGTCTGTTTATTTTGGGAATTTTGAGACAGGATCTTGCTATGTAGCTCAGACCTGCCTCCAACTCATTATCCTCCTGCTTCAGACTCTTGAATGATGAGATCATAGGCTGTGCCTTTATACTCAGTTTCATTATGAATTTTTATTATGTACTGCCAAAACACACCTTTGGTTTCTAAGGTTCTTTCATTTTGTTTGTTTTGGGTTTTTGGTTTTTCAAGCCACAGTCTCTGTGTAGCCCTGGCTGACATGGAATTCCCTTTGTAGACCAGGCTGGCCTCAAACTCAGAGTTACAGCCCCAGTGCTGGGATTAAAGGTGCAATGTCACTGTACCTAGCTTCTTCCTAAGGTTCTTAATTGAGGATTGAAGAATAAAAACCTGTCAGTCCACTGAATATTCTGAAGTTTTTAAACAATCTCCCATTTTTTCATTGGGCTGGGGAGCTGGTCTGGTGTTGTAAATGCTTATCACACAAGTGTGAGGACTAGAGTGTCTATTCTCAGAGCCCACACGCAAGCCAGCCATGGTGGCCTGCCTGTAATCCCAGTACTAGGGAGGTGGAGGCAGGAGATACATGGGGTAAGCTGGCTGTACTGGCTGCAATAGACAAACTCAAAATTCAGTCAGAGACTCGGCATCGGTAAATAAGGTGGAGAGCTATTGAGAAAGATGCCCACACACATGTAATCATGCCACACACTTGTACATACATAATGTTCATTTAATTTGTAAATTCTCAGGATATGAGACCACATGTGTCACAGAATTCCAGTTTTGCTAAAATACAAGTATGCAGAGCTTTTTTTTTTTTTTTTTTTTTTTTTTTTTTTTTTTTTTGAATGAAATAACACATTAACAGTGGTTCCTGTCTTTGGAATGACTGGTGCATTTATTTTCATTTTTATACTTTTTGTGTTTCTACAGTTTCTCCAAAGTTACTTTATGTTTTTGAAAAATATTTTTCCATAGCAAAAAAGTGTGTGTGTGTGTATGTGTATTTGTGTGTCTGTGTGTGTGTGAGAGAGTGTGTGTGTGTGTGTGAGTGTGTGTTTGGTTATGAAAAGCTCTAGCACTGATTATGGTATTTAGGCTTTTGTGTAAAATGTGATCCCTAAGAGAAAGATTTCACAAGTTACCTCAGAGCAGGCCTTAGAAGTGTCTCATCGTACCCTCTGGAGAATGGCTTACTCTTTTGGGAGGATTTTTGGTAGTTTTCTACATTTCTTACCTACATCTAAAGTCACTGGCCTATTGTCTCCTGCCCCCTTTCCCTGGGAGATGCTCCCTTCTTGGTCTCCATGGTGCAAGGCTGTGCGGCTGTGCGGCTGTGCGGCTGTGTGTTGGCCCAGCAAAAGCATCAGTACTCACGGAGTAGATTGGGAAGAGTTCTGCGTCATTCAGGTCCCACATGTTGATGTGGGAGCCAATCTGGATTCCTGGAAATCCTAGCTCCTTCACACAACGCTCCATCTCCCCGACGGCCAGCTCCGGGTCTTGCATAGGCAACGTCCCCAAACCCACAAACCTTTGAGGGTATCTGGCAACAGTGGCAGCTAGGTCATTGTTTAAAAACTGGCACAGCTCCAGGGTATCTTTAGGTTTGGCCTGGTGAAAAGAGGAAAAGTTCCACAGCCATCAAAACCTACATGGTTAGACGTTCGTTCTAAACAACATTGTCTCTTGGCTGAAAATATTCACCCTTCATAGTGACTTTATGCCTTAGGAAGCTGAGGAATGGACAGAGAGGTACCAGCCATAGGAGACCCAGAGTCTGTTAGAGCAAAGAGAGCTGCTGAGATACTGCTGGTTAATTAGACCAGACCAGAAGCATCTCTGGGCCTGATGTGCTAACTACCCCAGCTTAGCCAGGAATGAGGATGGGCCACTGCCAGCAGCAGACAGACTTTGAAGACCTTCCCAATGTCTGAAGCTACCACCAAGATGTCTTGGCTCCTGGAAGGATACCAGCCCTACTTCCGTATGGGCTCTGTCTTCACCTGTCCTGCCACACCCTCCTGTCGATGCTGTGTTAGATGGGTTTTATCTTTTTTCTTCTCCCAATCCCCTCCCCTATTTTTAGCCTTTACAGTACTTAAAAGGTTACAGGTTCAAATTCAACCATGCCTAGCCCTTTAAAGTGGGTTCTGGCATCAGAACCCAGGCCCTGGCGTTTGAGCAGCCATGATCTCCCTTACCCACTGAACCACTTCTCAAGCTCCCATACTTACTTCTTTATGTGGGTTCTGGGGATTGAACTCAGATCTTTATGCTTGCACTTTATTTCTCCTGACCCCACTCTGAGGTGTCAAGACATTTTAAATAGTGATCTGATCAAAAGCACAGAGAACCAAGTGACTCCTGCTGGACTTGTGAAGTCACGCGTTAACCACAACTACCAGGTTAGCACATTCTTAGCTCTGTACCAAAAGTTACCTCCCCACCCCATATCTCAGAATCAGTCTCAAAACTCGGTTCTTGAGAATTCCCGGACTCCCCTGTTATACATTCCTCAGGAGGCATATTGTTGAGGTTTGTTCTTGCTGTTTATTGTAATGCTAAGTGCAGGCCCCCTTACACCTGTGACCCTGCACCCCCAACAGCCAATAGCTAGGCAAAAGAGACATATGTGAGGTTTATGTTTCCTGGGCTTGGGGTCAGAAAGGAACCATGAGGGGAAGGTGCAGGAAGAAGGAGAAGCCACCATGGGTTACACGAGCCATACAAAACGTGGCCCTGAGGGCTGGCCAGTTGGAGCTAAGAGCAGTCCAGATGAAACATAATAAGTAATAATTCAGGGTTATTGATAGGAAAGTAGATTCTAATAACATAGAGGGTAGGAATCTGGCCAGTTCATGTGCTGTTTAAGGGGCATTGTAAATGTAAAGACCGTGTGTGTCTTTTATCCGGGAACTAAAGGGTCAAAGGTGGGGTAGAAATTTCTACAACAGCGTAACATAGCTGGCTGTTACAATCCTGTTTTAAAATCCTTACCTCTGAGTGCTTTGCCTTGTCAGCAGTTTGGCAAGGATTTATTGCAGGGGTGAGTCCAGACGGGTAAGCTCTGGTGGGGTCTCAGTTTACACTTGAACCATGGGGTGAATCTAGATGTGGGTCTGATAGCCACATACAGGCTACTGTTCTGAAGCAAGGGCATGATTGAGGTCTCAGGGAGAATATGCTGCCAGCGCAGAAAGGAACCGCTGGAGCTGGAATGTGGTGGGCAGAGTGTCTGCTTAGCAAGTAAGAAGCCCTGGGTTCCAGCCCTAGCCCTGCATAAACTGGGCATGGTGCAGCCTATCTGGAATCCTAGCACTTGGGAGACAGGGGCAGGGGATCAGAAGTTCAAGGTTATCCTTAACTACGAAGCAAGTTTGAAGGCATCCTGGACTACAGAAGAGCTTCTCTCAGACACAAACAACTAAAGAAAGAAAGAGGAGGACGTTAGGGGAGAGGATGGTTGATACCAATCCCAGGGTGTAAGTCATCTGTCACCTTCCTGAGAGCTGGACATAAGGCTTCACCTCCAGGGAGATGGTTCAAGGTTTCACACTCACCCAGTAGCTAAACATGACAGGGACCGTGGAAAGAGCTTGAACCGTCACTCCTAAAACGCAGGGAAAGACACACCTGTCAGAAGAGCCTTTCCCAGGGTGAGACAGGCAGCTTCCGGTCCTACCTGCTGTCCCTCTCACTGCTCCTCCCTCCAGGTGCTCTCCCTGTCCCCCGTCCTCAGCTCTATAGAGAGTAGAAAGTTGGACAAAATTGGATCAATCAAGAAAAATGACCCAAGTCTATTTGCCAAGGTTTTCTTCTACCCTCCTTGTCGAAAAATGCCGTTTGGGCCAAGACATTTCTCCACCACTGAAAAAAAGAAAAAGCAGCATATGTTAATTGTATGCATATTATATGCATACCATCAAAACTGTATCTTGACTTTAGTGGCCGGTTATCACTCTCCCTGTTCCTCCACTCAGCCACCCCTCCATCTTTTTTTCTGGTCTCCATCTTTCTTCCCCCCTCCCCCACCTCGAGCTTTCCACTGTAGGTCTTACATGACAAGTCTATCTCTCAAGTCCCTTATTGGGGCTCCTAAGTTAGCCTGACTAAAGTCTCATGGTCCTCAGTCCCCAGGGCTTGGCTCCAGAGTCTAGGATCCAGGAATCTTATAATCTGTGATATGATGAGAGCCTACCTCTGGGGGTCATTGTAGAAACTTAATGAGTTAATTTGTGTCAGGTGCTTATAACTGTGTGCAGGGTAAAAAAAAAGTGGGTCATGACTACTGCCTCAAAGACAGTACTTGGGATAAACACACACGTGAGCGCGCGCGCGCGCGCACACACACACACACACACACACACACACACACACACACAACTAAACGAAAGGAGACATGTACTTCTGTTGCAGTTATAAATGACAATTTTTGACTCTGAGACACCAAGTCGGTCAAGTCACTGTTTTCTTCTTGAGAGGGTGGGCCCTTGCTCTCTCTTCACATTTGCAATGAATTGTTCTTTGCCAGAGATTTGCCTCCAAGCCCCAGTGTACCGAGATTCAGGGCTACACGGGTATTCTGCAGAGCGGCCCACAGAGTTGGCTCCAGATTTTATAAAGCTAAATTTGAATGTTACTTGAGTTTAACCACTGATTATAAAACAGGCCCTGGGCAAAAGTGCACACCACTAGATTCTAAACTTCCAGATGTTGCTGCTGCTGGGGTGACTCATTTTATTTTATTCTGGACTTTGAATTAAAAGACAATTCTGCTTGGGCATGGTGGTTTATTTCTACTATTGAAGCACTTCCAGAAGTGGACACAGGAGAAATAAAACTTCAAGCCTTCCTTGGCTTTGTATAGTGAGTCCAAGGCCGGTCTGGGCTATGCATGAAACCCTGCCTCAAAAGTCTTAATTAAATACTGTTGCCTGCACAAGGCTGATGGTACCAAGAGTCAGTTCCAGTCTGACCCAGTCTCACTGAGCTGTACCCTTGCTGAATGACTGAGATGCACTGATGGATTTTGGGTGGTGGGTGACAGTTATTGTCTTCAGTTGAGTAGCTTATAGTGAGCGTACCAGACTCCTGTGTATTCCAAAACTATGCTCACACACAAGACCCTGGCTAAAAATTAGGGGATCACAAACAAAAGAAAAGGGCATGAAAGGGACTTGTATAGAGGAAGGGAGGTGATGGAAGATGTGTGTGTGTGTGTGCATATGTGTATGTGTGCCTGTGTATAAGTGTGTGTGCGTGTGTGTGTGCCTGTTCAAGTGTGTATATGCTTGTGTGTGTGCATGAGTGCATGTGAGTGTGTGCCTGTGTGTGAGTGTGACCATGCACAAGTGTCTCTCTCTCTGTGTGTATGTGTGTGTGTGCATGCATGCATGTATGAAAGGACAACCTTACATATCAGTCCTTAACTCCTCTTTTGTTCCTTGCCACTGTCTACCTATGAGATTTTGAAGACTTTTTCCATCTCAGTTGCCGTCATCCATGGTGCAGAGGGAGTGTAGTGCTCCAGGCTAGCTGCCTGTGAGCTCTGGGGCTCCTCCTGCCTTCCATCTCATCCACCGATTCATCTGGCTTTGCAGATGCCTGTGGGTCTGCACTCAGATCTGCACAGTTGTGTAGCAAGTGCTTTGCCCGCCCAGCCATTTCCAGACTGGAACTAGTAATAAAATGCACCACTATCATTTTGATAATATACCGTTTTGTTTTAAAAACTAAATTAAAGCTTCTGAATCCATGCTCTGAGAGCTGAGGCTGGGAATGGCACTCTTCCCTCTAAGGATGTGGTGACAGTGCAGCTGGTAGGGAAAAGGGGAGTTGCTATCCCATAAATCATATCAAGTGATCACCACTTTAGGGACAGGTGTCGCCTTATGTCAGAGGAAAGCACCAAGAGCATTTTGTCAGTACCTTTCTGGTTCATTTCTCTTATCCGAACTTCTGGGTCCCAGCAGTTCTCTTGGATCACTCTGAAGACCTTCCCATCTTTTATCATCTTTGCTTCTCCCTGTGTCAGAAAAGCCACATAAGCCAAGGCCACAATGCTCGGGTAAATCCTGTGTTCCTGAGCGTGAACATTCAAGTGGCAAGCACATACACGTGAGTGTGTGGAGCAGGACCCCCTCTGCTGTCCACCTTGTTTTGTATTTCCCTTCTTTCTTTTTCCTTCCTTCCTTCCTTCCTTCCTTCCTTCCTTCCTTCCTTCCTTCCTTCCTTTCTTTCTTTGCCTTCTTTCTTTGCCTTCGTCCCTCCCTCCCTCCCTCCCTCCCTCCCTCCCTTCCTTCCTTCCTTCCTTCCTTCCTTCCTTCCTTCCTTCTTCTCTTCCTTCCTCCCTTTTTCTTTTTTAACATGGGTACTGAGAAATTGAACTCAGATTCTCAAGCTTGCAGGGCAAAGCATTTACTGATGGAATCAGGTCCCCAACCTATGTTAATCTTTTCTTAAATGCTTTGGAACATGTTCCTCCTCCCGTAGAGCTTTAGGGATTTTTTCCCTACTCAGCCTGGAAATAAAAATCTGACTGCTTGCTGGAGCTCAGGCTTTCTGCCTCCTTTGCTGTCTGGTACTGAAGGGCTCTCGGTGCAGGGGTCAGCACCTGGACACAGACACAGCTGTGTGACTATGATTCATCATCTTGCTGTCCTGAACCACCGGCTGAGAGACCCAGCAGGTGACTTGAGTGTGGGAAATGTATCTGCGATGTGACAGGACTGGAAGGGACCTTTGAGAGACACCATACTCTGGCTTTCTAGGGAAGCGAAATATGGGCAGCAAAAGTAAGTTTGTGAACAGTGCAGGTCCATCTTCATCATCTGGTTCCTCCTAACAAATTAGTTTCTTTATTCTGTCTTAATATACTATAGTGATCTACAGGGAGAACTAAGTCACTACCCTGGGACAGAGCAGTAAATGCTAAAAATGGTTCCAGGGCAACTATAACAAGGTATAAATGTTAAAAGAAATTTTCGTGCTGGAGTTTCAGTTCAATTTTGTATTTTATTGATGTTGCTGTCTGATGTCACTTCCGTTTTCCCTACTATGTCTTAGAAACTGCGTGGCTACTTCCTTGCCTACTACAGAATTAATGGCAGTGTGAAAGAGTTTATTTCTTGGATGCCCAGCCCACAAGAAGTTGAGCCAGGCACCCTCAGGTATGTGCTGGGAGAAACTCACCTTGCCTTGATGTTGAAGCTGCACCCAGCCTCCATAGCCGAACCTCTGCAGTGAGGAGAATTGCAGTTAGACTTAGTCAGTGAAGAAGAGGGGCCTGTGGCCAAGATGCATCTTCCACCCGGTCCTATCATCTTCCTATGTGTTCCCTTCTTCATACCTGCCCAGCATTTTAATTAAATCAATTTACTTTTAAATTGATATATTTATAGAGAAAGAAAAACTCCTATATCTGGGCTAGGAATGCAGCTCAGTTGGAAGGATACTTGCCTAGCATGCACAAAGCCCCAGGTTCCATCCCCAGTACGGAATAAATTGGACGAGGTGGTTCACATCTCTAATCCCAGGATCCAGGAGATGGAAGCAGGAGAACCTTGAGTTCAAGGTTATTATTTCTTTTATAGTGGGTTTGAGACCAGCTTGAGCTACATGAGTCTCATTTGACCAATAGAACTCCCAAGTGAGAGAGAGAGGGGGAGAGGGAGAGGGAGAGGGAGAGGGAGAGGGAGAGGGAGAGGGAGAGGGAGAGAGAGAGAGAGAGAGAGAGAGAGAGAGAGAGAGAGAGAGAGAGAGAGAGAGATCTATTTTCTTAGGATAGTCGTTTAGAGTCAAATCATGGGATGAGGAGATAGTTCAGCTGAGGACCTGGGTTTGACCCGAGAATTTATGTAAAAAATCTGGGCACAGTGACTCACATTTGGAATTCCAGTAGACTAGCAGCTTTCATTATGGATGTCACTGCATCACTGTTGCTAAAAGTTACCTTATAGATTAACCCAAAGCATTTCTCCCCATGGATTCCTGAGCCAAGATCCTATTATTGGTAACATCAGAAAATAAGTCCTGATTCTCCAGAAACACAGGTCCCATGAATTTGTTGTCTTTCCACCTCAGATGGTCTGTTTTAAAAAATGAATGTATGAAGCCTGTTGGTGGTGGCATAGGCCTTTAATCCAAGGAGGCAGAGGCAGGTGGATCTCTGAGTTTGACGCCAGCCTGATGTACAGAGTGAGTTCCAGGATAGCCAGAGCTACATAGAAACCCTGTCTCAAAAACAACTTTCCCATTTGACTAGCACATTTTCTCCTAGTAGACTTTAGTGGCTATGCTTATGGAATAGATGAAATGTGCCGTGATCTGAAGAGGCAGGGCTGTTCCATGTCTTTCCTCCACATGAAACGGCTGAACAGAAAAGCATTCCCTGTGACATTTGACAATGTGTTAAATATAGTGAAATGCAAAACTTTTGAGTGGTGTGTTCTCTTTTTCTTTTCCACTCTCTTAACAGGGAAGCGGTGCATTATATCAATGAGAACCTAATTATTAACTCAGATGAACTTGGAAGAGACTGTCTGTCTGATCAATGCTGCTAAGACATCCATTTCTTCCAGAATTATTGGAATAAATGGTGATTTCTTGCTAATATGGTCATAGACACTGTGCTTGCTGTTAAATACACAATTGTGAGAGGCCAGTCTCTCTATCCAGTCAATTCTGTTAACATTCTGAAAGCCCGTGGGAGAAGTCAGATAGAAAGCATGCTGACCAATGGCTATGCAGTCAACGGTGTGGTTGGATAGTTAATGCAAAATGCTTGTCTTGACTTCAGTCTGCAGAAAACAAAAATGAAGCTTGGTATACAGGCAGTTATTACAGACCCTGAGAAATTGGACCAAATTAGACAGAGAATCAGATATCACCAAGGAGAGAATTCAGAAGATCCTGGCAACTGGTGCCAACATTATTCTAACCACTGGTGGGATTGATAATATGTATCTGAAGTATTTTGTGGGAGCTGGTGCCATGGCTGTTAGGAGAGTTTTAAAAAGAGACCTCAAACATATTGCAAAAGCTTCTGAAGAAAGTATCCTGTCTGCGCTGGCCAATTTGGAAGGTAAAGAAACTTTTGGAGCAACAATGTTGGGACAAACGGCAGAGGTCGTGCAGGAGAGGATTTGTGATGATGAGCTGATCTTAATAAAGAATACCAAGGCTAGGACATCTGCCTCGGTGATCTTATGATTTCATGAGTGATGAAATGGAGCGCTCTTTACACGACGCTCTTTGGGTGGTGAAGAGAGTTTTGGAGTCAAAGTCTGTGGTCTCAGGTGGAGGTGCTGTAGAAGCTGCTCTGTTTATATACCTTGAAAACTATGCAACAAGTAGGGGATCTTGAGAATGGCTTGCCATTGCAGAGTTTGGGTCTCTGCTTGTGATTCCTAATACACTGGCAGTGAATGATGCCCAAGATTCCACCGACCTGGTTGCCAAGTTTTTCACAATGAGGCTCAAGTTAACCCAGAACATAAAAGTCTGAAATGGATTGGTCTTGATTTGGTCCATGGGAAACCACGAGACAACAAGGAAGCAGGAGTGTTTGAACCACCCATAGTTAAAGTGAGGAGTCTGAAGTTCGCAACAGAGGCTGCCATCACCATACTTTGAATTGATGATCTGATACAATTACACCCAGGAAGCAAAGATGACAAACACGGAAGTCATGACAATGCTGTTCACTCTGGTGCCCTTGATGACTGATTGGATTTCCCTTTTATTTATAACTCTGTCAGGTGCAATGTCTTAGCCTTGGGTGTCTCACATTAAAGTATAGCAAGATGTCAACAACAACAGCAGAACAACAACAACACATGTATGTTTCTTTGGGTGCACATGTGTGTGGAGGTGCATGTGTAGGTGGGGGCCAGAGGAATCCTTAACTGTTGCCCCTTAGGCACTGTTCACCTTGATTTTTGAGACAGAATTTCTGCTAAGTAATGAGCCCTAGGGATCCACTTGTCTCTGCCTTCCCAGTTCAAGAATGGCAGGATTACTTTTTAATATGAGTTATGAAGCTGTAATTCAGGCCTTTCCACCTATAAAGCAAGGACTTCACTGACTCCCCCACCCCCCCCACCAATCACTGGAATTTTCTTTCTTGGAAGTTTCATGGAAAACTGGAAATTGTTCTACCTCAAGATCCTGCTACACCACTCCTAGGCATATAAGCAAAAGATGCTCCACCATCCCACAAAGACACTGTTCAACTGTTTTTATGGCAGCTTTGTTTGTCACAGACAGAAACTGGAAATGACCCAGATGTCCCTCAACTGAAGAATGGATAAAGAAAATGTGATACATCTATGTAATAAAATGCTATTCAGCTATTGAAAACAAAGAGATCATGATTTTTGCAGCAAATGGGTGGAACTTGAGAATACCATCCCAAGGGAGGTAGCCTAGACTGAAAATGACATGCATGGTATGTACTCACTTATGAGTGCGTATTAGCCATAAAATGCAGGTACCATGTTACACTCTGCAGATCCAAAGAAGCTAAAGAAGAAGGAAGGTCCAAGAGAGGATGCTCAAATCTTACACAGAACAGTCATAAGAGGAAGCTGGAGGGAGGAAACTGGGAGGGAGAGAGGATGGGAAAGGGAAGTTGGGGGTTTGGGATCAAGTGTGGGAGAGACAGGAGAAATGGTCAGATGACCATGAGAACGAGTGGAAATCTGCAACTGACATAGGTGGGGGCAGGGGGCATCTAGAGGATGAGACAGAGACCTGGGATAGAAGAGGTACCCAAAAATCAACACAGGTGATCTCATATGAAACCTTAAGAGACTACTTCCTGTAGTCAGGCAAGAACCACAGTTGAGCAATAGGGACATCAACGCACCCACAAAACTTTCCCCCCAAATTTATCTTGTCTACAAGAAATGCAGGCACAGGAGATGGAGTAGAGACTAAGGAAATGTCCAACCAATAGCTGGCCCAATTTGAGAACCATCCCAAGGGCAAGCACCAATTCCTGACAATATGAATGATACTCAGTTATGCTTGCAGACTGGTGTCTAGCATGCTGTCCTCTGAGATGCTCTACCCAGCAGCTGACTCAGAGGGATGCAGACACCCACAGCTAAACAGTGGACAGAATGTAGGGACTCCTATGGAAGAGCCCGGGAAAGAACTGAGGACCCTGAAGGAGATGGGAATTTCACAGAAAGACTAATGGAGTCACCTCAGAGACTGAACCACCAACCAAAGAGTATATACAGGCTAGACCCAAGGCTCCCTACACCAATGTAGCAGATGTGTTTCTTGATCTTCATGTGGGTCCCAAACAACTGGAACAGGGGCTATCCCAAAGGTTATTGCCTATATATGGGATATGTTCTTTTATCTGGGCTGCCCGTCTGGCCTCAGTGGGAGAGGTTGTGCCTAGCCCCAGAGACTTGATGTACCAGGGTTGGGTGATACCTACCCTCTCAGAGGACAAGGGGAGGGAGTGGAAGAATTGTTGGATGGGTGACTGGGAGGAGAGGCAGTGAGCAGGATGTAAAGTGAATTTAAAAAATAAAAAAATCTTGACTCTACCCCTGATTGAAATCACCACCAGCACGTAACAAACAAAAGACTTGTCAGAAATTACTTCTTTAAAACTATTAGTTAATCATCTCCCCAGATATGTTGACTCTGCTGTTTTCTTCCTTCATTGCACAAGGGAATGGAGGTTGTGGGGGGTGTGTCTATTAATATTTAAGAAGAGAAAACAGGTTCGAAAGGAGATACTAGTTCTTCCAAAACCACTTAAGATTCTCAAACAAAATAGCAATAGCTCATTCTTCTCATTATCCTGTTGGAAAGTTTGAAGAAACTGTGAGAAAAGATCAGAGACAGGTATTTTAAAATATTTTCCCTACTAAGAAACAACTTCAAAAAAATGAAGACATTCTGCTATAGTCAATGGTACTTTCATACCCACTCCACGGGGCAGAAGATGTGGTCTAGTGCTTGTCTAGCATTTGCTGTGACCTGGGTTCCGTCCCTAGCATCACATAAACGAGGGATGGTGGTACCCACCGATGGCTCCAGAACTGTGAGGGTGAAGGTCAGAGAATCAGAGCTTATCCTCAGTTACAGAGTAAGTTCAAGGCCAGTCTAGGATAAAGAGATGCTCTCTCTCAAAACAAAACAAAAACAAACAAACAACAACAACAAAACCAAAAAATCCCCAACAAACTACAGTGTAGATATATATACCTCAAGTCTGACTTGTTCTACTCTGACAATAGAGACTTAATATAGACTAGAAATAACAGAATACAGAGAAAGACCCCAGCAACACATAAATATGTCACATAAATATTTAACTTACTCCCATCTTTCAGGAAACTATGGCCACTGGAGTTTAGTTATTCCAACACTGGATAACCACTATCACTCCCAGATAAACTTCTACTGTTAAAGATCTGATTGTTTGACCTATGGGTTGTGATCCCGTGATGAAGCCCCCTCTGTGGGTTTATATGAGTGGGAGAAGTTGGGGAGGAGCTTGGTGTCTGGGAATGGATAAAGTAGTAATATATCTTGGGTCAGTTTTCTCCATTGGCTGGGGTGAGCCTCCTCTGCAGGGAACCCACAAAGCTCTGGGTTATTTTCTGAATATCAAGTACCCCACCTGTCAAGTTGGTTACTAATGTAGATTTTAACATATGTTGTGCCATTTTATACTTATCTGTCTAAGATGTTTTTGTGTTTTCATGTGCTCATGCATGAGTATAAATGTGTGTTTAGTGTTTGTGTGTGCTCATGCATGCGTATACATGTGCGAATGGACAGGTACACATGAAGAGTATTATTTCTCCTCGGGTTCCATTCACTTTGTTTTGTTGAGGCAGGGTCTCCCGTCAGCCTGGGTTTCACCAACTACAATAAAGGCGCTGGCCAACAAATGCCAGGGATCAGTCTGTCTCTGCCTTCCTGGTGATAGATTACATGTCCCCACACCTGGCTTTTTATGAAGGCTCTGGATTGAACATAGGTCCTCGACTGAGGTATCTCCTCGGCTCTATATTCTTTAATCTCCAGAGGTACGAAGTATTAGGAGTATCGCTATCGCTCAATCTGCTTGCAGCATGTGAGACTTCAAGGTAAGGAGCCTGGTTACTGGAGCCAACTACTGTTTTGATGGAATTGGTGTGAAGAAGGGGAGATGGCATTTTTTAAAAAAAAGCCACCAAGATGTGTGCTCTTAGCTTCAGCTGGAGAAAGGCTTGTAGGGTAAGAAGCAAGGGAAAGCAAGAATGTAGTAGTCTGCTATGGAAAGCTTTCTTCTCCCTGCAAAAAGAAGGCTTCGTTCTAGGCTCCTCTGGGTGAGAGGAGAGAGGGAGGGTCTTCATTTTAGGGCGGGGCTGGAAGCATCCTTCTGTGCTCAGAATAGGGAATTTTATTGGGACCTAGTGAGAAGATGAACATTCTTTCCAAGGAGGCCAGAGAGTGCGTTTCCCCAGAGACAGTAAGCATCTGCTTAAACTCTTGGGAGGGAGTTCCAGAGGTTGGTTTTCAGTTTAAAGTCCCACAGTTAAGAATGCAGCAGTAGGTTGGGGTGGTCATGCACGACTGTAATGCGACACTCAGAAAAGCTGAGGCAGGAGAATGTTAAGTCGGGGGCCCAACCCGGGTTACCTAACGAGAGCCTGTCTCAGGGTAGTGTAGAGGGGGCATGGTGGAGAAAGAAGGGGAGCTGGTGAAGAAGGGGGGAAAGAAAGAGGGGGAGAGAGAAGCAAAGATTGAATGAAACATCGGATTCTTTGTGTAGTATACCTGTATGTGACTAGAATTGAAAATTCCTCTCTGATTTATTATGTCTTAGTCCCACTGGGCTACTCTGACACAATACTGGAGGCTTATAACACAGACTTTTATTTCCTGTAGTTTCAGAAAGCTGGGACATCCAAGACAGAGGAGCTATTGGATTCACACGATGGGAAGAGGCTGTTCTGGTTCCTGCAGAGCCTTACAACAAAGGAGACAAATTTGGCCTGTTTTAAAGAAACAGCCCAGTTCCTCTTGCTCTAATTGCTTCCTGAAGCCCCATCTGTGTGTACTCTTGGGTTTCATTACGAATTTTGAGAGGACATAACATTTAGACCACAGAACTTTCTAAGCACTTTCAAGATTCCCATCTAGACAGAGAGGTAGAGACCATGGAGTGTGGAACCCTCTTGGTGGGTGTCATGCTGGCCACTCTCTCAAGGAAAGTAAGGTGAGGAGCGTCATCTAGAAACCACCCTTAAACTGTGGGTCGTGATCACATGTGGTAGTTACTTAACGGGTGTTGTAAAACATTTGGTAACAGCAGAACATGCAATGATCAAAAATTAATTCAGTGTCAGGCGTGTAGTGAATCCAAGGTGGTTCTGGCAGGCAGTGCCCATATTGCATTGTGCAATTTCTCTGAAGCCTTGGTTCTGAACACACAATCTGTGCACTTTGCACTGTGCAGGCTGTCACACCGTGCAACAAACACCTCCGCTGAGAATCAAGACTGTTGTATGCAATGCATTGCAGTGAGTACTGTACATATAGTTTCTGGCTCTTAGAGACACGTAATGGATTCATATGGAAAACAAAGCCTTTCAGTACTTTCCAGCCATCACTCCTCGCCTGTAAGTATGCTATTAGTATATCTTTAGATTGTACTAGAATGTTTAGATTGGGTTAGAATATTTGTTGTAGTATTGCTATCCTGGGGCTGGAATGTAGCTTTATCTGCAGACTGCTTTTTTTCCCCCATGTACAAAGTTCTGAGTTTGATCCCAGAACCAAATAAACTGGTATGGTGGCTTATGTCTCAAATCCCAGCACTCAAGAGGCAACAGCA